>NW_026606796.1:1365000-1686195 GCF_029890125.1 Rhinichthys klamathensis goyatoka | reverse complement strand
CATCATAATCAAAAATTGAACACACTGATTACAGAATTTAATAATAATCAGATATTTTAAAATGGTCATTGTTCATGTTTTGAATTGATTTTGTCACATGATTTGCAAATGTATAACAGATATTTAACAAGTTCATGTCTGCTTGTGTTGGTTTGCTGACATCATATGCTCATATCATATATATACATATACTGTGTGTGTGTGTGTGTTTTATAATACATCAGGATAAGATTTTGTACATTTTCTGATTTAAAAATGCATCATATTCATAAGGTAAATAGATTATTTACAGCCCTATACATTATATTGAAAGTTTGAGGTGAAATTAAAATGTAATACACATACAACCCTGTACATCGATACACATGCACAGCTTCCATGTCAGATGCAAAGTAAGCATCATAAAGTGTGAGAACACATTATATTTTTATAGGCTTGGGTTAAAATGCACCACTCAGCTTTATTCAGTACGGCTCTCTGCTCTCCTTTTCTATCCTCGGCCTGAAAAAGGTTGAAGACCCGATGCTCCAGAGCAGAAGCGTCCTCACTGTTTCTTTACCAGTTAACTGAGACATGGAAGTGAGCCGGTATAGCTGGACCTCAGCTCTCCTGTGTCCTAACTCTGCTGTGTGCAGATCAGCGGGTGGGTGTGCGCTGGCACTGTCGGCCCAGGCGCGGTGTGAGGGCCCGGACCCCTTGAGGGAGATGGTGGGCTGACTAAGCAGCGCTCTCTTGGATCCATCGTCCTGAGCCGGTGCCACGGTGCCACCTGCGCCAAAGAGGAGCGCTGCGGCCACCGTCTGCTCTAACAGTCCATTCACAGCCACCCATATGGCTCGAGCCTCAGGGGATCTCCTTGCCAACGGGGTGGAGGGTGAGATGGTTCATTTATCCACACATCACAGCTTTAGAAAATCGCATACATGCGATTACACGCTTCATTGTTTTATATCCATATTTTATCCATTTTATTGTAACCATTTCAAATTGTAACATAAACCTAGAATTTACACAAAGCTTCGACTGACTGATAATGTGCATTTTTTTGCTGTTGTTGTAATTATTGTCTTTGTTAGACAGGCTATCGTTCGCCACAGCTGGCCTGTGTCACGGGCACATCTGCGTCCACTTAAATTGCTCTCTGACGGGTCGCTAAATAAGTGTCGGGCCACACATTGCCCATTTTGCTCAGAAATTCATGCGACGACCACCGCCATAAACATGTAAGCTAATAAACACGGGCTCCATAGCTGTAAAAAGCCACATTAAAGCCTGCAAACGGCACTCTTGACTGAACATCTGTTAAGTGACATGAAACAACCTGATCCTGAAAAACACAACAGGGACTGCATAAACTTACAATGGCGTAATTTCTCTCAATTAGATTCTCCCACAGAAAATTAAACAACCTCACTCCATTGCCCAGCAGCATAAAGAAACCAGCTTGGAGCCAAGTTCACCAAAAGTATCAATTAGTGAAAACTAACGACACTCTATAGCAGTGCATTTTAACTGATTTTGTTGCAGGTTCCACACTGGACTGAACAAAAAGAGCCCATAAAATATATTATGATGAATTGAACAAGTCCAACAATAAGATAATTAATTAGTACGACACTTTCCAGAGAGGTTTAATGCGTGAAAGTGAACATTTGTTATAAATGCATTAACTAACAATTTTAGTTAATAAAAATGTTAATGTTCATGTTGGTTCACAGTACATTTTTGTCACATCTGTGATAAGATACGACACTCAGTATACTCGTATGCATGCACAAAAAATAACATTGTTATGATATGCATACATTGACAGTTAAAACACTGACCTAATTTCGGATAGTAGCAACTTAGAAACGTGAAAGAGTGAACATGAATAAAGTTGTGAGATTGCAGATTAAAAATGCAACTTCAAAGCCTGTAGGTGCGATTTAATTTTTAATATGTTTACAGCCTACTGCAACAGCACCAAATGTTGCAGCTTTTTTTTTTTTTTTTATAATTATTTTTAGAGAGAGGGGTGTGTGTGTGTGTGTGTGTTCATACATCCCTATTCCATTACATCTGGAAGGCTGTAGTAATTTCAGAAGATACAATAGCCTATAAAAACTTTGTTTGCTTAAACTGTGTACAGCACAGATAAGGATTGCAAATATTTAATCTGATAACATGGGTAACATGACCACAGATCGCAGTAAAGACACAGAGCGAGCTTAAAAACATAAGATAGAGATATTGGCTCATTTGTCCCGAAACGCAATCCCCATCAGAGGACAAATGTGGGCGAGGTATGCCAGTTCCTCAGCACGGCTATGCTAACAGAATCACCTTTATCCACATAGACAGGTGTCAGCGTCAGCAGTTGGGCTGCCAGTGGAACAGGCTGTGTCTGCAAGCCACGCTGTGCCAAAGAGTCCTGATCTACACGAAGGAATGTATGAGTGTGTGGAAACGTGAGACCATCTTCCACAGTTTCGAAGCATTCTAGTATATTTATGAATTTTTAATCAAACTGAAAGGTTGTATGTATGTGTCAGCAACCGTATCGCCAGTTAAGAGTGCACTTAAAAGTCATCATGAAATCTGGTGATAGTGAGAAGCCGGAAAATTACTTTCATGTTATAGCCAATAACTTAAACAGACGATATTAAAATTCTTTACCATTTCATCCAGATAAACAAAAAATAACACACTAAAATCAATCGGTGTAAAAATGCTACAAGTGAATTAAGGCATCACAACATCATAATGTGAAGTATGAAAAATCATCTTGAGACTTGTTAGAGGTTACATTTAACTGTCAGTGAATTATTAGTGTGTTTAAAGATTAACTTTAAGTGAGTGTTAGATGACGGCAAAGGTAAGCAAAAGTGTAAAAATAGGGGAGATGCATAATTAAATATCTAATATCAACAAAACGATAAATAAATAAATCCGTAGTATCAGCTGATATTACGAGACCACTATACAGTATCATGCATCCCTATTATTTACTTTCTAAATGTGTTCCTGCTCTTATTGTGAATGAGGAAACTTACCAAAATTAGCATTTTATCCTAATAACATCAAATCAAAATCTTTTTCCGCTGACAGGCAGTGTTTTAAACAACTCACAATCTTCATGGCTTCCAATATGGCATATAATCACCCACCATCCAAAATCATGTCCCGTCCTATGCTTTTAACCTCTTTGAAATTCATGTTTGACTCCAAACATGTCCTTGCAAAAGCCAAATGAGTTTCAAACAGCCATTAGAACTGACTATAATGCCTGAGCTTAGCATATCACGAGTGCAGGGCTGAGGAAAACTCCACCATATGGCCACAAGTGTGTCCACTTTAGCTCTATCCCAACTCGTAGCCACACATCTGGACAGCCTTCACCTCTAATTGCCACTAATGTCTGAACACGACACGAGTCAAGAAGGAATTAACCCTATACAGGACCGCTGACCTGGGTTTATACAGGGGGGTAACAATCTCAGCCACTTTTTCGTCTGTGACAGACAGGGGAAAAAAAGGATGTATTTCAAGCACAGGTGCGCAGGACGTTCACTGATGCCTGAAAATATGAATTATAAAAAAAAACATGTATTTGGAATATGTCTTAATGTCTGAGAACAAGAATGTGAGCAAACAAACACGCCATCAACATCCAACAGGTAGCAAACACAAGCTTGATGACAAAAGGACTTTGTGGCAAGACACGCACAGACATTTCTGGAGTAGCATGCCCTGAAGGAGCCTCAAGGAACGACCGGGAAAACACCGAAAAATCTAGTGCGTGAACAAACACATCTTTTCATGAGTTGTGTCAGTGTGTTCATGCACTAGATGGCATATTCAGCAAACAAATGATAACAGGCAAACTCACTTTGTGGGTTAGCAATCAAAGAGAGGGAGTTTTACAAGGAGACGATCGGCTGATGCAGGAAGGATAACAATTCTCAAGAACAAGTTGAGTTCAATCTCCGCCAGCGCAGGTATGTAATCTATGTAGTGAATGACAGGTCATACTCCCCCCAACAACAGAGGCGAGATTTACACCCATCCATCCACTTATCAAAAGTGTCATGCAGAAAAATAATCCTCCGACTAGAGTGATAGCACGCTTGTCCTTCGCCAAAAAAAAAATAGAAAGTATTAAAAAAAGTATTACTAAAATGAAGAGCTTTCAAAATAAATCTCCTCTAGGTTAATAAAGTTGTCATACACTGGATTTTATAAACTCAATGTCAATAAATAAATAAATATATAAAACATCACTCATGGGCATTTCACCCAATATGTTTACTTTATTACCCTTTTAAAGAAACAGGGTGACAATATGTAGCAATCAAGCCTCTCGTCTGATTGGTCGATGCGGGTTTGAGATTGTGTTTGAGACCCAACTATCCCCTTAAATGCCACATTCCCATGGTTACCTCGTCCAGAATGGCTTCTAGCTCACTGAACTGCACCAGGTCTGATGGATTTCACTTTAACAGCCTTTAGAAACAGGCTGACAGGTCTGAGAAAGAGGAAAAAATGTCATTCACTGAAACTGTTGTGTTGATGCATGTGTCGTTGCTTGGCGAGGATGTCTGAGAAATTCACATTTAACTAAAACTCTTTCTCTAAATCATATGTAAGCTGGCATATGACTCATGCAAGACATGTATGAACCTAACCACACGCAACAAGACAAAAAGATGTCTTTCATGTTAATCTCAGTGTTTGTCCTAACCAGCCATGAATGTGATATGGTTAGGATGAAATATACAACAAGCGACGAATTACAGGACATTACCCCTGCCAAAAGTGGAATCTCCTTAGTCCAAAATTTTGTTCCACATCAAATATCTTCTGATTGGCTGTTATTGTGTGTTTTTTGCAAACCAATTCTCATTGGAATGATTTGTTGTTAGGACAATACTAATGCAACATGCCACCTTTTAGGCCTCTAGGCAAAGGAGAAATGAGATAAAGGTAAAAAACTAAATTAAGATGTCTGCTTTGACTGAAATTAGAAGAAGGTATGTATAATACAGCCACAAAAATATGACTTCTGAAAAAGAACATCAGATTTGGGGTAAGCTGCATTCTGGTGTAATGTCAAATCATTGATAAATAGTTGCATTTCAAATGATTTTGTTGCATCTTTTGTACACTACCATAGTAAGCGTAATATAATAAATTAATACTCTAAAATTGAAGACTGAGGAAATGGCTGCTTTAAAATTCAGATTTTCCATCACAGGAATAAATTATATTTTAAAATATGTTAAAATGGAAAAGAGTCATTTTAAATTGTAATAATATTGTAAAATATTACTGTTTATAAATAAATGAATAAATTCAACCTTGTTAAGCATAAGAGCCCATATGATCCCAAACATTTGAACAGTAATGTATATTTCCAGCCAAGAAAATGTTTAATATTCAAAATATTTAAATATAGGGAAATTGGGTACTGACACAGCTTATGCTACGGATACACTTCACCCAACATCTACCATTTTGACAAAAATTATTCATGGCTAATCTATACCCAGATAATTGACATGATTTTACACTAGTAATTCTTTAACGAGAAAATTGTCTACATGGCATGTAAAATGATCTTTATCCAAAGCAAATTAAACAAATATATTTTGGTACTTTTTTTCCATATGATGCGCCATTTCTAAATATAATATGCGACACAAAGTGAAAAGGGGCCCACTGACACCACAACTGACTGACCTCTTGGCAAGTCCATCACTCGCATGCCGGTGCCCTTAGGAGTCTTTCTTTTTTCACTCATGGAGTTGCTGTGCCGTCCCTCATGCTGAGTTTGGGAAATGAGCCTCCCTGTACCAATTTGTCCTGGCCTTTCAGCCCCTGTCCCTGATAGACCACCTGCCCAGGGCCTCTCATTGCTCCCATGCAGGGGGTGGCAGTGCCCTCCATGGGCCCTAACTCCCAAACCCAGCTGCCTTAATGGCCGCCGTGTTGCCCTATCGTGCCAGGCAGTGAAGCATGGCTCTGCTCCACCAGACGCCAACACTCTCTTGGAATGCTAATGACCTCTTCCATTTCCATCTTCCGTTCAACTCCAGACACGTAGCCAACCCTTCCCCCACAATCTGTTGTTTCCGTCAAGCACGCATGCAAAGAATGACAGTTTGTAATAAAAGGTTCATATAACTGGAATGAGTCTACAATACACGCATTCAGGAAAATTATGAGATTCAGACAAACATTTTGAGATGGTCTTTTCACTGCGAGCAGCTTTTAGCTGGTCGTGCACTTGACTGTCGCACTGCGTGAGTTCAGTAGCTCAAGTGCACTTACAGACACCTCTCCCTACACCCCCTACCCCGCATACTCGGGCTGAATGAGAAACTAGCATCCCCTTGGGCACATTCATTCCTAAGGTGACTGGAACAAGTGGAGATTGTAGTCCGCATTTACTTAAAATGAGAACAGATTTAGAATTGGAGGGGAGGAAAACAGGAATTGCAGTCAGTTCCAAACATCTACTCTATACTAATTTTAGTGGCTCTTGATATTATTCAAAGAGTTTCTCAGATGCTGAAGGCGTTTCTGCCCTATGATGAAAGCAGTCATCAAGCCCTGTGTTGTCCAATGGATAGCTAGCAAGGAGCCCATAATAGACCAGTATCCCGATCCAATGGTTTCCTTATACAGAAAAACCACTGCAATTGTGGGGTGCCATATACATAATCAATGCGCTTTAATTGTGTGTGTTCATATGCTAAAAGCCTCCTAATCTGATACAGAGATGATTCAATCAGAATGCCAAAACAAATTTGAATTAAATTGTACTCTAAAGGCCTGTTCACACAAACTCTAACAAAACTAAACAAAAAAACAGAAATTGTAAAAAATATTTAAATAATTTGCATACTGGTTTAGTCTGACGAATTTATTCTTTCTCTTAAAATAAATCAAAAACCTGAATCGAGCTGTTTAGCATCTGATAAGCTTCAAAGCAATTAAAAACAATGAATGATCCATTATTTAATCGATTTGCAATCCTTTTAAAATCTTATCCATGCTTTTTTTTAATATATATACACTCACCGGCCACTTTATTAGGTACCCCATGCTAGTAACGGGTTGGACCCCCTTTTGCCTTCAGAACTGCCTCAATTCTTCGTGGCATAGATTCAACAAGGTGCTGGAAGCATTCCTCAGGGAGTTTGGTCCATATTGACATGATGGCATCACACAGTTGCCGCAGATTTGTCGGCTGCACATCCATGATGCGAATCTCCCGTTCCACCACATCCCAAAGATGCTCTATTGGGTTGAGATCTGGTGACTGTGGAGGCCATTTTAGTACAGTGAACTCATTGTCATGTTCAAGAAACCAATTTGAAATGATTAGAGCTTTGTGACATGGTGGAAGTAGCCATCAGAGGATGGGTACATGGTGGCCATAAAGGGATGGACATGGTCAGAAACAATGCTCAGGTAGGCCGTGGCATTTAAACGATGCCCAATTGGCACTAAGGGGCCTAAAGTGTGCCAGGAAAACATCCCCCACACCATTACACCACCACCACCAGCCTGCACAGTGGTAACAAGGCATGATGGTTCCATGTTCTCATTCTGTTTACGCCAAATTCTGACTCTAACATCTGAATGTCTCAACAGAAATCGAGACTCATCAGACCAGGCAACATTTTTCCAGTCTTCAACTGTTCAATTTTGGTGAGCTCTTGCAAATTGTAGCCTCTTTTCCTATTTGTAGTGGAGATGAGTGGTACCCGGTGGAGTCTTCTGCTGTTGTAGCCCATCCGCCTCAAGGTTGTGCGTGTTGTGGCTTCACAAATGCTTTGCTGCATACCTCGGTTGTAACGAGTGGTTATTTCAGTCACTGTTGCCCTTCTATCAGCTCGAACCAGTCTGGCCATTCTCCTCTGACCTCTGGCATCAACAAGGCATTTCCGCCCACAGAACTGCCGCTCACTGGATGTTTTTTCTTTTTCGGACCATTCTCTGTAAACCCTAGAGATGGTTGTGCGTGAAAATCCCAGTAGATTAGCAGTTTCTGAAATACTCAGACCAGCCCTTCTGGCACCAACAATCATGCCACGTTCAAAGTCACTCAAATCAACTTTCTTCCCCATACTGATGCTCGGTTTGAACTGCAGGAGATTGTCTTGACCATGTCTACATGCCTAAATGCACTGAGTTGCCGCCATGTGATTGGCTGCTTAGAAATTAAGTGTTAACAAGCAGTTGGACAGGTGTACCTAATAAAGTGGCCGGTGAGTGTATATATATATATACCAAAAGTTCAGCAGCTTCAAATGTTGTTTTACATGGTGTAAAAACAATACAAAAACAAAAAATGGGGGTGGGGGGGTGTAAAAGAGTGGTAAACACCTGTGGAAAAAAGGCATTCTAACAGACTCAAAAAATACTATGCAACACTCCCCTGAAAGTTACTTCGATTCAAGACTATACTATGGAATTGAACTTGAGTTTTCTTGTGTGTGCTTACCAGATCAGATAAGTCTTGTATTCTTCCGGGAAGTAGACTGTTATTCTCCACTGCTATCAGAGTCTAGGCTTCAACTGGCAGCATTCCTTCTTGTCTGAACAGGATTCTGAGGAAAATAATGCAGAGATGAAAAAGAACTGTGAGATGTAGAGAATTACTAGATGTGCACCGCTATCAGAAAGCACCATAACGCATGCCAAAAACTGAAGTAGTGTTAAAGCCATAATCAAAACATGAACTCATGTTAAACAAGAGGCTTTTTGTGATCTTTTTTTTCCTTTATGTAACTGCAGCCAGAGTGGTGATAGTGATTTAGAACCCACCACTGACCAACCCATGATCATCACAAATACAGCCATGTAACCAAAGATAATGTAGAATCTCGACTGAACTCAAGTCACACAAAAAAGAAAATTCCTTCAGACATCATTCTAATATGCTAACTTGGTTCTCAGGCAACATTTCGGATTATTATCAATTATGAAAATAGTTGTCCTGCTTAATATTTCTGTGGAAACTGATACATTTTTTCAGGATTCTTTAGAACAGCTCAACTGAACAATTAAAAGGAACAGCATTTATTTGAAATAGAAATCTTTTGTAACATTATAAATGTATTTGCTATCACTTTTGACCAACTTGTATCAATGTATCCTTGCTAAAAAAAAAAGTTAGGCTAGTACTAAAAAATATTCTCTTTATATTAGGCGTCTTTAACAACTTCATGTTGTATTGCAAGACACTTTTGCTGCTATTGAGGAGGGATATGGGTACGGTTAGGAACAAGTTTGGTGGTATAGGTAGGTTTAAGGGTGGGTTAAGAGGTGTAATTACAGATGTAATTACATGCAGGCATTTTAAAAATGTATATATATATATATACGAAAATATTGTGTAGGTTGTTTTCCCCTCTTTAGATCCCCTGCCAAGTCAAATAGATAATGTTGAAAAAAATCATTTTAAAAAATAAAATGTTTTGATGCACGTGAAATCACATATAATTTATTTTATATTTGACTTAATAAACAAGCAAATACTTAGAAATTACTTTTTTTTAAGTATATTGGACAAATTAGCTTATAAAGTTATAAAAGTAATAAATAAAAAAACGATGACAAAAAAAGTATTTGAGAATTGACTTCAGAGACTTGCTCCTCGTGTCTTTTATGTCACTGCACCAATCACAATCCAGCCTCTCTCACCCCCTCTCTCTCTCTAAAGCACTCCTGAATGGACACCATGCTGGAGGTCATCGACGATGCTGACGGAGAAAAATATGAGGGTTTTCAAACAGTGTGGCAAGCCTGAGGCAGCAGGTAGGCTCGGGTCAGCCCTCTACCTTGCCCAAACAGAACTATTCATTTCATTGCCCTTGTACCAGCATGAATTCAGCGCTGAGCATTTGTTCTGTGTCTTTTTCTGAGTCTCTCACCTTTCTTTGTACCCCAGGTCTGCGGCGTATTTGAACTGCATCTAACCGAGACTGTTCTCTCTCTCACCTTAACACACCTTTAACAGTCGTTCTCCAGGGACGGTTATTGCTACAGCTGTACGGTCTGTACTCGAGTTCTTTCTCTTCCAGAGCTCAAGAAGAAAAAAATTTATCTTGTTAAACGTCCCACACATCCTACATTTTTAACATTACCCGAATTCCTGAAAGATATTTTGTGGTATTTAATTCCAAACTCGTACGACTGGCTTTCCAATTAACCAAGTTGATGCCGCAGCACCAACTGAATCTGACCAGTGAGTGGACTCGGGTGCACAATGCTTAATTCAATCGAGTATTAACTGTTATTTTCTCCATGCAAAAAGAAAAAGCAGCACCCTCAGCCGTAAACATCTTCCGTTCCACGCAAATCTGTCTTCTCAAATCGCTTGATCAAGGTATCTGTTCTCCAAAGTGTTTCAAGAGCCAGCAGCTTTGGGGCAGACAGCTTTGAAGCCCCTGGAAATACAATACCAGCACTGAGAAAAGCTCCACTTTAGCTCCCCATGTCCGCCTCTCGTCGCTTTTCTGGCAGCTCGCACAATCCCTCTCCTCCAACATGCCATCCAAAAATAAGGACAGACGATCTCAGGATTCTTTAATGAACTGTCAAGCGCCTCAGCTCCAGGGTGTACACAAAGATAGGCACCTCAGCAGAGCTCAAACTTACTGTATAGAATAGAGTAAAAAAGAAACCTACAGAAAAAAGGCTTTCACCTGAGTATTTCTAGCTCAGTGTTAGGTGTTCTCTGGTTTATGTCAAAGTAAGCAATCTAAAGTGTTGATTGCTGAAATGATCATTTGCTTGTGCTTTTATATAGTTGACCTTTATGGTGTTTTGCACAACAGAAAATCTAAGGTGATTCGCAACATCCACACAGCACAGGGCCCTTTTCACAACTGTCATTTTGTACAGCCAATTCGCAACAATTCAATCCTGTATGCGTAAGAAAAAAGATCAGTAACCTATTTCTGTTTTCTACTAGACATTGTACAGAATTTTTTATGAGGTTTTAATCAAAATCACCTGTATTCACCAGAAGGAAATATTTGTGGAAATATTTTGGCAGCACAGAATTCATTTTTATTAACTTTGAAAGTAGTTTTTAAATGTAAAATTCATGAAAAAAGGACAAGGACAATTGTACAATTACAATATGATAGAATACTCACACATTATAATACGCATAGTTCTGGAAACAATTGCTTTTGAGCCACTCACCTGACCCATAAATGCCATGTGACTAATCACTATGAAAGCACAGGAAAATTATTTCCTGACAATAATAATTGGTTAATAGCACTAAAAGAATATGCAAAGTAACAAACTCGTCACTGGTGACTGTACTGAACTGTGACGTCAACGCTACCAGACAGGCAAATATAAATTAAAAAATCAATTTAAAACTTTTAAGAGCCCTATTTTAATAAAGGTCTATTATATAATGCAATATTAGCAATATTTTATTAGCAAAATTTGGATTTATAGGTAAATTGGAATACACAGCTAATGTTGAATGGCAGTCAATGGAAAGCAACATTACTGGTCTGCAGAATGGTGTAGTTACAGCATCTATGACACTGTAAAACATTTTTTGAAGTTCACTGGAGTAGGTTTTACAAGAAAACACTATTTTTTTTAAGTCTTTCTACTTCAAAATGTCATGTTTAATTCAACGTTACTTGCCATTTCTTTGTAATTATTTGTGAAATTGAGTAGCCTTTTCTGAGTGAAAATTGTTTCAAAGCAAATCCTACACCATTTTTTTTTTCCCTGTGTAGAATAATAACTAGGCTAAACCATGATCCCTTGGTTATCACCTGCACCTTAGCACTAGTCTACGATTAATGGTACGCAAAACCTTCCACCATCTGATTTTTGAATTCTCAAAAATCTTAAATTCAAAGAAAAAGAAACTGCAAAGACTTGTTATAGCATAAAGCTGTAGACATAAAGGTGTTGGTTAAAGACAGGAGTTTGTTTCAACCTGAAGGCTGAACAAGCCTGCACATACTCGCACACATCCACACAAAAGATGTTGCCACACAAAAACGCAATGTACAATTACTTTGTGATACAATACCCACACATTAGCATAATAAAGAACAATATGGCAGCTTAGCACAACTCTAATGATAGACCGCTGAAAATAGAGCCTCTCTCAGCTGAGGTACGAGGAACTGAAACTGCGTGTGAACTTGCAGTCGAGCAGACAACCATTCACGAAGCATAATTTGATAAACCGCTGAAGAAAATTGTCACTATATTAAACAGTCAATAGTCGCAGGTTATAACAAAAACCAAACAACCTTCTGTTTTCTAAGAAACACTGATTTGATTTGCTCTGATATTTTGCCATTTGAAAGTCTGTTATCACAGCAGAAGCAGCTCATCCAGAAAAGGGATGTGAGGATTATACACATATATGTTA
This sequence comes from Rhinichthys klamathensis goyatoka, assembly GCF_029890125.1. NCBI lineage: Eukaryota > Metazoa > Chordata > Actinopteri > Cypriniformes > Leuciscidae > Rhinichthys > Rhinichthys klamathensis. The sequence goes on along the minus strand of NW_026606796.1, from coordinate 1,673,780 downwards.
TTTGTGCTCTACTGCATTTTCCATGACAGCTCCCTGACATCAGTGGCCATGCGGATGGCTGCAAGCTAGTTTTTTGTGAAGGGGGCACAGTGTTTTATTATTATTTTTCTCTTCCAAAGCAGCCTTTGTGTCTGCTGCACCCTGACACGGTGTCTGGGACACGATCCGCGTATATATGGGGTGCTAGCCTAAAACAATGCTAAATCACAAATCAGATGTACCCATGTACAATACATTACCATGTCCAGCAATCGATTGAAATGGTACATTGGGTTTAATTTGTCGTTTAATGAGATCTAATATGTGTTGGTAGTGTAGAGATTTTTGCCGTGTCGATGGCAAAAGTGTGTAAATAAATAAGACACAACAACGGTGTGTCTTTAGAAAACACTCTTTTGTGAGAACTACTTCCTTCCGCCACGGATTCGAATCTCAAATTGACAGTATAGTTCCGGTCCTTGATTCTGATTGGTTGAGCCGCGTTCGAAGCCGTTGTAAATTATCATAGACAGTAAAAGAGGTAAATTACTCAACAAACATACACCTGTGACCGCATTACATTAGTATTACTGCGCAACTGCCGCTTGTGATTCTTTGTTGCTGCATGTGTTGCTTGGCAACCTCTTTGGAATGAAGTACCAAGAGGCGAAACTCCGTTGCAGTTTTGACAACAATCGCTAGATGTCGCGCTGTCGCCATTTTGGACTGAACCAACGGCTTTACCGTTAGCACAACTATTACAGCATTAACATTATGTTTGGTAATTAACCCTCTGGGGTCTGAGGTGTTTTCGGGGTCCTTGAGATGTTTTGGCATGCTCTGACATTTGTGCTTTTTTCAGTTGCTTATAAACATATTAATGGCACAGGTGAAATTACACTCTATATAGCACACACAGGGCTACCATAATATGTGAGCAACATGTATGTACATGTTTGTATTTTTGAGAGAATATTGTTCATGCGTGGTTATTGAAAAAACTAAAAAATAAAGTTTATAATATAAGGCCACAAATAACATACTAAATATTTGTCCACAAGACTTTTGACTAGTGGATGTTATCGCCTAGAGTTTTTGCTTCAAATTGATCTGAAAATCATTCTGCCTTATCATTCACATAAAACAATAGATTGTTTTAAATTGTGAAAAACATTTTTTTGTTTGCAAAGGCAATATGCGGATGGGCGGAACGGCCCAACCCCCTCATGAATAATTAGGCAGTTCTCACCTGAGCAGTCTGCATACTAATGAGCCTTTCATTCAGGGGTGTCACACAAGAAAGAATGCAAGGACAATATATATACACTACCGTTCAAAAGTTTGGGGTCAGTGAGAATTTTATTTTTATTTTTTGGAGGAAAGAAAACAATACTTTTATTTATCAAGGAATAATTAATTTGATCGAAAGTGACAGTAAAGACATTTATAATGTTACAAAAGTCTTTTGAACTTCCTATTCATCAAAGAATCCTAAAACAAACAAAAAAACTGTACAACTGACAGACCAACAACTGTTTCAACATTGATAATAATAATAAACGTTTCTTGAGCATCAAATCCTCATATTATACTGATTTGTGAAGGATCATTTGACACTGAAGACCCTGACACTGGTGATGCTGAAAATTCAGCTTTGATCACAGGAATAAATTACACTTTACTATATATTCACACAGAAAACAGCTGATTTACACTGGAGATAATATTTAATACTATAACTGATTTTTGTTGTATTTTTAATCAAATAAGCGCAGCCATGGTTAGCAGAAGAGAATTCTTTTAAAAGTATTTAAAATCGTACTGACCCCAAACTTTTGAACGGTAGTGTATATAAATAAATAAATGTTTATACACACACACACACACACACATATATATATAGGTTACAAACAATCAAAATTTAAATGAAAGCCAAAAGCACATTTATAGTCACACCTTTTAGCCATCCACATACCATTTTTAGCCATCCACCGCGGTAAAAATAAACCAGTCGCATTGCAAAGTCGTTCGCGAAATGACCGCCAGGTGGCGCAAAGGGACATTTAGCAAAACGTAAGTGGGGCTAATGTCTATTCATGGGTTTCAGTCACGTGACTTTTTTGTTGTGGCCGCCATCTTTAGGACCATTGCGTTAAATCGCATAATCTCTCCCTGGTGATCGGAAAGATGTTGCACACTTAAATAGCACAGATGAAAAGCAACGGTATTTAAATAAAATAGATACTTTAGGTATAGATCCGTATTTACTGTTAAACGAACTGCTGACTCCACTAAAGTCTAGTAAAAACTTGCCAAATTTTACGTTTGCTGACATTTACATCTAACGTTACCTCGTCCACAATCCCTCTCCATGTCCCCACCACTTTTGAAACATCTCGCGGCACGGATGTACCAATACACATAAATAAAAGTAAAATAAGAGGTGATCTAGCACGCTGAAATGTGTTGTTTTTTAAATCAAGTGATCAAAGTGCTTGTTGACTCTGGATCAGTGGTGCAGAAACAGTGTTCTCTCGTGACTCGCGCACACCGCACAGTCTTCACACGGACGCGCGCTTTAATGAAATCACAAAATAAAATGCACACATGTGTTCCTGACTGATATACATCCACTGATAAACAAAATCGATTTTAATAAGGGTTTTTTAATAAAAAAGGGTACGAGGGCGGATTAGAACCCAGAACCTCTGACACGCTTGGCAAAAGTTCCGCCACTGGACCATCAAAGTACATATGTAAAATAGTCGGATGTTGAATCTCATTAAACAACAAATTAAATTCAATGGACTATTTACATTGATTGCTGGACATCGTAATGTTATTGTACAGGTATATCTGATTTATGATTTAGTGTTGTATTAAATGCCCCCATGAAGAAAATTTTCTTGATAACAGGAAGGGTAAGTGGCACTCTGTTAATCAAGCAATATTAACGTTACACCAGTAATCGCTGAACATAAAAGCATCGCTGAACTGAATTGCTAATAATGTTGGTAAAGCACATATCTCTTGTATTATCAGTGACGTTTGGACACCTTTATTTTCAATTCTCATTTATTTGTATAGCGCTTTTCACAATCAAAGCAGCTTTTTTAGAAAATGCATGTGTCTACATTACAATTTAGAGTGTCCGAGTTATGCATTTCAGCAATGTATATAAATCATGCAGTTAGCTAATAATCTATTAATTTAAACAATGCATTAAGGCAGAAACAGTGAGCTGTAGTTTAGCATACTGAAGCAGGTAACAACAACATAATTCAGCCAAACGTATAACTAAGGTGTAAATATAGATAGCGGTCTAGAATAAGGTTGTATATAGAGAATAAGTGTTCCAATTGTAAACTACATGTTTTAATTTAGCTAGCTAACCTGTAATTTGCTAATTTTACTTTTATTTAAATTTCCAGGTCAACGTTAATTTCTCAACATATCTTTGTGATTTGCTGTTATCACAGTTTACAGCACAGCAGATAGACGGCATGTTGCAATTCGGTCCTACAAATGGCGGCCGCTCCACTGTGTGACGTCACATGAAATCTATGAATTAACAGTAGCCTAAGGATGAAATACTACAAGTTATGGTAATTTCCAAATAAGCCTACAACAAATTGTTGGTCATACAGATAAGATATAATCTTTTAAAACTTTAAAAGGCTAAAGTAGGCCTACACTCTCACAGGCTAAAGACAAAGCGTTTTCTCGCTCATGTCAGAAACAGACGTTTGGGTATTTCTCAGTGAGAAAATTCATAGCTGAGCGGTAGAACTTACGTTCATCATCAAGATGACACGGGTTCAAATCCCTCACAAACATGGTCTGCTGTAAATTTTATATTTATTATTGCAAAGAGATTTGTCTAGCTCTAAAACTCTGTTACACCATACAGTTTGTTTTTTTTGCTTATATTTATAAAATACAATTATCATGCATTTCCATTTTACACTAAGTAAAAATACAAAAAAACAAAATAGTATCCAACAGAACGACTTTGCATCTGTATAATAATAGGCTACCAATCGTAATTTCAAAAGCAGTTCTGTAAAAAAATAAATTATATATAGCCTATATATATAGGATATATATATATATTATTTTTTTTATTCCAGGCTCTCATGCCACACCCCCGATTTCTCACGCTGAAGTGTCAACCCGGTCGGTCAAATTCCTGAAGGATATAGTTTATCTATAGATACCTGTTGAGCCACTCGTGATCGACTAGTTATTATACCGCAAATTAGTTAAAATATCCCGTAATCTATCTAGAGCGAGCGTGCATGCGAGACAGATATTGTGCTCCAAACCGTGCGCGCGCATGGCAGAGAGGTCTGTTCCCTACAACCTAGAGTTTTTAAAAACATGGTTTTAAGTAAAGTGTGATTTGCCAGGGGGGATTGTGATTTCCTTCTGGTCTAAACATCCCTGCTTCTGCTGAATTATTTTAATCCCCACACCCCTCCCTCCACAGCTAATCAATGCTATAGGCTACTTCACCAATATCAAATATATAAAATAGAGATATGCAACAGGCACGTTTAAACGACAAACAATAAAATCAAAACCAGCGTTTCAGTTGTTCATTAGTTCCAGTGGCCTTAATGCATGCACGGCTTTTCAAATTTCACAAAGCGTGTTGAGATTATTTTGAATGAAATATTGAAGTTTATAATTAAGTGTTTTGGCACACCACGCCGAGTGGCCCTATGCATTTTTCTAAAGTCGGGTTTTATTCTGGCATGGTGAGTTAGTGTTCGACAAACACGGCGGCGCGTTCATTTAGATTAATTTATTTTTCTCATTATTACAGCTAAAATAACTTAGTAGGCGACTCAGTAATTTTTTGGGCATACAGATAAGAGTAGAGTAGCTTACATCGTTCAAAACTGTAAACTTGTATTCATATTAGGCTAACGACAAAAACAGTATAGGCTATCTGTCGTCTCTGTCTTCGGGAACTGCGCGTCACAAAAATGAACCGAAAGCCACTTCAGCTCAGTCACGATAAGAAATCGGCTATGTCTAAAGCCTTTAAATGTCTAAATATTTAGGCTAATAAATGTTATCTGATTATAGGCTAATCCATATGAAAACTAGAGGAACAGAGGATCTACTCAAACATGTAATGTAAGCGCTTCCCAATGAGAAAATGACAAGACAAGGGTGAAAATCTCGCTCTAATTAAATGTAGGCTAAATCGCCCTGAATTAAAATGTAAAAACAGATCAAATAATGTATTTGTCGAAATGTTGCGATATTGTTTCATTTAAGTTCATAATTGTTCTATAAATGTTATTTAATTTAGCAGCATTACCACGAAGCACCGTGTTTCGATATTTATTTGAATAATACAAAATCAAATAAAAACTTAATTCACAAATTGCATGCCTGGTTGTAAGGATCCAAAGATCCCTGTAGACTTTAATATTGAGTTGAACATTTTGTTCATGACAACAAATTAACAAGCGTTTTTTCAGATTATATTTAGTTTTGCTTGGAAAAAGCTGCCCCAAACCAGTTTTATTTCATCAATTATTGAAATAATGAAATATTTAGTAATAAACTTTTATGACAGAAATATCACTATGCTACATGTAATTCCATTTAATTCCTTCATTATCAACACTGTCTAGAATAGCGATTTAAGTGTGAATTGCGACTTCTCTTTGTGTTAAGTCAGCCTCAGACTCCGATAGCCTGTGGGGGGGTTGGAGGGACAGTTGCTGAACAAAGGTGTTAATGTTCCTCTTTCATATGGAGAGTGTCGGATAGCCAGCCTGATGAGCAGGCAAAATTATTGTAAGGATAAATCTGTGTCCAAATGTAGGCCCCATATTTTATTAAATTATAAATATTGTAGTTTATTTATTGTAGCCTATTTAAAGTTTTTTTTTTTCACACAAAATTTCAATTGAAGTTATTGTACGGTGAATTCAACAAGGCATGCTGTGTCTTTGAAGCAACAATTAAAGGCTAAATAATTTTTTCGTGATTTGTATGGCTGACACGCAGCGACATATACAGTAGTATTATCAGAGCGAGGGAGACTAAATAAACTTGTTAAAAAGAGATCCAGCGCGAGAGAGGCAAAGAGAAACGCATGTTTTTAATTTAAATATGTTTCTTTGGACAATTTTCGTTTTGTACTGTTTTAATTGTTTAATTTAGCTGTAATTTCTTTGGCAATACGAATTTAAAATGTCGTAAGAATAAGATTAGCCTAGTGTTTCTTATTTTGCATCGCAAAAGAAATAAACTCTAAACCGATGCAACCCTGTTTTAAATAAAAAAAAAACTGTCCCGACACTTTATTTAAACCTTGAAATGTTCGAACTTGGTTTCAAACATAAGTAATTTTTGTGTTCTTTTACATTACACAATAATTTAGCAGACTAAAGACGAGCTTCTTCTTTTTCATTTTCTGATGCAATCGGCTGACAATCTTCCTTCAGTTTTTGTCGTTTGTGCAGCGGCTGCGGTTCTACAGGAATGTAGCAAATTTATGTTGTAATGATAATTAAACAAAACTCTTGACTTTAAATAAGTAAACAGTTATAAACAGTTACCTATTTAAGCATCAAGGTGGTAAGATATAAACGCTGTAGGCCAAAATCGGTTAACAACATGTAGGCCTATGCTACATTGAGATTCGATCTCGGGTCGATTGAAGCTCCTCGAAGCTCGTGTCGTTGCGTTGATCACTGAGCTACCGTCTGTACGCTGATAAAGTTGTAAAGCCTCATTCATGTAGCCTAAATGTTTTTATTGAAATGTTTTATGTTGAAATGTTTTCATTATTTATTCAATTACATTTCAGTAGCCTAATTTCAGTATTGTGATTATGAATTATTTTAACTACATTTCACTTGTTGAATTCTTCTGCTACCAGCTTTCAATCGCTCTGAATCAGCGCGGTGCGGCAGCAGATTACACATTAGAGAGAATAAACCGGAATAAACGAACACTTTTCAGAGTCTATGATTGTAGCGCCTCTTAGCGGTAAAAAATTTTACCGCCGCGGTGGAACGGCTGATGTGGGCATTGTCATGGCTTGCCTCGACATTTGCGTTTGAATAGCGCGCGTCCTCCGTGGGCGTGTCAGATTAACGCGTAATGAAGTGTAATGAGCTGGGAAAAAAAATACTGACAGCACTCTCTTTTCATACAGATTGCATAAACTGAGAATATTTGTTTTTTTATATAAATTACTTCATTTAAAAGAAGAGAATTTAAGCTTCATAAAGAAAAACCTCTCGTGCCTGTGTGACAAGTAATCGCGGAGTTACAGTTAATCTTAGGACGCGTTTCAGAATGGACTTCACTGACAGAGAGAACGCAGAACTCGCATCATGTTTGTTTTTCTTTATTTGGTGAAAAGCACAACACTTTGTTTTTATTGTGAGTATCCACAAAAAAAATAGAAACTTAACAGGATCTAATGATGTACAACACTTATATGTAAGATCAAAATTAACCGAGTATTTTGAGTCTCTTTTACACTGATAAGAAAAAAAGCGAGACAATCGCGCCGGCGCGATAGCCGACCCCAGGGGGTTAAAATAAAAAAATGTAATTAGCAGCATGGAGGTGTACAACAGTGAGTGCAGGGGAGTTGTGTGTGACCATAGAGATATATACACTTGATGTCGCTTGGGGTTCTAAGCATGCGTCAAAACCGCCGCCATCTTGGAACAGGGGTCTTGTCATAGGAAGTAGCTAGGTAACGCTGCTATCTCCGCCTGTACTTCGAATTCATGGATTTTCGGACTTTTGTGCTGCATATAGCCTAGATGTTCACACGAACGAAATCTGAACTAGAAAGATTGTTTTTAAAAATATATATTTTTTTAAATTTTCTCTGAACTCAATGATAAATACATGTCTGACCATTGGAACGAACCAAAAAAAATTGAAAATCGCATTCATGACGATTTATGGTGATTTTATTTCCGTTAGACTTTTGCCTACATTGACGGTTATGCATTAAAGAGGAGGGGCTCCCCTGTTCCATGATGCCGGCTCTAATTACGCATATTCGTTCCATCTAGTGTATATATTTATGGTGTGTGAAAAGGAAAAGTGCCAAAACACTCTTGTATACATGGTGAAACTATTCAATAGAGTCAGAATCCATCATATATTACGGATATAAAATCGACAACTCTCACAGCCCAGACAGAAGCGCAACAGAATTTTTTTAAAGCTAAGTCATCTGTAAATCTGTACATTAACTCTCTCTTTCTGTATCAAATGTAACATGTGTTGTACAAAGTTTTTATCAGTCAAGATGAATTAAATTATAATAAAACTAAAGACTAAAACATATAGAACAGCTAATATACTTACCATTGTCATTCTATTTTTAGTAAATGTGTGCACTTTACTTGTACAATGTTTGATTTGTTGTGTGTAATGCAGGCAGAAATAATGTGGTGATCTACTGACCATCACCAATTGTATTACTGTTAATTTTGTGATGATCTTCTATTACTATTAAATATTCTCTCTTGACTAATGTTTTGTCCCTTTCACCTAGTCACTGTTCGTTGTGTTTTGGCTTTTTCAAGGAATTTGTCAATCATTTCATGAGGAACATGGGCTGTTGTAACTGGTGTTGTAAAATTGTGCTGTGTATGGAAACGGGAGTTATCCCCAAAAGTTATTGGGGTAAATATAGCCTATTTGACAGCTTCATGCTCTATGACGAAATTGTTTAATTATAAACCGATCCATAAGCATTATTTTGTTGTACATTATTCAATATGCCGTTTTAATTTAGGCTATAGAGATATTAAAAACTAAAAACTACGATTTAGTTCCCTTAACCGCTTTTGAATTGGAACCGGTATCGTTCAATTCTATGGCCCTGTCCCAAATGGCACACTCCGGACTTGTGGACATCCTCAGAGTCCACACTTCGGTGACGTCATGTAGTGCAGACCTATAGGGCCCTTAGCGCGAGTCCGCGAGGGCGCATTGAGAGATATTTTTGGGACAGACTCGATCGTCACGCCGGAAACAGGAAGACGGTCTGATTATTGTTATGGACAGAAGCTACAGGTTCGGGGAAACATGCTGCCTATTGTTGTTGTCTTTACATAGGACTCAGTAAAGCCCTGACATTCTGTTCTATTTATTTAATGAATCATAATACGATAGTATTATTCAGCTCGCTATTATTAGCCTATGTTTGAGACATCAACCACTGGTTGATGATCATAATGTTTGTATAAACTTGTCATAAAAACCGTAATGATAATTACACTTAAATATTTTCTTCTCAGCCATGTTAACAATTGTCCGTGAGCGAAATCTCCTCCCATCCGTTGTCTGATTGGTTCCTGGGTAGTTAAAGTGCGTGGAGCCTGGATCTATGCGGGCTTCGCGGAAGACCGCTTCAAGGGTACAAAGGGGGCGCTGCTGAGCACACTTCAGAGCGTTAAAATGCTAAATGGGACGGCCTACGGACTCGTAGACTCGGCGAGCACGCGCAATTTAAGTCCACGAGACCGAAAGTCCGCATGAAGTGCCCATTTGGGACAGGGCCTATAGCTGTGTTGCGTCTCTGGTTGCGTTCAGTCCAAGATGGCGGAGCTGCAGCTCTGTGCATGGGTGCGTTTGTTGCAATGGGACGTTCTATTGAGTTTCGCCTCTTGGTACTTCTAGATACTCTTTGACTACATTGCTTGGCGGAGGAATACATGTGTTATAACGTTATTTTTTATTTTATTTTTGTTGCTGGTGTTTATTTTATGAATAAAATAAATATTGAAATAACTTAACCGTTTTATAAAAGCAATAAGCCCCTTGAAGCCGTGTTTTACAGTGAATTTAGAACAGCTAAGGCGGTTTTAGGCACTCAGCGGGTCTTATTGGTTATTGCTGTATTTAACAGTTGAGCCAGAGCATCCGTTACTAATTCTAAAACGTCACTTTAGAAACAGCAACGAAAGAACACTGAGTTGAGTATTATGAGAGAGTGAGATCGAGAAAGGGAGATCGACTAAGTGAGTGCATTACCTGCATCTAGCTGATATTCTTCATGTCAATCTTATAGCCTATTCCTAAACACAAAATCAGCTTAAACCAGGGTTCCCACTCGTCCTGGAAAACCTTGAAAACCTGGATAATTGATGAAAAACTTTCCAGTCATGGAAAACATATGGAAAATTAGAGAAAGTGTAAAATGTCCTGGAAAATCTTGTTGTTGTCCTGGAAAATTATTATTTTAAAAGTTATTCGTTTTTTATTTAGGCGAGAACAAAGAGTTTTTCACTGGCCAAAAACAATTACCGTTAGTTGTTGAAAGTACAATGTTCTGGAATGGTGAGTTTTGACATGTGAGAATAGTATTTTAAATGATGATGTTTAGTCTTGTGTTGCCACTTGCAGCAGTTAGCTAATGCTATTAACTGCTCAAATGTATGCAGCGAATGTTAAATGGTAAGCAGCTACCTAATTCAGTATCTTGCTAACTAATAATTTTGAAGTGATTATAAAGTCAATAAGATATTAATTGTGCACTGTATCTAGCTTCATTGATTATAACAGGAGTTTTCACAACAGTGCTGAACTCTGTGAGGTAGCGCTGAAGTGATTGACAGCTGTAGTGATTAAAAAAGGAATGCTCTTTGTTTGCTATCTGTATATAACCCATTCGCAGTTTGAAAAAAGTTTTATTTTTCATGCTGCTATGTATATACACACTGCAAAGTTTTGGGAACGACGACTAACTTATTTAAATGCGGGATTGAATCCAAAATTTTATTGATTGACATGGTGATAACCAGCATTGGATGGGACAAAAAATTCTGATGTCAAAATAGATGTGTGCAATAAGTGTAAATGCTCGTCCACACGAAGAGGCGTTTAGCTGTATACGTAAAAACTTTGTATCTTATCAGCGTTTCAATACAAACAGATCGAGAGTTTTGGGATCCTAAAACGCCGGATAAAAACTAAAACGTACATTGGACACAGGACTAAGACTAAATAAATAAAAAAAATTGCTGACAAAATGCATGACACTAACACTAATAGAAAGGCACTCTGCATCTGCTAGACTACAGTGGAGGGGTCTACAGTTAAAGGTTGTACTACCGGTACTTTAATTTAGAGTGTGTGCTGCAGACTATTGAGAATATTGAGCTGAAGCTTGACTTTACAAAATTTTATCGCAAATCAAATCGCAATATCTGTCAGAAAAATCGCAATTAGATATTTTCCCCAAATCGCACAGCCCTAGCTTCCATAGTGATAATGTATGATTAAGAGCTCATATTAAAATTAAAAAGTGATTTTATAGTTAAGCCATGGCAATAAACTGTACGCCTTTTAAAGATTTAGAGAGCAATATATTACTTTAGGGCGTGATCCTTGTCTTTTTTTCCCGCTATAGTACAATTGAAAATGTCCTGAAAAAGACCTGGAAATTGATTGCTGGAAAAGAGTGGGAACCCTGTTAAACGTCCGCTGAGGAAAGCGATATCTTTTACGTTGTCCTTTTAACAGTCAAGGGGATTTCCCATGACCGCGCTAGTCAATGCATTTGTTTCAGTCCCTTTCAATATAAAAGTCTTTGCTACTGACTCACTCATAAAGACAGTTTGCTGCCATCTAAAGGTGTAAAAATGTAGCTAACTTTCACTGAAGTCGAAATAACAATCAATACCAAATTATTGATTTGGTATTGATTGTTATTTGGGGGGTCGTGTTGCTAATTTACGGGCCGTGTTGCTGTTGTATCAGTCAGATCAGCGTAGCACTCAATAATCGGGACAAGAGAGGTCCCGATCGGGACAAATAAATTAGGCCCAAAAATCGGGACGTCCCGGCTAATTCGGGACAGTTGGCAACCCTAACCAAATATGACATGATATTTATATATAGCCTATTTATTTATATAAAATATATTTTAAATATAAATATTTATATCAAATAATATTTATTGAAAAAATACTTAAACAATATAAAATATATTAGCCATTATAAAAGTATAAGTAGTATGTACAATAGGAAATAAGCAAACACAGTATATATATATATATATATATATATATATATATAGTATGTACAATAGGAAATAAACAAGCAAACACAGTATATATATATATATTATATATAGTATGTACAATAGGAAATAAACAAGCAAACACAGTGTATATATATATATATATATATATATATATATATATATATCACACTAGTGTAGACCAAAAAAGAACCAGACAGCAACCAACATTCCTGTTTTGTTTCATTCTGTTTCAGAAGGCCAATCAGTTCTGTGTCAGTGCCCAGCACCACAGATTGACATGTTCTCCAGTGGCTCCTACAGCCACAGCAAACTTTGACCCGCTCCCCACTTCCTTCAATCGCAACCCTGCACCATCTTTGGCACAACCTACTAGTGTGCTGCTGGAATCCAGTGAAGTGAGACCACTGTGAAAAATTCATTCCGCAGCTTCTAAAAAGCGCTTTGATTCTTAAACCAGGAGCGCTCGAAGTCCCGCTGTCCTCAAATAACCTACATCTAGTACAAACCAAACTGCACTGAACAGCGATATGCTGAGATTGAGTTAATGATGGTCTCAAATCAATGTAGCCTGCTGATCTGTACAGACAAAAGGAATTAGAGCAGGATAGAAATGGCTGATGATCTGATATATGAATTAAATTGTTTATATTACGGCCAAAAATAATACGAAAACACGGAAAAGGTTTGCAGGACGATGGCAGTGGGGATTGGGAATCATAAGGGAAAAAATTGCAGGAAAAAGGATACTTTTGATTTTAAATAATGTACAGTTAAACTATTTCTTACAAACAGTAACTTTTCTTTTTAAAGATTACATTAATGCAATCCAATAATTAAAACTATATATTTAACAGAATTTAAAAAATGTGGTACCATGGTTCCCTTTCTTTACTCTTATGAAATAAAAAGAAAGGAGTGGTGATTTTACCGGACGGACAGACCAATAGATTCAAACTCAAAATTTCCATTCATTCAAAAATCTGTTGAAATACACTAGTCATGCTGTATTTGTTTGAGTCATAAAAAGAAGCAGATCATCTTAGTCACATGCACAGCAACTAAATGTTCGATTGACAAAAAAAAAAAACGGATCTTAAGAATTATTCATTTGGAAATCAGATTGCACCGGTTGCATGATGTACAATATGTTTCTGTTTTCTCAAAAAAGAACCAGCTCAGAGTCATTTGCTCATGAGTACTCCTGTACATCATCACGAAAATATCATTCAGTTCCGTATTTTTTACAAAATATGGAACCATTTTTTTCTGTTCCCAACACTAGGTGGCAGTCGTTGTGGCAAAGCGCTGGGTTACTCATCATATAAACATTGGTTTTCAGGCTCTAGATTGTTTTAGAACATTAGCCATGCATTACATAGCGATCCCTGCCTGATAGACTCTGTCTTTCCTTCTCATTAAACGGGTCGAGAAGATTCAATTAAGAATATGTCAAGGGGCCTGAGGTGCTTCTTATATATAGCTTAACTCCAGTTGGTAAACAACTCCTCGCCTGTTTTCCTGGTTTGGTTTAAACTCAAATCTCAGAGGACACACTAAACTGCACCAACAGTGACTACACGAAAGAAAGGAAAAATGCACGTAGAAGCCGAGGGTCCCCAGAAGCCCTCTTGTGCATGTATAAAGGATTTAAAGAGAATAAAATGCAGCTAATTAAAATAGTGTTTCCATGAGATGTTAATGAGGTTTTTGTTACACTTGGGTGGACGTCCTTACATGATGTAGTTCTAATCCCACTGAGTCAGTGCTCTTTGTCCTTGCATAGCTGGCAGCTATAATCCGCAAAAAAAAAACTAAAAAAACTCAGTCAAACATAATTACCGAGCAGTCACATCTGCACATTCGGAAAGTCACCGCATTGCTCATCATCAACATCCTCCCTTTTACTCCAATTTTTCTCGTAAAAAAAACCCCCACCTAACTGTGGGCAGTGTCTTCCCTTGGTTTGCGTCTCTCTCATGACTGCGTTCTTATTGCCGACGTCTGGCTCATTTCAAATGAAGCATGTTGCGGTAATGAGCCTGTGATGATATCAGCCGTCATGTGTAACCAAACATCAGAATGTCAGCAGTTCTGCTGCAGGCTGAAGGTGAGGGTAGCAATAATGACGTGTTTTTGTAGGGCTGCCGCCCACTCTCTGGCGCATTGGGACCCTGTGCGCGCAGGCCTCGAGGGAAAGCTCCAGACGAGGGGGTTGCAGGATTGGACTTTCTCTCCCGATTGCGTGTTTGTGCAACTACGTTAATGCAGCAAACTGATGATATTCAACACGCACGCATCATCTGCTTTACGAGCTTGCTTAAAAGTGCTGTGGAAACAAAAGCCAATGAGCATTTAAAGCCACAGGTAAAGTAAACACATCCATAAACAAGGTGGTCAGTTTCTCAGGGGGCTGTAGAAACACATGCCTCAATCAGGTCAAAACGAAGAGGTGTCTCCTCTCCCCGGGCCGCTCGATCACAGCCGTAACGAGGTAGGTTAAAGAATACCGCCTACAGGCTTCTTTCTTCCTAGGCTTAAAGCTGCGTGTGTGTTTGAGATACTGTGTGTTCTATCAAGAATGCAAACAGTTTTTCCCCCCCGTTACTGAGCCAATTACGGAGATAAAGTGGACTCTCAGGAACGGGAGTGCTCTCATTCCTAACATCTTTAGCCCGGAATCCGACATGACACACAATGAACCTGACACAATGCACCTGATTTGTCAAAAACACAATTCAAAGGCAGTGTGGGAGACCGAAAGTACCTTATACAATCAGATCGACCCATTTTTGGAAAGTTATACAAAGCATTAAGGTCCTGTATCTATATTAGAAGGATATGGCATGAACTTAAGAGGCAGAAGCTCTACAGTGTTAGTGCCTGAAATCATTTCCTTGCAGCGATTGTAAAATGTCTTATTTGCTTAATCCTTTAAAGACCAAAAATGACTTGGAATCTATGCCTAGTGTTGTATGAAGTAAAAAATTGTAAAAGGAAGGAAAGTATGGTACATTTTTAAAGAGAACTATAAAGTGATGCAGCAATGAATGGTTTGGTCAAGACTGTACCTGCATCAGGATGAAGGTAGTGTCTTGTCCAAAACATTTCTTTATTATTTACACATAATATACATATATATATATATATATATATCTTATACATTAACTTTTTTATTTTATTTTTTTTATTATAGGGATGCCCTACTATTGTGATTTTGGCTGATGCAGATGCACTGATAAGCGCTCATGATCTTCACCAGAGGGCTCTCCTCCCGTCTCCTTTGCTTTCCCATCATGAACTACATTTCCCATAACTAACTGCCTGGACTCATTATGGTCTGAGTAATTCCACCTGTGTATAATTAACTTGTTTGTGTTTGCCTTAATAAGCTCTTTATTTTCACTCACTCATTGCAAAGTCTTGTTAGTGTCATTTATGGTTCTGTTCGGTTTCCTGGATTTCCCTGTTTGCCTATATCTTGGACACTGTTATTGTTTGGATTTTCTTCCCGATGGTTTTGACCATTGCCTGTCATTTGGATTTTGATTGTGAATTACCATTAATAAATAGCTGCGTTTGGATTTTCAACCTGTGTGTGAACCCACAGTTTGTGACGCCTATAATTATTTTTTGTTATGGCTGATGTGTGTGTAAGGAATAAAATGGAAATACATTTTGAGATTTGCTAAAGTTTACATTAACCAAGTTATTTAACTATTTTGTAGATTAACTATGAGTGCATTAATGACAGCAAAAGTCATTTCAATGCAATTCTCTACAGTAATATAAATATAAAAAATCTCTAATATCACCTGATAACTAAAATTATACCAATATAGTCCATTTTCAAATGGCTGATAAATCCTCATTTTCTTCTGCTCATTAAATAATCTGTGCTCATAAACCAGGCTAAAATCATCTGAGATCTGCAGAACTGTTCATATAATGTTCTCAGCTGGTTTTCATATGGATGAACTAAGGCTGAATCCAAAAATCGCCCCCTATACCCACAAAATAGGGCGCTATTTGAGGGGACAGCCATTTGTAGTGGTGTCCGAAACAATAGTGGACGTTATCGAGTGCACTCATTCAATCCCACATTGCACAGCAAAAACGAGTGTACAATCAATGTACGCTCAACGGCTGTTGTCCGAATTCACTCACTCGTTTTTATTCACTCCTTCAAGTGAACAGTATTAGTGGACTAACGGGGAATAGTGAATGAGAGTTTAGGAGGCGATTCGGATTCAGCCTAAGTGTTAGCCCCAGCGGTGGTTACGTAGAGGAGTGTGTGTGTGAGCATGCAGTGGTGTTGGGCAGTGGCGATTCACACCCCGCCTGCAGCTCCAGAGTGGGGCATCAGCAGGGTCTCCGGGTTGATTGGTCATGGCACTTCCTGAGTGCCAGGCAGAGAAGGATGTGACAGTGTGAAGGGACGCACTCTAGGGAGGGGTGAGTGAGACAGTGCTACTAAATAAAGTCACAGGTCTCTGCACTCCCTAAACCACTGTGCACGAAACAAGACGAATGGTGTGTGTGCGCATCCTAAATTGACTATGTAATAATGACAAATATTTAAACATTTGCCCCCTTTGCAAAAATCACAGCACTATATTCTATATAGCAAAAAAAAAACTTATATATATATATATATATATTAAATTATATAAAAAAATATATTTTAATTGTACTATATATATATATTCTATAATGTATAATTAATATTTACTTTATATATATATATATATATATATATATATATATATATATATAAGTAGTATTAAATATATTTACATAATTGAAAAAAATTATAAATTGTATTATACGTAATACTATTATACGTATATTATACGTTTATCAATTGTACGATATATGAAATATTACATTATTTATAATAAAAATCTACACATTTATGTTTTTTTTTCTTCAAAAATATTTTAAATAACACTAAGAAGTTTTTAATCCTGCAGGCACAGAGCACTGGAATCTATCTAGTCTTCTCAATGGTTCCATCTGTGCTATGCTATAAACAATGGCTCATGAATAAGCCTTTCAATGAAAGATTAAGCACTTTTACTGAAAATTGACCTTGAGCCTGGAAATCAAAGCCTCCATCTTCAAAGACGACACATTCAAAGGACGCTCGCTCTGTGTATGTGTGTGTACGTGCACCTTTCTTTGCTCTGGCCTCAAGTGTGCAGGTGTGGAGAGAGCGGACAGTGGCTCTGTTTGGTTTTGGACTGTTTATTATTGTCTTCAGCTCACTTGACTCTTGACAGAGACAGAGTGAGATGAGCAGAAAGGGGAGGGTCATTAATCATGAGATGGAGGTTGAGTTCTGAGCCAGACTTGTCCATTGCATTGGTTTCTTTCTTGCCTCTTTTGTCTTCTATGCTGAATGAACAAGAGGGAACACGAGAGAACTCTGGATGATCAGTCAACATGCTCTCATGCCTATACTGATCACAGAGCACTCAGACGGAAATCAACACAACGAACAAGAAACATAAGCCTCTCACAGATCTCTATGGCTCTCTTTACACCTGGTATTAGCATCTTGAGTGATCCTATCAGAAGCGGTCAGGTGAGACAGATTACACATGCATCTCAAAAGCTCCTCCGGTGACCATGTGTGTGTATAAAATCTCTTCAAACAACAGTCATTTTTGTTAGCAAATAAGTTTTGTCAGTCAAAAAAGAAAGAAAGAAATGACATATGTATTGGCTGATGGAAAACACTATGTATATATATATATATATATATATATTAATATGAACAAACATTAATTAATTAACCTATTTTTTTAACAACACACATAAACTAAATTAACTAAATTAATATTAACCTTGAACAATAAACCAATTAATAAATCAATAAATGTATTCGCTGATGCCTAATGCTAACAAATTAATGTTAACAAACTGTAAAGTCATACCATTGGATCACAAGACACAGCGAATCCCATTTACAGAACTCCTGTATTTACCGTAGTACAGGCCACTTGTGATTGGATAGCCTGAGACGATGTTAACTTAATACCAGGTGTAAACAAGGACACTGTTGTGCACGTTTCCACCATTTTTTGCAGTCTTCAGACTGGTGACATTACAAGAGCGCAATACCTTAAAGACCGGTGAGAACAGCACACTCGGATCAGAGAGGAAAACACGTCTGCGTCGGATGCCAGTGGTGCCCAGATGTGGAGCCTGCAGCTGCTGGCTTATTAACTCTTCTCCTCTGCACACCTGTATGGAGGCAAGTCTGTCCTGACAGCCACTGTTGGGCCTCGCTGGGTCTAAACATGCAATTGCACAGCAGATGTTGTCGCATTTCACACTTTGTTGAACAAATATTTCACAGCTTTTGAAAAAATGCATGGGACGGCTGGCCAACATCGGGCGGAGAATATCCGCTACCTGTAGCCTACTGATCACACAGATGGCTGAAGCCACAGTTTTACAACCCACTAATGTCATTAAAATCACACTTTGACAGGATTTATTATTGTAAACGTCAAAGATTCACGTTTTAATCTCTTACTACCATTTCCAAATGCACGTTGCCTACTTGCCATTTCTTGCGGATTAATGTTGTTTTCTAAAAATCTGTAATGATGCGGCAATCAATTAATTTCTCCAAATAAACAGCAGAAACTGCCAGTGGTGGTAGGTTGCACATAGCTGAGTGGTTTGTTTACTTCCAAGTTCTGTTTTCATGATGCTGATTTTTAATACACAGGGAAAAAAAATAGCATACAGAAAGTATTTTAATTATGGAGCTTGGGGTGCAGAGAATGACATGCATAATTTCTCATAATCTCCTGTGTTGTGTATAGAAATGTTTTTTTTTTTTAATAAAAAAAGTCAAGAAAGGAAAGATATTACGTGGTTTTCCTATACAAATTGACTTTCCTTATTAACTCCTTTATCATTCTCCTCTATGAGGCGAGGATGTAGGGATTGTAATATTATCTAGTTTAATATATTCAGCTGAAAGATGGTGCTCAGGGGCCTGTGCGGGAGCTCATTCTCTCCATGGGTGCTATTTAACAGGGCCAAACTCAGTATGTATGCTGTGGACCAATATGCCATCCTGTGTGTCAGCAGTTTGGAGTCTCACAGGGTCCCTGATTGTCAGAGAAAAAGAATAGAAGACACTGGCCTGGCAAAACCGAGGGGGGTATACACAAAAATAAAAAAAAGAATTGTGCCCGCTGATAGTACTGTTCATCAACATGCATTTTAAATGCTATGTGGACGATGCAGCAGACTTGCGTGATCTGGCGTACTTTACAGCACAGCATTGCTCCACTACTGTGGCACCTGAATCAGCTCTTTAAAATGCCAAAAATGTGTTCGACTACATTGTGTGTCTGGATATGTGCCCAGTTATAATGCTCTTCTCCATCATTCGAGCATCATTTGACGAATTGCTGCTGTCATGATCAACAGAAAATGTATAGAAACAGCTTTGCGCTATTACTTCCTGTGGAAAGACACAGTTAACTGTGTTGTTTTCTAAATGAGGTTTAATTTAGAATAATTTACATAGAAAGGAGGCTCCTTAACAACAACAAAAAGAGACAATGACTTCATTTAAATACAGTGGAGAGCTATTTAAGCACCATAGTTTACAACAACAACAAAAAAAAAGTAAATTCAGTCACTAATATTGTTCTAAATCTGTAAGACTTACTTTCTTTTGAAGACTTGGATATAAAATTACTAAAGACTCACGCATTTAAAAGGCAGTGGCTATAGATTCTAGTTGCACTTAGTAAAAATAGCAGTATTGTCTTTGCAATAAGTGTAGTAGTTGGATGGAAAATACTATTTGCACCTCAGTGTTGTTGTACATTAAATGATATGCAATAATAACAGTGTAAATCATTATGTTTATCAAAACTATTAAATGGATTTGGTTTGATTATCACTCAAAGTATGACTTGAAATATAGCACCTTTTCTTTCTTTTTTTTTTTAAACTTTAAATCCTTTTTTCCACGAGAAAAAAAGTGAACAGTATAATTCTCCCAAATCATCTTTTTGTGTTCCAGGGACATCAACGTCATACAGGTTTGGAACAGAATGGGTGTGAGTAAATGATAGAATATTCATTAGTGGATGAACTATTCCTTTAAGAGGCATGAAATATAACAGTTTGCACCAACACAGAGTTCATAAAGTTCATGCGAATGGCACAACACAGCAGGAGTCATTACGTCTTCCCACTGTTTTCCTGCATCAAAACCCAACTGACCTCATTTTCTGGACTCCTGCTGATTTGCACCAGGCTGCAGATGGTCATGCAGGGAGAATATTTGTTGTGTTGTTGTACACAAAATCTTTTATTTCATTGACTGCAGCTTATAATATTGCTTATACGTGCAGAGCGTGACAACGGCAGGTGAAGCTGGGCCATCAGAGGGAATGCCTGACTCAAACAGGCCGTAAGCAAAGACAGCCAATCTCCACGACAATTTAGCTGATCGTAATCTTTACAATGTGATTCCGTGGGATATGTCGTGAGACTACAGAGTTGGATAATGAAATTTTGTAATGAAATTTAGTGAAATGTGCAGAGCTTGTAATGGTTATTGATTGTACAGGCCTTAAACAACAGTTGGGTTGTTTAAGAAAAAGTATATGTAAGGGATAACGTATAGTCAGTCACTGACTTACAAAAATGTACCAAGACAGGGTGATTGAGACCCCAAAATGAATTCGGAGATCAAATGCAATAATGACCAGCTGACAGTAGATTATATCCATCTTATTATATGGGTACTTAAAGGGTTAGTTTCAAAACTGTCGTTAAACCCGTAAGACATTCGTTCATCTTAGACACAGATATTTTTAATGAAATCTGAGAGATTTCTGTACCTCCATTGACAGTCTACACAACTACCACTTTGACATCATTTTGTGAGTAAATGATTTCAGAATTTTTTGGGTGAATATAAATAAATAAATTATATATATATATATATATATATATATATAATTATTTACAACAGTATTTGCATTTTCTTGGGTTTAAATATAACAACTTTGTACATCAAAACAACTTTTACAAAATCTTTTGTCAAATTTATGACGGCTAAATGTAACATTTTTTGACAAGCCAAACATGGCAGTATCTGAGTAACATTTATTTTGTATTTATTTAAGCCAGAAAATAAACTTTACATCAACATTCCATAAAATAAGTATAATGAATATGCCAAAAGAATTTCGCACATTTTATAATTACCCAAAAATCAAGTATAGTTCATCCCTTACACACGTTATCACATCCGTCAAAAACTTAGGCTGGCTGTCGGTTGGAATATTGCAACTAAAAAACAATCTACTGTATATAGCACAAACATCGATGTCTGTCAAAAAGATAACGTGCACAATACACAATACAATACACAAGCAGAGGTCCAGCGAGTACACGCATTTCCTGGAAAACCCACACTACCGGATGTTTTGAATGTGTCATCGCTTTCTGAGAGGATGGAGAAAATGGCGGCCCAAGTATTTTCAACTTATCTGTCAGAGACTAATAGAGAGTAGTACATAACACACAAGTATAAATTTGTTCTTCAAGTGTAGAGGAGGTGGAGGAAGTATGGATTGGATTTTATACGTGAACATATCGGCACGCTGTCCAGACTAAGCGAAAGTTGAAAAAAATACCCAGCATGCCCACCAAAAAAAATCTGTAGGATGTTGGTAATTTATTCTTCATTGATGAATGAGTCTGACAATCACTAGAATGTTTACATGTTCCTCCCTCACAAACATTTCATGCACTAAATAGCTCTGGCGAATCAACTTTTTTGCAATTTCGGATGAAACTGCGCGCTTCTCATGCACCAGTGCGATCTGTGGACATGCGTGACAAGGCCTGACGGAGGGGGGCCGTCTCCTACACTTTCCTGACACTTATATAAATGAGCGAACACACTGAGAAAACTTGAGAAGGGAAAAACAAGTCATTTCCATGTATGAGACATCTCATTTTACGCCTTCCTATCAGTGTCTGGCTGCCGAGATCTGTGCGCGTGTGGGCTGAAGTGCTCGTGTCAAAAAGAGGGATTGTATCATCTGTCCTCTGTCCTTCTCTCTTGTTCTCTGTTATTCATGCCATTCAAACGGCCCTCCCCTCCAGTGGCTTGCTCAAGCTTGAAAGTGAAAGAAGGGAACCATGCAAGGCATGTTTTTCCTTCTCTCCTTCCTGTCGTAAAGGGCTGAGAGGGGGGCGATTAGTGTCTGCTGTCTCTCAGAAAGTTACAGCTTGTGTACCAGGAGACACAGGATGTTACCACTTGACAGATGAAAAGAGAGAAGAAAAGCTTTTTGGAAAAGGAGAGAGACAGGAAGCATGATACAACGTATGAATATGTGACAAAGGTGCACGCAATCTGCCGGGGCCTTGTATTGCTTGTGTTTAAAAAGCTTTCTGGGGAGCGTGATACACTTCGTAATATGCACTACACCCAAGCATCTTGTTCTAATTTACAAATTTGGCTATTTATCTACACACATTACTAAGTACATAAAATCAAGCCTTAGTACAGAACACTAAATACTTGGGCAGTGATTCCTTCACTGCTATTAAAAAGCACTACAAAAACAAACAGTGCGACCAATGAGGCAGAGGCAGATCTTTTAATGAATCAGAAACATGCTGTGTGACCAGAGTAGTCCTATTATAAACTGATTCAAGCAATGTTGTCCAAATGATTCCCAAACAAATGACTGCTATGAGCCAGTTCTTTTCAGTAAATCAAAAACATATCATTTGAACAGTTTGGTCAAAGTGATCCCTGAATGAGTAACACATATGAACCAGATCTTCATGTACTGTACAGGACAACCAAGGTGGTCCATTCTTTTCTTTTTATTGTTTTAATAATTAGAGATTAATAGTAATAATATGTTACCTTTTTGTTAACCATTATGATACATAAGGCCAATTATTGGATTTCATTGATGGACCAGGAGGAAACTGAACCGTTACCGCAAGATTTTCCTCCCCAATCCTATACTTAAAAGTTATTTTATCACTTATCACTGATTGTGACTTTGCCCTATCTGAGCATATGGTGATTCCATATTTCAAGTCATTACTTCATATTGGCTGGACTTTAAGTGGCAGCAGATGAGATACTTCAGTCCAAGGACTAAAACCAACACAGACCGGTCAAGTTCCCTCCAAGCAGTCTTTCCTGCTCCTTCATTACAGAAAAAGCCGGGACTAATTGCACGGACCCCATGCCATCTGATAATTACCCTCAGATGTTGCCTAACCCCCCTTTAAAAAGAAAATGAGCTTGAGACATCAGTTACTCTTGCCTTGGAGGCATCTCACAACATTATGCCAACAGATGTCAGGCATTGCCACCACCAGGCCCCCCGGGTGGCAAGACAGACCGCCGGCATAGTGGCACTCGTACCGAAACGTTCATCTCCTGGGCATATCGAAACTACAGTTAGAGACAAGCCACTGGTGGTCAGTATTGGTGGGAGCGAGAACATTAATAAACAAACAAACTCATGCAATGAAAACAGAAAAACACCTTGGCTCCGGGCACACAGATGGTCTCTATAAGGGTGTGCTATCTCACAAAGAGACCTCAAACAAAGTGCCCAGCAGCCCAGTAAAAGGACGCCTGCACACCTGGCGGCCCACCCAGCACTGGGCTAACCCGGCAATTCACTGAAATGAAATCAACATAC
Organism: Rhinichthys klamathensis goyatoka; assembly: GCF_029890125.1. Taxonomy (NCBI): domain Eukaryota; kingdom Metazoa; phylum Chordata; class Actinopteri; order Cypriniformes; family Leuciscidae; genus Rhinichthys; species Rhinichthys klamathensis. Next base: position 1,650,020 of record NW_026606796.1, on the reverse strand, counting down.
GGGCCCATCTGCCACATTGTGCACTGTGCCCTTCACTGCATTGGGGAAGATAGGCTGTATTTTTTTTTTTTTTTTTTTTTTTTTTTGAGGAATAAGTCATTACATGAGCAAGTATTATCTAAAACAGAGAAATAGGCACTATATATTATGTGGATACATAATCCATGGCTCCAGACTGTGACTTTATGGAAAAGAATTGTGCAGCAATACTTTAACTAGTCACCATTGGTGTTTTCGTCAGCTATAATCCCATTCGTTAAAAATGCTTTTTTTAAACTAGCTCTTTTTAATGAGTCAGTCATAATAATAAAGGAAAAAATATTCAAAATCATTTTAGAGATCATTTTAATATAAATGAATATACTAATATACTATAAATAGTAATGATTTTTAAATATACATTTGTTTTTCCAAAATACAGTAATGGTTTTTAAAAATATATATACTTTTGTTTTTCCAAAATACATTATTGGTTATCAATTACAATGACATCACAACTGTAAGGTTTAATCAACTAAGGGAAACAACAATTAACATTTAACATATGTAATATAAACACAGTAAAAACAGCAATACATATGTAATAATTTAAAATAATATAATTTATTTCTGTGAAGCTTAAGCTGAATTCTCAGAAGCAGTTACTCCAGTCTACAGTGACAAATGATCCTTACAAAATCATTCTAATATGCTGATTTGGAGCTCAGGGAACATTTTGCATTGTCATCAATGTTAAAACAGTTGTTCTGCTTAATATTTTTGTGAAAAAATTTAATATTTTGTCTCAGGATTCTTTGATAAACCAAGTTCAAAAGAAAAGCATTTATTAGATATAGCAATATTTTGTAACAATGTAAAAGTCTTCACTGTCACTTTTAATCAGTTTCCATGTGTCCTTGCTGGATAAAAGTTTCCAGAAAGAAAACCAAGGAAGAAAAAGATGAGAAATAAATGCAAGAACATTGCGATAACAGGCTGACACCATAATGTCTTGGCACAACTAGTTCCACTGCATACACTAAATGCATCAACCAACCAATCAGAAACGAAGGACGTTGAGCTAGTGCAAAATTTTCGTGCCATAACTAATGCAATGCAATTCAGAACTTGCAAATGAAATCAAAAGGCCAAGCTCTGGCCGTTATTTTTAATGGAATCTCGTCAGACCGGATTCATGAAATCTGCATTCATGATGGGAGCTGATTCTCCTTCTTCCCCAGCTATTCAATAAACATCAGCAACACTGTTTAACAGAAGGATGCCCTAACATGGCTTAATGCTGAGAGGTTTTGTTTCAGTAATAGAGGCAGTACAGGCAGGAGAGAAGAAAGAAAGATGCTCCAAGATCAGCATTCATGTCAGAAAGTGTTGAAGTGGAAAGAGGTGTCACGCCTTAAGCACTTGACCTTCACATGACCAAACTGAGAGATACAAAAACCTAGAGACAGCTGACTGAGATAATTCGCTGGAGAAAAAAAAAACCCCAAAAACCTTGATTTGGTCCAAATCAATTTCCATAACTGATACCATAGAGAAAAGAAAGGTCATGGCCTAGTAAATAAAAGGTTTTAGTTGATGATTCACTTGATTCTGTTCAGCATATGTTATGGCTGCAGGCAGAGGACAGCTCTTTAAAGGATTAGTTCACCCAAAATGAAAAATCTGTCATCCTTTACTCACCCTCATGTCGTTCCAAACTCATATGACTGGCTTTCTTCTGTGCAGCACGAAAGAAGGAATTATGAATAATGTCCTGGTCACTCTTTTCAAAGCAATTACAATCAATGGCGATTGAAGCTTTCAAGCTTCAAAAAGGTTGAAAAAGCATCATAAAAGCCTAAGAAAAAAATCATAAATATGGGCTATATTCTCATACGCAATACACATTCTATGATAGATTTTATGCAATGAAAAGACCTAATTCTAGAGTTCATGAGAGAAGTAGCGACGCTCAATTAGCGAACAAATCATTCCTTGGAATCGGATCTTTTCAACGAATTTGGCTGATCCAATTCAGAAAACTGGTTTTAATGATACGTTCATGAATCAGACTGATCCATTCAACTCACTGACTCAATGACCTGAGTCCTTGAGGTAAGAGCTCACAGGAAGGGAAGAATTTCAATAAATAATGATTTTCATGTTTGTTTGTTTTTTGCTCCAAAGTTGGAACATTTGTAATGGTTAATTTTGAATAAGATGGAAATCTACTGAATGTATCTGGAGAGCTCTATAAACAATGCATACATGACCACAACGAGGAAAAATTTGAACATACTAAAATGTTAAGCAGTCAAAGACAATTGTAACAAACAGGCTCAACAACAGTCTTTGTGCTTTTTAAGCAAAGTGCATTTGCATGCAACCGGCATGAATGGGTCTGGTAATTAGCAGCAGTGATTAACCGGTCAGCAGTGGAGGCCCGTGTGGAGGCAGGTTGATCAAGCCCCCCCCCCCCAACCCCCTCCCTCTCCCCCCCACCCCCCACCCCCTCCCCCTCCCTGACCCTCCTGGAGGCTTCACTGCATTCTAAGCAGCAGCTAGTGATTAACAGTGACACAATACTCCCGCCCTGTTGACATGCCAGCAACCCCTTAAGAAGAACATATTGCCTCCCTCGCTGCTACAGAGATGTGGTGCATTTAAGCACTTTGTCCATGTAATATTCACTTCTAACTAGCCTAACTTGTTAAGTGTCATTTACAGAGATGAAAGGCTTTTCTGTGCTACGCATTTTCTATTTATTTTTTTAGCAGCGACTAAAATAAGTAGTAAACGATCTGATAAAGCAGCCTTGTCTGAATCCCTGTAGCATTTTTTCTTCTATTGTGTGACCATACGCCCCCACAAATCTGCTCAACAAGCTCCCCCTGATGTTCTGAGCAAGGTTTGGTGCATGTTCAATGGAGCTTTGATTGCATTGAATCTAATGTTCCTTACAGGTGTGCAGACAGAGAAATGTGCCTGGAATTATATTACCCATCCCTGCTGGAAAAACACAGAAAAAAGGACATTTAACCTCTTAACCTTCTCCAGAGCGTCGGCGCACTGAAGCGTTTTTTTTTTATTTAGTTCAAATATACTATCAGATTTAATGTTATTAACTTGACAAACTATACATCATTAAAAAGATATAAGACTCAAGATTCAGTATTTGACCACTATTGTATTCTGAGAAACTTATAGTGACAGTTATGTCTTAATTTGTGTCAGGAGTTATGAAATGAAAAAAACGAGTCGATACCTTTAATATGAATTATGAGCGTCAGCTGGTCCATTCATAAAAAACACTCCGTGCTGTCGTCATGACAGCGATTCACAAAACAACGTCCCTGAGGGCTTTTAGCTCAACAATGTGCAGATGTGGAGAAATATTGATATATTCTCATAGATTCACATCATATTTCTATAGACAGGAATAATATTTATTGAATTTATACCCAAATGCGTCGATGTGATCATAATGATCGCTTCTTACTGAGATGTGCTGTGTTTTCCATTCATACCAATAGCATGGGGGCGCTATTATGTCCAATAAAAGTCCATATATGGATCATGAAGAAGACCCATAGTCATGTGACATTCCAGGACGTCACTGAGTGATACAGAAAGTACAGAGATCGCTGTAACATGCAGATAAAGATGTTTTGAAGACAATAAACATGATTGCAATGATATTTGAGTTACCTGTGTTCTTCAAGCCATGCCAGGTATTTCATAATAATAGATTATATTTATAGTGTAATGCTAATCGATATAGATTTCATCATCGTTCAGTACACTAAATAATACATTTTCTGTCGGATTTTTTTTTATCTGAAGCCAAGTTAGATCACAGAAGATTATTTAAAACACTAGACTTGCGTTATATAGTGAGTTTGGAGCGCAAACATAGTTTTAATCTCATAAATGGTCGTGTATTGATGGTGTGCTAAGCTAACATGCTAGCGAGCCCAGGCGCACCTGCCACGAGCAGTTATTGTTTTATGATTTTTTTTCTAAATAGGAATGCTTACTGAAATGTTTCAGTGCATTTGATACCAGTTTCAAATATTTAGTGAGAACTTTGATAAAAGAAATTAGGGTTTGAAACCCTATGAATAGCTTGTGAATAGCCAGTCGTTAGTAGTTATAATGCAGACAAAAGAAATGCATATTTAGAGCCATAATAACCAGTCTGAAGTGGTGTAAATGTGTGCAGGGGAGACTGAGACTGAATGGGGCACCACAAAACAATAGAGACAATAGACTGAATAGATGACTCAGAAGATGACTAAACATCAGTTTGCTAATAGAGTCTAATCAAAATAAAGTAATTTGACATGATCTTGAAAAACATTTAACTAAATACAGAGCTTTATACTTATCATTTTCAGATTTTAAATATAGAATGGTCAGACATGTGGCTTTAGCTGCAGTGCATTTCTAGATTGCTCCAGGGCCAACTTCAATTTTATTTTCATGAAGATGTTTCATAAAAATAAATTTCTAATAACTTTACAAAACTTTGAAGCTATTTAAAATTGTTTTTTTTCATTATGACAATAATTAATTCTACATTTACAATAAACAACCAGGTGTCAGCTTTCAAATGAGATCATACTTGTGCTTTTAGTGCAAAGGGTTCATGAACTGTATCTGTTTTAGTTTGGGTATGTCATTTCTGGGGATTTTTCAAAAGTGGGCTTGAAGCTTAACAGGTTAAACCAGAGTAAGTGGGTTTACAGGACTTAAATCTGGTCCTGCTGGACTCTCAACCTCGTTGAGCTGGTGTACAGCGAATTTAGCACCCAAAACACTTGTGAAACAAGCAAACATGACCACAGAAAATTGCTGGATTTATAGTTTTAGCTGGTGACTATAAGTAATGTTTAAAGGGATAGTTAACCAAAAATTCTGTCATCTTATCACCTTGATGTCATTCCAAATCTGTATGACTTTCTTTTTTCTGTGTAACACACACACAAAAAAAGTATATTTTAGTTATTGTCCACACAAAGTCAATAGGGTCCAAAACAACACTGGAAAGAAACGTATACAGGTTTGGAACAACATGAGAGTTTTAAAACAATGCATTTCAGATTTACAAATATATTCTTTCCCTTACATCTGCAACCAATCATTGAGATAAAAGGGAATACATTTAAAGCGGTAGGTGGTTTCTTTTTCAGCATATATAAACTGGCACTTGGACGTTAATACAGTTTGTCCTACTAAAGAAGAGTGCAAAGCCCGCTTGATCTGCGTGTCTGTACAGATTCACACCGCGGCAGTCAACCGCTCAATCCGGCTTGGAAACGCACTACACAAACTGCCTCAGACTTCAAAGCGTGCTCTTAGAGACACACTAAACCGCAGTTAACGTTCAGGTGAAAGTAACTAGAAGTCAATTACATGACTATAAAAGGTAATAGGAGTGATTGCACTGCCACCGCTCTGATACTGCCTCCCGTGTGCCGCCACAGCTTCTCTCTCCCTTTGTCGATTTAAAGCACTGCTGTAATGAGAGTGATATGGCAATCAGGCAGCTTAAACAGCCAGTCAGCTACTGAGGAGTATTTCGTCTGTGTTTGTGTCCAAGCTGCTGGGCTTGCTGGGATGATTACAAGAAGCCAAACGGCGCTCGTTTCATCAGCATTCCATCAGAGTTTTTTTTTTTTTGGGGGGGGGGGGTCAATTTCAACTGACTTCCTGCTCCAGACACATTGATGTCTGAACACAACCAATAGGTGTTGTTTTCAGTTTGTTTGCAGCAACCCAATGCAGATAGGCAAGCTGACTGGTGAGAATATGAATCCTTTTTAACTTCGCAACTCTCATTTTTACACTCTTTTCCATTTGAGAGGCGTTTCACCCAATGCTGAAGAGGTTCTGGCAGCACTTCTATGATAAGGGACCGTTTCTTTGAGCAATGCCCATGAGATTTATTGGACCATTTTCAGAAGTGCAGGACCTAAAAATGGGTGCCTAAAAGGAAACCAAGCGATGATATTTTGGCAGCACACCCAAGAACCACTTCAACATTAAGACAGCTTGTGAACTTTAAAAAAGCCATTATAGAGTAAATTTCATGTCTTATAAAATGACATAAAGCAATATCCATATTATGTAAATCAAGTACAGTTGGTCATTTAAAATGAAAGGTGGTCATCTTTAACGTAATAGAGGGCCATTTAATTTAATGCAGTAAAAAGGGCATCTATGATGAAAGAGTGAATGCAGGCTAGATATAAATGATAGCTATCAAACTGCCCTCACCATTTTAATAGGCATAGAAGAACGCTTTCCACGAAGCCGGTCCCTCTGTCCTCCTGCCCAAATCTGCGGCACACTTATTGTGTTCCTGCCTTTTCCTCTCCCGTTCATGGTCTGATAGCATCGATTGGCTGGTCAGAGCCAGGAAATTCCAAAGAGACCAAAATAATTACAAGGAGATAAGGCTATCTACTGTAATTAACCACTCTCATCTGCCGGCATGGGCCAAGGTTCCTTTTAGGCAGGAAATAAATTATCCTTCAGAACTTGCCACCTCTGAAATATAGGAACAATTAAACTAGAATTAGTTCTGATCCATGGTCCGCGCAATCAAAAAAGGACATATTTCAACCATAGCATTATGGCACTATTACACTACTAATTGTCAACACTGTGTGATATAATGAATTGTATCATAGATGGGAAGGGCATGAGCACAATTACCCACAATTCATTATATTAGTGTTTTTTTAAAACCTGGGGTATGTACAAAACCAGCTAAATGGAAGCAATACAGGACAATTTGCATGAAATTAGCAGAAGAATTATTTTTTAAATTAAAATATAAAATATATAATAATTATATAAATATAATGTATATAATATGACAATATTGTTTTTAAAACAGTAGAAAATATTGAAATATTAAATATATAAAAATCAATAATGATATAACATGATAGATGTGTATATAATATACAGATATTTTTGTCATACATATTTGTTAAACTACAACCAATGTCATGTTCCTAAAAATATTCTTGGTGCAGTATGAACAAGGGCTGTTGTTTATTTATTTACCTCAATTACAGACAATTTTACACTGAATTATTACAGTATAAGACTTCATACCCCTGGTGAATATTTTCTTTCTATAGTCTTTTAGCTTTGAGCAAAGCTATCAGTATGCCTTTTCCTTTTTCCCCATGTTGAAAACAACTCAATGTTTGGGAGAGGAAGAATTTTAATAAGCATACGGTAACCCCCAAGGTAATTAGCTAGGGGATCAAGAGCAGCAAAAGCGCTTGATTCCTCGCCCATTTGAAGGAACGTTACAGCGTGTAGCTGCATTAAAGACAAGCGTGCAGCCAGCCAATTGGGAGAGGGGCTGCTCGCCGTACCCCGTTTAAACCTGATGCTTTCAGTGAGCATTTCTAATCCATTTGTCTATCTGGTTCCTTTATTTTTCTACAGGGACAACCTCTTTTGACTGGCCCGCCCTCTCAGTCTTTTCGAATTCCTGAAAATCATCAATTCCCAAACTGTTTCTGCGCCTTCAGAGGCAGCGCGGAGTGCTTGGCATGCCGAGTGTTATACTGCAGTAAACAACAAGAGAAACTCCTTTGAGCTATTTTGACATTTCACCATCAAGTGAAATGCAAATGGATGACCCTTGGGCAACAGTACTCTCTTTCCTAACAGGGTTCAGATGCTGAACAAGGGCACTATGGTGGGAGCGGCTCGACCAAACAGAATTTCAGCTATCAAGATTTGTGCGGATAACAATGACCCCTTGCTAGAGTTTAAGATGTCAATAAAGTGAATAAATACGATTGCGTCAATGTTTTATACGGATATACATGGCTGGTTAAGAATTTAGAGATATTTTGAAAGCAAAAGGGTGACAAAGCTTCTTTTAGTTGGTCTTTCAATATAACTCAACACTTACATGCATACATATTAGGGATCCTTTATATTTCTGACCAATATCATACCAAAACTAATTGGAAATGAAAATGTGGGCACTGCCATCAGCGACATTCCTTCAGCCCATACAAGAGGTCAGAATGTGTCATTGAGGGCATCGTGACCAACTACGCACACTGCAGAAGCAGGGTGAGACTTCTACCTGACAGCTGGGTGGTAGCAGACAGACAGGCCGAGCATGCTGGGAAAAGCTTTGGTAAAGGTCACACTAGGCGAGGAGGGACAGCTTTGCTGCTTGGGACTGGGAGAGATTGATCAGAGGGGCAGAGGAGCCGAGCCGTCATCCCGTTCTACTTGGCCACCCCTCCAGTAGCCCAGACAGAATATTTTTAGCTGCAGGGAGAGCGTGACAAGTTGCTAATATCTTGGAAGATGGGCGTGTGACACTGACTTCAGCAGTAAAGAGCCATGTAAAGGAGGTGAACATGCGCTCTCGGCTATGGTCAGCTTGCACGGGTCAATCGGGTCACAGACACAGTCTGTGGTCTGCTGAGGAGGGCTATTTTAACACTTAGCAAGGCAGATCACAGAAAGATCGTTCTAGCAATGGATCTTGCCAACAAGCACAATCTCAATGAATCAGACAGACTGACATCTAACACAAGCATGTGTCTTTTTGTGCTACAGAAGTGAATGATACCTCAAATTGTGTGGCTAGGTGAAGTGTTTCAAACTAAATCACATTTCAAAGCTATAGTCTTATGGTTTTACCAGGCGGATGATGAAACGGACAACAATTTTTTTTTTTAAATAAATCCCACAGACGGACATTACAGGAGTGACTCAAACAATATTTAAGAGCCAAAACATCAAAAAGACTTTAGGATGGGTTCTTTTGAGCTGGGACAATAAGCAAAAGCACCCAAAAAACACCCTAGCAACCACATAACAACATTCTAAAAACAAAGAGCACTGTAGCAACTGCATAGCAACACCCTAGAAATGTGGCCGTGAGTTTTACATGGAAAGCATGAAGACTGAACAATAGATAACATGAAAGAATAAAATAAATGATAGATAGATATAACGATAAATCAACACAATGATCAGATAGATAGATAGATAGATAGATAGATAGATAGATAGATAGATAGATAGATAGATAGATAGATAGATAGATAGATAGATAGATAGATAGATAGATAGATAGATAGATAGATAGATAGATAGATAGATAGATAGATAGATAGATAGATAGATAGATAGATAGATAGATAGATAGATAGATAGATAGATAGATAGATAGATAGATAGATAGATAGATAATTTGTTTAATAAGTTAAAATAATGTTAGTTATAAACTTTGTCCTTTATCGGATCATAAAATGGGTTATAAATATATTATTTTATATGTGAATTGGGCTATTTTAATCAAATGCCAAGAGGAGTAAAAAGAAAGAGAGAGAGAGCGAAAGAAGTAACTTATCTAAAGTGTGTACATAGAATATTTGTGTAAGCAGCAGTAAACATGCATTGATTTGCTTCCTCCATCAAACCTATTTCTCTTACGGGACATTTTATACCCTCATAATATGTGTTCACGGACTGCCTCATAAACATCATCAGTTTAACGCACCTTGATTATGGTTCAGTTCTCCTGCAAAAGAATCAGCTTTATTGCACATAAAAGCATACTATTGATTTTTCTTTTCTCCCCCAGCACTCTGGAACAAGACGTTGACGGAATACTATGGAACATAACCTGCAGGAGCGCCCGTTTGATCAATGTTTCTAATTGGAAACAGGCCTAAATGGTTCCTTTAGATGAAAACAAAGTTTCAACAACTCCTGTAAGCATGGCTTCACACAAACAAGTACACCTCACTTTAACTATGAAGAAGTTTGATTTAAATAAAAAGACAACTCTGTTGTTACTTAGGCTATGTTGTTTAAAACTTCCCCTATGTTGTTTAAAACTTGTATGACTAACTGACTTCCTCAGAAAACAAAAGTAGAAGGGGTAATAATAAAAGTACAGGACTGGGGCTGTCCAAAAAGCTCCAAAATGATGAAAAATCACCCTACAAGTATCATAAAAGTGGTTCAAATGACTTGTGCTCTATGTTAAGCCTTTTAAAGCCATGTGATAGCTTTGTGTGAGAAACAAACTGAAATTGAAGTCGTTTTTCACTGATAACCATCCCCTCTAGTGAGTTAACCACTAAATTGAACACAAGATTCAGTCCAATACGTGAGTGAATCATTTAGACCAATTTTGTGAACTGGATTACCTGAACAATTCGAAGAAAAAAAAAGAAAAAGAAAGAAATGATGTTCACAACAGTGGACTTATACTTCTCTAATAAAAAACACTCATCATAACACGATCGCGTCTCTTCAGAAAATTTGGACTACACTCAATTCATGTGGATTAGTTTTACGATCTCTTTATGAACTTTTTGATGTAGTTGCATGGACTGTCAATGGAGGGACACAAATCTCCCAGATTACATTAAAAGATCTTCATTTCATTTGTGAACAAAAGTCTTACAGGTTAGGAACGACATGAGGGTGAGTAAATGATGACCGAATTTACATTTTTGAGAGAACTAACCCACTAAAGCACTAAAATTACCAACTGGAAATAAAAATTTCAACTAAAACTAAAACTGAAGTTAAAAAATAAGCCTAAATACACATAAACTAATAAAAAATGTAATGAAATATTAAAATAACACTGGTGCAGAAGCTTTTAACAGTTTCACCTTGCCCAGTTCTCTCAAATGATGTACTGTATCACAGTCTTCCCATACTAAAGCAGAAGTGGCCCTAAAGTTTCTCTTCCTCTAGGTTCTAATATACCCAATTATCTGCTTTCCTTCAGATGAGCTGCTGTGTAAATACTCCAAAGGGGGGAGCCCAAGCACAGCGAGATATCCAGGCCCTGCCTGATCAATAAGGGCAGAACCACGCAACCTGCCACGAATGCACCTTGACAAGGCCACGTTCCCCAAGGTCTAGCCCAGCGGCACTGTGCAATTATAGCCGCATAACTCACAATGACAAACAGCTGCCCGGAATGCTAAGTGTAGACCACCCAGATCCTTCCGCATAACACATGCCACAGCAGACCTCAGGTAAAAGCTCTTACATGCCGAGATGAGCAGATAGGTGAAGATAGAGGATGACTAGAATTAAGATGAAGATAGAGGAATTCGTGTAGCGCAGCTAGCACAAACCGTACCACAGGTCAACTCAAATCTAGCGCTGGTACTGAGAATTAGCTGCACATTTTGACAGCTGTCATTGTAGATTTGGGGATAAAATGTTCCTTTCCAAGTCTGACTGAGGTCAGCTTAGCTCCTGGGATCCGTTTGAGAAAAAATGACCGCACATTCTAATGTTTATTCCTGGTAATATCACATTCATTTCATGCTTGGCTGTGTTAAGCAACAGTGATGTTAAAGATTTTCACGTCCGCCAAGATGGCCGCTAATTGCAGCATTTGTCATTTGACATCTTAAAGCAACCGAGACAAAGAATTCTATCACAGGGAACTGTAGCACAGCTGGAAGGACGCACGTTTGATCTCAACACTTGGACATTTCGTCTTTCCTTGTTAATGACCCTGTTTTCCAGAGTTGAATCTGCCAGTAATGCATTTTTTTTTTTCATAGTCATGGCTCATTTTTTTAGTGGCCAAGCATGAATATCATAAATAGATAGCATGCTGCTTTTACAAGTTGGAAATGTTTTTTGGTGAGATTTTTAATTTCACAGGACATTAACTCTTATACAACAAAGGCTTGTGTAAATAGATTTAGGCTGTCGCTTATCGAAAAAGTCAAACATTTCATAAAATTCACACTCCCAGTTAAATTTGTTTATGCATGAAAGGGTGGCATTTTATCAGAAGAAGCTTGATTTCCATGGAAGATCAGGTCTGTGCACGCAAATCTCATCTTTGGTATGTCCTTTTAAATGAATAATCAGATAATAATTGACCAATCGATCTCTTATGTACTTGCCGTTCATTCTGCCTAACATCAGTGTACTGGGATGTCATCAAGTGGTTCTGCAAGCAAGCTACAAAAGGCCCTAAAGGAACATGTAGATGTCACCACTAGAGCTTAATGCTTGTTTTAAGGAGAGCTTTCTGAAACCTTGTTTATCAGAGGGCTAACACAGATGGTGATGATATTGACACAATGCAAGAGATAAGCCACTTCACATCCTTATTGATTGATAACCCTGACAATCATCTGGAGACTAATTCTTGAGCATCCAGCCCTGACGACACTATTGTATGTTTACATTGATCAAATTTTCCTCCAAGCTTCAGATGTCTTAACAATGCTAATTCTGTCATCATTTACTCAGCTTCATGTTGTTTCAAACCTATGACTTTCTTTCTTGGAACATAAAAGAAGTTTAGCAAAACACAATGAAAGTAAACGGTGACCCAAACCGATAAAAGCCATGATGCGTTGCAAGTTTTCAAGAGTCGTACGATAGATTTTGTATGATGAACAGCCCACAAATTTAACCCAAAAAAGATGCCAAAAGTAATTTGTTATTGTGTCTTCTAACTGTTGTGCATATACAAATTTGGTGTGTTGCTGTATTTAAATAGTACAATTGAGATTGGCGAGTTACGGTGGAGGAGAGCATTATCAGTTAAAAAACCCCAAAAAACATCCAGTTTCTTGCATCATATGGCTTCGGAATATGCAGAATAAGTAGCTCAAATCATAAATCAAATGGACTCCTTTTATGGAGCTTTTCTGCTATTTCTAAGCTTGAAAGCTCCAGTTTCCATTCACTGTGCCATTGTCACCGCAGGCAGAAAACAAAAGAATAGGAAGTATCATCAGCAAAACTTGAAATGGCTCAGCGATTTACAGCAGACCGAGTACTGAACGCATTCAAATATTAGTGTCACGGTCACTTGATAATGGATCTGGTGAAGAAGCTGTCAGCGATCAAAATATTGATTTTGAAGATGTTGAAAATGATAGTTTTGAGAATATGTTTGAGATCGCGAATGTGAGCCAGATGCAGAATGCACTGGGAAATGAGCTCTGACGAGGACAGTGATGATGGTATAAAACATCTGCTTAAACTGAACCCTTCCAAGCTCGAAAAAGGTAAAATATGCTTTATTTTATTCTTCTGTATTTATTACTCTAATATCAGGAGAGTTTTATATGATCGCAACAGGTAGAGATCCATCCGTGTTAGATATAGCTAGATCCGGGGTTGCTAAAGACCCGAATATCTAATAATGATTGGCGAAACATTCATGCATTTAAGGGTTAAAAATGTTTGAGCAAAGTAATTAAACTGAAAAGTAATGTGGATCACTTAAAAAAATACAAATTGAATGTGTAAATGTATAAAGTAATCCGTTACATTACTAGATACATCAAAAAAGTAATTTGATTTCCTAATGAATGTTACTTGTAATGCATTACCCCAACACTGATAAATGCTATAATGTAAAGTATAATGTGGTCTCAGAAAAAAAAGCCTTCCCAGTGTCTTATTGCAGAGCAAGTTTCTTCAACCTACTCTCACAGCCGTGAAAGGAAACAAACGACCTGTGAGCAGCAACCAGCATATTAGCACTGAAACCTACAGCAATCTCTGTCAATTACACTACCAATTCTCTCCCCATCTAACCACCTCCAAATTGGATAAAGGGGCAATCATCAGCTTAAAGGGTCTAAAACCTGCCCTTGGTATTCAAACGATGCCAAAGTTGTACATTTAATAATGACTGTCTCTCAATAATAAACAATAGACATGGATTAGATTTCTGAGATGCAAGTACGTTTGGGCAATTTCATTACGCCCCTCCTGTGCCGGTCGCTCTCTCCCTCCGATAGAAAAAAATGAGCTCTCAGCAAGAATCACGCTGAATAAATGAAATACTTTAGCACTGTAACAAGCAGAATAAAGGGCCCAGAGCAATGTCATACTCTGACACGCACTCGTTTCTATATATTAGCCCACCTCGCACAAAAAAAACACAAGCAAATATGGCAAATTAAATGCTTCTGCGGATCATTAACAATGAACTCCATTTTCCTCTCGAGCACTGGTGGGTGAGATCTCGCCTTTGGCAACATTAACCTTTTCAAGAATTTTCCTTTAACTGCAAAAAGAGATATCTCAGTCTGTAAAGGCACAGTTTAAATATATCACAGGTAAAGATGAAAAAGGGCATTCAAACTTGTTGGCTCAAAAAGGTATATTTTGACAAACTGAATAAAATGAATTCAAAATAAATGAACAAAAATAATGTTTATGATAACCATGGGTCAACAATAAGCACAGCACAATCAACAAAAAATGTATGTTTGCTCAGCCATTTGTATAAATGCTAATGATAAAGTCATAAAAATTCCAATAACAATAATAAATGGTTGTTGAAAGTTATAGATGTATTTTCAGACTCTATAATAACATTAAAATAACACCACTTTTGTACTTGGCTAAGAGAAAATATTGGTAGGGCAAGTTCAAATCTGAACAAGGATCACAAAATAAATTAACACAGGACAATAACACAATAACCAGGGATCAACAATCTTACATTTTCTAATCAGTTTATAAAAACATTAATCCAAATTCATATAATATAAAAAATATTTTTAGTTTTATGATAATAAAATTTAACTAAAAAACGTCATGTTTATTAAAAACAAATGTATTTTGGACATTTAATATGCTGCTAAAAAAGTTTTTTTTATTTTTTTTATGGAGCCAGTAAAAAATATTGGTAGGGCAAGTTCAAATCTGAACTAGCAGAACAAATCTTTACGGTTACGACCTGACCGGTTAACAATTAAAAATGCAAAAAGTGCTCGACAATAAGCCAATAACCAAATCAATGATGGGGAGCAGGAGATAAACAGGCATGCCGTCTAAGATCTTGTATCTTGTAATGCCATACTCTTTGCTCTCTGCTATTCAAGGGCAGGATAACTTTCATCGACAAAGCAGGGCACTGTCCTTTGGGTCACCCCGTTTTGGACAGATTTTCCGCATGTGCTTCGGAGCTTTTCCGAGGCCCACGCGGCGCTCCAGGGATGAGCGTCTGAATGGACATAATTGTGTTGCCCTTCCATTGCATTGCTTCTCTGTGGCTCCAGACGAACTGTTTGCCGGTCTCGGCTGGGGAGGTGGAAGCAGTCAAACAATGACCGGACTGCATGACTGACACATCAAAAACTTTTCTGCCTCCCTTCCCTCTCAGTCTAGCAAGCCGGTTCCGAGGGGACTTCCCCTAATCCCTGCCTCTCTGAATGGATGTTTAATCAAGGCCTGATTAGTGAGACGCTGTTGCTAGACGTCGCTGGAGCATTGGACCCTCTCGGCTCTCCTGAACAAGAGAAGCAAAAACAGATGAGAGGTGAGAGACGACCTTCTCCGCTCTTCCTCTTTGACTTTCACTTGAATTATTTATTTGTTTCTTCCCCCCCTCAACCATTCAGCTCATTAAGTCGGTTCACCTTTCTTGATTCTGTTGCCTTGTGCCTTCATTCCTATCACACATACATGCTAAGGGGAAATAAGAGGGAACAAATGTTTTCCTTTCTTCTCCCAAATTTTCTTTTTACTCTAGAATTTTACAAGGAGTGTCCTCTGGCTCTAAGCAAATGAATTAAACATCATGGTTGTCTTCGTCTATGCAGAGGGGATTTAATGCAAAGACTTTGTTTCCTCTGGAAGTGTGAGACGGGCGCAGAAAGGCTGACAAACAGGATGGGCGTCTGGGTGGAGGAAACAAAAAGGCAACTTCCACAATGCATCCCATGGCTCTCTTTCACAAACACGCTACCTCAGTGGGAGCCATCAGAGATGAAGAAACATTATAGGTTCATATAACATTTATGAGTTTCTTTCATTGCTCTCATGAGCACTTTATTACTAGAAGCGTATTTGATAATTCAGCTTTAAAATGGGGCATATCAAGGAAAACAGGATTTCGCCTTGATCGTTTGAAATAAGAGTTTAAAAAATACATCTACTATGTAGACATACTCTTATTTTCCCAGTGCAAAGCTTCCTCCCTTTCCAGTCCACAAAGACCATTTATGAAAACTAAGCAGCAACAACGGAAATCATAATGGTTACGATCATGAGTTTATGAAAGTAATAGCTCACCCTAAAAAGTTATTTTTAAATTATTCACAGCACAATGGTTTTCCCCTTTTTTTTAATCCGCACATTGATCTTTTATGTTCATTCCTTTGACTATTTCTGTAAGCTAACAGACAGACATTACCACCACACATCATAAGAGAGAGGGTCATAGAGAGGATTTAAAAAAAAAAAGCCTATTGCTTCAAAATTACTTTTTTTGTCTTTTAAATCTTGCTAATATTATATGTGGACCTCAGAGAACATTGTTAAATTAAAAAAAAAAAACAATGTCATTCAAGATCCCTTTAAAAAAGTACAATAATAAAGTTCTACAAAAGTGTAAGATATGCTCCTTTAACAAAAAAGGGCCCTCTGGCAAAGATCATGCCTGCTGTAGGACATGTTGAATTGTGTGTATTCAGGTGAAATAATAACAGCAGTGAGCTAAAGAACAGCTCTGCGGTAAAGCTCAACAGGAGCCACGGGCTACGAAAGTGGTCCCATGCACGGCACTGATCACCAGAGGGGAATTCAAATCCTTTCCCCTCACAATCCAATTCTTCAAGGTTTGTCCCTTTATCTGCAGCAATTTACACAGGCTCAAGCCCTCTCCCCCTTGATGAATGAAATACTTTCGAGAGGTGTCATCGACACAGAACCGAAGCTGCGGTATCCCCTTCTGTTTCCCTTTTGTGAAATTTACCCTGCTCTCTCTTTTGACCGTTTTCTTCTAGTTTCATCTCAAGTCTAAAACCCAAAGTCAGTCTGTCTCCTTAAGCTTGTTCTATCAAGTTTTGGGATAAAAATTGAAAATATTACATATTAATTCCTTGAAAGTGGTATTTAAAATAAACAATAATAATCATTGCAAGTAACTAATAACTCTGAAGACATTTTTTATATAAATATATAGCTGTCAAAATTGAAAACGCATCTAACATAAAAGTTTGTGTTTACATAATGTATGTGTGTATCTATTATTATTATAATTATATAATATATATATACTGTATATAGGCTATGTCTGTGTGTGAGTGTCTGTGTAGTGTGTATGTATATATATGTATATATATATATATATATATATATATATACACACATATATATATATATATATATATATATATTATATATATATATATATATAAATTATTTATATTTATATATATATATATATATATTAGTGCTGGGCCGTTATCGGCGTTAACGTGCTGCGTTAACGTGAGACTCTTATCGGGCGATAAAAAAAAATATCGCCGTTAATCAAAGTTGGGTTGGGATCATAAATAGCTTTTTCGAATATCGTTATATTTTCGCGCAATTCTAATGTGTAGTAGCCTATGACGCCGCGCCTACTGTCACAGATCGCGCAGTAGGGTATTTTCCTGTCAGGGACACAAGGTGTACTTTTACTTTGTTACGTTGGGCGACGTTCCTCTCGTTACTTTATTTTAATGCAATACGTTGTTAAATGAGTTTATTCCAAGCGCGCTGTGTCCTTTGTATGGGCATGAGCGATGCTCATTTACAAATGAATCACTCTTTTGAGTCGATTCTGTTCAAAGACTTCATCAAACAAGTTGTCAGATGATCTGTCTAAATCGGTTCGCGAATCAGTTAATCTGTTCAGTTCCTCGCGCACTGAATCGTCTGAAGCGCTTTCAATTCACACTCGGAGTCGAAACAGGAAGATTTAAGTGCATCAAGAGCGTTGGATGAAGTGGCCGATCTACAGTCTAGTCTAGTGAATGCAAATCTGCAAATGCATCATATTTTTGCCAGCGATGAAGATCTTTATTAGTTGAACATCTTCGTAAGCTGTCTGTGAATGAATGATTCCACAGGACGATACATTCGATTTCATTTCATTCAGGTAATACATTGTGTGTGTATTGCGCGTGTATTGCGCAGTGGCATAATCACACGAATAGTTTACATTGATTGAAACTAATTTGTTTAAAAATGAGGCTATTGCAGTAACAAGGCAGGTTCACATAAAATTCTTATGACATATGATGACATTATTTTTTGATCTAACGAGCATTGGCGATGCAAAAACGGACTGTCGTGCGTATTGTTTTTTTTTCTTCTTCCAATTAGCCTACTATGTAAAAAAAAAAAAGGACGAAAACATGTTACTTCTTCAATTAATAAACAGTTTGTTTGATGACAAATCGATAAAGATGAAATTGGCCTCCCTTTCTTTTTTTTCTTTTTTTTTTTTTTTTTTTACGATATTCGACTTTTGCTCCTCGATTGTCGAATGGCATTTTTGGCAGAAATGCACATCCCTACGCGAGGCAAACTATTCTCAAAGACTTACTTTTAGTCATTATTTGGGTAGCACACATATTCTGAATGCCTACGGGAGAATTCAAATGAGCCATTTTAATCTAGATTAATTTCAATATTAATCTAGATTAATCTAGATTAAAAATAATAATCTATGCCCACCTCTAATATATATATATATATATATATATATATTATGCTTTAAGTTTATGTTTTAAGTGAGAGTATTTTGAAATGGTGTCCACAGAGAAAGATGAATTTTGACAGCAGAATGATGTTATTATTGCATCTACCTATTTGGACCACACTAACCAGACAAACCTTGACCCCTCGTTCACATCGCCCAGCAGTCTCGTGTTCAGTGTGGACAAACAAATTGCTTGTCGCTGGAAACTTGTCGCCTGGTTAGGAAATGATGTAAGAATAGTTTACTGTCACACATCAAGGAGCAGAAAAATGTTGCCGCAAACGTAACACTGTTTAAATTCAGCAGAAGTAGGTTTCATCATTCTTTAAAACATCCTATTATGTCTTAAATATCCCTGCGAGGCACACAAGAATATCCTAATTCATGAATAAACAACCCAATAGCCCTTGAGAAAGCAATGATACAAGTGCTAGATCTAAAACTCTTGATATTAACAAATTTAGATGCCTGGAGACGAATAACCAAACCACCACTCATAGATACATCAATCATGCAGCAAATAAAGCCACTTTAATGTCTTAGAAAGAGCAAAATGAAACTTGTTCTCTCTCTCTAAAACTTGGGGGAGTGCGATCAGCAGTGGGAATGCAAACGTACAATGGCAATGTCACCGAATGCAGCTCGCCAATTAAATGTATGGCCAGGAGACCAGAGAGGTGAATGATGCATATGTCCAGCGTGTGTGCTGATGCTTACCTCTCCTCACTTCACATCTGTCTGACGCGGGGGAATTACTGCCTGTGTCAGCCAGCGAGAGGAGGAGAGAATGTAGCCGATTGTCTACAGCAGTCCTCTGGGAACCCTCTCCCCACACCTGCTATCTCATTGGGCCAGGTGGGAGACGGAGCGAGAGAGACCCTGACAGCCCGACATGCTCAAGACAAAGTAGGGTACATCCCTCTCCTCCACCCTTGGCCAAATCATGTGTGAATAACACACCACTCAATGACTTTTTGAAACTTTTTGGCTATGTGTGGAGAAAAGACGACACCACGTTATACATCAAAACTGCTTTTGAAGTTACTGACAGACATTTATATTTTGGCCATTTTTTTTATTTTATTATTATTGTGACAATCGAGAGAAAACAGGATATCATGCAAGAAAAAAAGAGAAAGAAATTATTCAAGCTGAACTCAAAGTTGTGATGCCCGCTTGAGTAGCACGAACACCATAATTGCTAGGTCACAGGTAGTAATACGGTAGGTTGTAAACATTCACACATTGCGTACAAGTATTCAGGCGAGCAGTAGTGTTAATGACAGTGAGTTTTAATATCATATATATTTTCTTTGTCTCATAATTATGCTCCCATTCTCATATCATACCTGATATTTTAGAATTGTACAATAGAATAAAAATTATACATATTCTATATTTATAAAATTAATATTAATAATGTAATATAATGAAAGACTCTGTGTGTGTGTGTGTGTGTGTGTGTGTGTGTGAGTGTGTCACACATACATACAGTATTAGAAGGAACGAAAGATAGGAAGAACGATAGGTAGAAAGACATAAAACAAACGATAGACAGAATGAACAATAGAAAGAACAGATAGAAATAAGAAAGATAGAGAACATGTAAGGATGATAGATAGAAAAATAGACTGGATGGATGGATGGATGGATGGATGGATGGATGGATGGATGGATGGATGGATGGATGGATGGATGGATGGATGGATGGATGGAAACAACAGTTTAATTTCGTCACTTTCATTGTTACATTATTTTGAATAGTTTTTTGAGGAAGCTCAGCCTATTTCACCTCTGACGGGCAGCCACAGCCATCGAGACTGAACTGGCGAATGGCCAAAGTTTGATCCTTAAGCATAACATCAGGAACTCATGCATTTTTATGAACAGAGCCATTTCAGAAACCTCAGAGCATGTTTGTTTAACATTTGCATTATGAAGCTTGGAAATCTGCTGATTGAAAGTCCCACCCAAGCTAGACGATGCCTTTTGATATTGTCATGTGACACGCAATCAGGATCAAGTCGCCCTCAGGGAAACGGCGCCCGCAAACAAGGGCTAAACTCAAAACTTTTTAGTGCAAATGTTACATTTTAGTAGTAAGCTTCTTAGCACTTTGGAATCAATGAGCTGATTTTAACCTATTATGAATGTAAAATCGAGTGAGGAAAACAAACACGATGGAAGATTTACCTTTCGACTGTCAAGAGACTTCTTAAGCTCACTTGCTCAAGCGTAAGATTTCCCTTTCCCAATCTTAAAGTGCGCTCCAAATCAGCAATAATTCTGTGAACATATTGCTGACATTAGCCTAAAAGAGATTACAGAATGATTAGGGGGATCTGCTCCATTAAGACATGAGGGGGCTTAACAGAGCCAAACCCTTCATCGTGCAAATATTCTCTCGGCAGAGACAGGAGACGAGGGTTTATGAGGAGCACTCCGAGGACGTCTCCCTGTCTCCAACATTAACCCAAGCGTTGCAGTGAGTCGTATGAATATTGCCAATTAAGATACATTTTTAATCACAGTATTACTGACACCGCCGAAGCCGAGACATTTTATTAGCATCCACATTGGCATTTAACTTCCAGCGTTGAGGATTTAATTGATTCCAATTTCAGTTCCCCAAATTTCAACAAACTTTCAGGAGAACAACGAGAGACACGCATTAGTACACGGCGCACACGCGCACACACACAAGAACCAAACTCTAATTAAAATCTTCCAATTCAAGGACTCTTTTGATTGACCGTAATGCTTTAGTAATCTTGTCTCTGGGCCTTGACCTAGTCTGTCGCCGTGCACGATTTATGGCACCCAATTACAATTTGTATTAAGCTTGCCAGGCGACTGGCCCCAAGTGAGTGAAGGAAAGGCCTTCTGAACCTAATAGAATGTGGCTTTACCACCGATTCGACCACCTCTGTGGATCGACAAGGCAACAAACAAATATTTCACTGTGACTTCAGAGCAATAATATATTGTCCTACCTCTTGTTTATTAAAATAACGAGCAGCTGAATTCTTTGTGGTGCAAAATGGCAAAGTGCAACCAGATTACTTAGTTTCTTAAACAATATGAGAATCTCATTTAAAAGCACATTTTGTCTATTTGCGCTGTGTAGTTGTGTATACTGATCTGGGCCAGAAGGGCTCAAGGCAAAAAGGAAGCTGGGCAGTTTGTGGCAAGCCAGTGTCAATCAGTGTAAGTTCCAGAACGGGGCAGCTAGAGCACAGGGTACACCTTGGACCCATTTCTGACACAGATCGCACTTGTCAGCCAGAGATAAGCACATCCTCACCTTTCTGTATTTGACTTGCAAAACCAGTAACCCCACTGACCGCCAGAAACAGCAAACTCAATACTCCAAACAGTGACAACACTGCGGACTCACAACGGGCCACGAATGGAACACTTTTTGGGTCCCGAGATCTGATTACAGCATGTTTTGATAGTAAAATGAACCATTTTATGGCAAAACATCAAGAGAAAGTTGATCATCATACTATGACCCTTTTAAAAAGATTAAATTGTCTTGGTTTTGAAAATGATAAAACAAAAAATGAAACATTTACAAAAAATGCTTTCAGGGACTCATTAAGATAATCAAAATCAAAGCAAATGTATTTTAATTAAATGCTGTTCTTTTGAACTTTCTTTTCAAGGAATTTTGCAAAAACCTTTCTTGAGCACCAAATCAGCATGTTAGAATGACTTCTGAAGGATCAAGACGAGAGAAAGGGCTGAAAATTCAGCTTTGACATCACAGGAATAAATTACATTTTAAAATATATTAATAGTAATTCGATTTTTTTTTAAATTTCACAATATTACTTGTATTTGATATATATATATATATATATATATATATACATACATATACACACACACACATGCATTTACATATATATTGGAATATAAAATAATTTAAAACTAGAAAAAAAATCAAGCAAAACAAAATAAATGCAGATCAGAATGGTTCCTTTTATTTCCTTTACACACAATCTGCATATTCCTATCAATCTCCACACAGCACAATTCAGTAACATGACCTCACCACAGCAAGTGGTTCTGAGGTTTTACGATATTGCCGGCTTGCTCTTATGAAGACAAGCGAAGCAGGGTAACGTTTGTGCTTGGAGGGTGAATTTTATTAGTTTGCCTTGTGCTTGATTTCCGTACCATTTCCAAGGTCCCGCTCGAGGTGGACCTATTCACCGATTTTATAGTTTCTCTCTTCCTCTACAATATCGAGCTGTGGCTCCATTACCGCATTGCTGCTCTGTGCCGGTTGGCCTGCATTTGTCTCTTTAACTTTCTTACTGATATGCTGAACGTGGTGTTCATTGATATACATAGCTCCATTTTTCAGTATAATCATTCCATGTCCCTCACTGCACTGTGATTGTAAACCAAGTCATACACAAACACACACACATGGTAGTCAGACCCTGTGTTCCTGCTGAACATGTGTGTCTCAATCAACACTTGTCATTGAACTGGTTGCGAAAATAGATGAAGTCCTCGGTGGCCTGACCTCTATTACGTCACTTATTCACAGCTGATGAGCTGTGATAACATCTGCTATCGATTAGTAAAAAAAGAGCGAGAGCAAAAGAGAGAGAGACTGTGAGACTCTTTGCACCCTAAGCAGTTCAGATAGATTGATCAAGTTTCTTCCCCTGCCCCTCATCCAGAACTCAAGACCGATTTCAGCGCTACCTGCCACACATCTTACACTAATTGTAAAGAGCTGCTCCAAATATAAATGCAAATCAGAGACTAAAAGCCATTAACAAACTGCTTTACATGATCTGAGCACCAAGTAGAAAGGCAGAAATGCAAGTGTGCAGGGTCTTCGTCTAGAATACAGTCATTTTAAAACTTGCATTATCGCTCAGTATAAAGTCATAAAGGCTAAGTCTTAAATCATTAAAGGAAAGATTAAATACTATAAAGTAAAACAACCTCCTGTTGGGTTTCTCTTCATGAAAGAGTACTTATCATACATTTTTCATAATGGTTCCCCCTAAAGTCCAGTTATGTTAGTATAACTGTTGGAATTTAGCTATACGGCTGTAAATAACCATTTCCCACCATCTATAAACTCTAAATTGGATACTTTGATACCTTTAAGATTTCAATTTAGTTTTTAACTGTCCTAAAACAGGCCCTTTGCAAAACCTGCATTACATTCCAACCGGTTTTCAAATCAAACAATAACCCACACAAACTGTTAAGATCAGAATAGGTTACAAATTATTTTTATCTCTATTTAATATTGTTCTTTTGAAAAATTATTATTAATTAATCCTGCAATTTTTTATGGTTTCCACAAAATACTAAGCAGCACAACTGCTTTCAACATTTATAAAAAGGAATGTTTTCTTGAGCATGAAATCAGCATATTAGAATTATTTTTGAAGGATCATGTGACACTGAAGACTGGAGTAATGGCTGCAAAAAAAAATTGCATTACCATCATACCAATAAATTAGAAGTTAAAATATATTTTAAAAGAAAATATTTGAAATATTATATTAATATTATTATATTAATATATAATATTATTTCACAGTATTTCTCTTAAAAAAAAAAAAAAAAAAAAAGTTAAACAGTTACAAAATAATATTTCTTCTCTTTCGTGTCAGTCAGAAAGCTCTCGGATTTCATCAAACACATTAATTTGTGCTCTGAAGACGAACGAAGGTCTTACGGGTTTGGAACGACATGAATGAGGGTAATTAATGACAGAATTTTCATTTTTGGGTGAACTAACCCTTTAAAAGAACATCTCAGTCTCGCCATCCTATAAACTTCCGTTAACTCAGTTACGACTGAAGGGATGTTGGAAATGTGCATTTCTGTACTATTATCATTTACCCTCTACCCAATTAAGATAAAGGGGATAAAAACAAAAGGCAGAAACCAGAGTGAACTAAACAAACAAACTGAGCAAAGACGAACAGACTTGGAAAACGTCGACACCCAAATACAGGCGTGAGAGAATTCTCGGCGCCATGGAATTCTCTCCTCCCTCCCAGCCTGCAGTGGGATTCCAGGAGGGTCCTGGCTCCCATTGATCACATCTTGGGCTCCACTTTGACGTTTTTTTTCAAATCGATGCCTGAGAGGAGAAAAAAAGGGCACTCGTCGATGACTGACATCAATGATGTACAACCACTGCGATCGGCCCCGGCAGCACCTGCACGTCCCGTCCCGTCCCAACAGTAAGGGACACAGCCACTGTTGGCCAAGGACAAAAGGAGGACTCTGGCTTTGGAGCTTGGCGGGGATTTGCACAATAGCAGGTGCAGAATCTCCTTTCTTCCTGCTGGTACTGAGGGCCTGTGGGGTGCTTCCTGCTCCCCACACGACGGGCCGGTCCCATAGCCGGCTACAGGCCAGGGCTGCACAGTGCCAGAGTACATGAAGGTACCAAAAACACACACACACACAGGGAGAAACAAGAGTCACGCGTTCCGCTTGACGACCAAGTACTCCCCCTTTTCATGTCAATAAAATACCCGTCTACAACACCCAACATGACCTGATGTACACTACAAGTGTCTACATGCGGGTTTATAAGGAAGGTCAGATAGAATCATGTTATTTTCAAAGACAATCTATTCCACGGGTCAGAACAATGAGAGAAGAGTTCAGTGATGGGTAAGACAGCTCAATTTGACATTCTGATGACAGCTCAAAGAACAGAGCAAAGAGAAAAAGACAAGGCCCTGTCCTGATGAGGCAGTGGTAAAGCATTTTCACTGTGTAATTTGATTCAAATCAATTCAACTCAAACGTTTCACTTCAAATTAGGTTAAAACTGAAGGTTGCATCCGCATAAGTCTTTGTCCTGACCGTTGAAAAAGCAAGAGGGTCATAATCAGAAGACACTAGAACTAGATCTAACCAGCAAATCAGAGATTCCAGGGTCAGAGTGACATTTTAAAACACGGCTGTGAAGGATAGACAAACAAACGGGTGTAAGTCACATCTAATTTCTACAATAATAATAAAGTTAAATATATAAATAATACAATTAATTTAAATTGCATTTATGTAATGCATTGCCATCACAGGAATACATTACAATTGACTGTTTTTGCTGTATTATTGTTCAAATAAACTGTTTTTGCTGTATTATTGTTCAAATAAACTGTTTTTGCTGTATTATTGTTCAAATAAACTGTTTTTGCTGTATTATTGTTCAAATAAATGCAGCCCCGGTGAGCATTTGAGACTGTTTACCAACCACTGTATAATAGATTATTTATTAATTAAAAGTGTTCAGTTTAATTAAAAACTGTAAATAAATAAATAAATATCACAGCCTACAACTGTGAAGTCACATGCTGAGATTCTACGATATTGCCATCTTTTGTTTTTATGAAGACAGGGTAATGTCAAACCCAGGGATTTTAAAACCGATATAGAGTATAGTGATGGTGTGACAGCAGTTGTGATTTATGGATTTTCAGCTTGGAGCCGTAGTGAATAAAGGTCTTCTGTTTAGCATTGCGATCAGGGTTGTGCTGTAATTATCTGTCCGTGGATTGTATTATCCTGATTCTTCAGTCCTGTAAAGGTGGTCAGCAAGTTGCTCTGAAACAAAACAAAGCGTCCTCATTAACTTTACTTCGCATGCAGTGACATTGTTTTAGTTTGAATTTAAACCATGTTGACGCTTGAAAATGTCACACTCAAACAAGCATGGGCGCAGAGCAAAAATTACTTGATAATGTATTGTCACCGGAGTCTGCAAATGCATACTTAAAGCTCTTCACTTTAAAGTAAACAGCATGCACACTAAAGCAGCAGAAACTCTCTCTGCATACCCAAGAGCCAGGCAGACAGGTTATCTCAGCACGAAAAAAAAAAAAAGAAAGCGTTCTGGTTTTCTCTGGACTGGAAGGAACACTTGAAAGGAAAGCCCCTGCGGAGAAGGACTCAACAGAGACCGTACAATGATTTGAATTCAAACCTGAAGACCTCATGCTGTAACTTCATGGAAACACTAAGTCGAATGTGAAGGATGTCCTCGCGTTGTCAGCACGCCTTGCCTCGTGCATTTCATCTTCTGTCCGTTCGAGGGCTTACAGGAGACTGGAACGTGACAAAATGTGAAGAGAAGTTGTTTTTTTTGTTGCTTTCTGTCTGTGTGTAGTTTGTTTGATGATTAACCAGCAGGCTAACTGACATAGAGGAGGTATCTGGCCCCTGGTGGGAGCCGCTCCAAAGCTTTCCAAAGTCCTGAAAGCTTCACTCCTACACGCTTGCTTTATTTAGCTCCTGCAAACATGGCTGCTAAGGAACCAAAGAAGCCGTTTTAGACACATGACAAGTTTTCCCTAGCTGTGCTTTTTACACTCAGTCAAAATATACAGTGACCTCTGCATAAATGTGGCCGTGACTACATGTGCACGAAAATGATACTATTTCATGTGGCTGAGATGAGATGCTGATGAATTCAACGCTGGCAGTCTCTGAACACATCTATCTGTAGAGCAATCCACGGGTACCATTTGACCATCAAACATCACCCTCGATTGAATAACTCGCTCTCACTCGATCCAACCCTTTTTTACCAAAAGACAATTATTGACTGCACGGAGGAACATGGTAAGCTATGCCTTTTACTCAATAAGGCCAGAATGTAATGTAATTAATATAATACTGTATATGAGCTCAAGCATTCCCCCGACCCTGCATAGGACAAGCGGTTTGGAGAATAGATGGTAGAATAGAATAGAATAGAATAGAATAGAATAGAATAGAATAGAATAGAATAGAATAGAATAGAATAGAATAGAATATTAAGCAGTTTGGAAAAGAGATGAATAAAATAAATAAAAATAGAACAGAACAGAATAGAATAGAATAGAATAGAATAGAATAGAATAGAATAGAATAGAATAGAATAGAAGCTCCAGCATCCACTCGACCCTGCATAGGACAATTAAGCGGTATATATACATATAATATAATATAATATAATATAATATAATATAATGGATAATATAATATAATGGATAATATAATATAATATAATATAATATAATATAATATAATATAATATAATATAATATAATATAATATAATATAATATAATATAAACGAAGCTCCAGCATCCCCCCGACCGTACATCCGACAACTAAGCAGTTTGGAGAATATAATAAAATAGAGTAGAATAGAATAGAATCGCAGTTAAATACGAATAAATCACTGACAAAGGTTAACAGACAATCATTATATTGTCTGCCAAAATTAATTATTGTGTTAGTCCTAACATTTTCACTATGGGCGGTACAGCATACGTTAACAAAAACAAATCTTCCATGATAACTTTCTCTTTAAGGTCAACTACTGACATGGTACAGCAGTATATTTTGAAAATAATCTTGCTGAGCAAGTAAGCTAAAGTCAACATGTTTATAGGAAGCTACCTGAACAACATCACATTACCATAACTCTATGGTCCCTTGAGTAACGAGGTTTGTTACCGCCAGAGCTACGCAAAAATGCACGTACATGTACAGTACAACGTACATATGTACAACAGGCCACCGTTTACATTTGCGTACTAAGGTATATTTCTGGCCTAAGGGTTAATACATGCTACCAAATTTCTCTCTTTCTCTCCCTGTCTCTCTCTCTCCAGGGATAGTGAGCGGCCAGTTGGACCGGAGCTGTCAGCTCTCTCTCCTGTAACAAGTGTGCCTGACGCAGAGAAGTTGGCAGAGGCAATGGATGTAAGCGCACTGAGGGTTTATGGGAGATGACAGCTCCTGCTAAATAAAAGCACACGTGCAGAGACCGTGTACGGGGAGAGCAGGCACAAGGGCCTTGCTGCTCGACACAGCCTCTAGCCAGCCAGGGCAGAACCTCGGCTAACTATCACCATCCCTATTGTGACTAGGGCTATCACTATATCAACAATACTGTTCAAGACTGGTAGTGAACTCTTGAGCTCTCGCCAGTGATGCAACCACTGCTAATAATGCTGCAGTTGCTACCTGCCACAGCTATAGGAAGAGCTACGGCTAAAATTATCCTGAAGAAAAAAAACATGAGGTCTGTGGAGAGACTATGACCTGCTTGAAATTGATTTAACCAGATATATTGAGGCTTATACCTAATTTACACCTAAAAATTGGGGAGATTAGCATGTACATTAAATATCATTCATATCAATATTGATTGATAAAGAAAGATACATAACATTTTTTTTAAAAAAAAATTAAATGCTAATTTTAGCCAATAGCAGATATGGTACCGATATATTGTGCATCTCTAGAGAGCCCTGCACTAAATTCCATTTAGTTGTATTCTGCATATAGTATATTTAATGAACATGAATAATGACTGCATATTAATTGGTTAAACTTTACTTGGTAACCTTCCAAAAGTGTCTAGTCAAGTAATTATCAAGCCCGTTTTATCTTCTAGACTCCTGAACAGAAATGCAAAAAGCTGTGCTAAAATGTATAGTGTAGAGTTTAAATGTGTGAATAATGCTTTTTGCCTCATATAATGTCTTTTAAAGATGTCTGTCTGCTGAAAACTCGAAGGATTTTTCTTGTTCCTGATTCAAATGCAAACAAAAGCATGTCCGTTATGATTGGCTTATGTTGCCATGCTTTTACAAAATAAATCGATACCAAAACACACACACGCACCCACCCATCTTGCGCATTGCAAAGTGTACATTTGGTCAGTGTTTGTTTCTCTGTTGTGTTTAGTCAGCATGTCTGTATGTGTTAAGTCAATGTGGCTGTTTTTTGTTCTGGACACCTTTCTCGGACTCTCTCTCAGTGAACACACACACTGTCCATTTTTCACCTCTCATCGATGTGTAATGCTCCGAACAGTAAGTGCGGGTCTCGGGAGTGTTTAAGGCCAGACCTGGCTGCCATGCGGGAAAGGGATGGTCCAGTGGAGTATGGGATTTGCACTGGCCGCTGTCAGTCGACTGTTCCTCATGCTGGGCCGGGTCAAACCGTACACTCACTAACAACCTGGCCATCTGTCATCCCTTGTGCTAAGCTACACTTACAGCTCACAGGTGTGACTGGACAAATTCAACACACTTTCATATCTCTATTGATAAAAAGGACATGGCCGATTATGTCAAACGACCCTCTAAAAGCGATGAAATAGAAAATTGTCAATTTACTCCCCCTGATGTCTTCCCAAATATGTATGACTTTTTTTCTTAACATAAAAGTAGATGTTTTGATAAATGTCTCAAAATATATATATATATTTTCATACAATGGAATGTGTCAGTGGTCAACAAAATGCCTCGGTTACCAATATTTTACAAAATACAGGTTTGGAATGACAGGAGGGTGAGTAAATGATGATAGAAATGTCATTTTTGGGTGAACTATCCCTTTAAGGGAAACCTGATTACCTGGCCGCCACCTTAGTAATGCAACTAGGCAGCTATGTAGGGAACTGGTATATATGTACGGCTATCCACTTGAACAGGGGAAAACAAAAATCTCCAATTGTAAAGACTGCACTTCAATAACATACATTTCAAATAACTGATACATTCAGACAACAATGATGCCATACATGTTTTTGCTGTTTTAGCTCAAATCACACTACAAAATTGCATTACAATTGCATGATTGGCTCTTTTAACGGAAAGGCGGAACTTCCATTTCTACAGCTGCCATATTAAGTGTTACAATTTTCCTTATTCATTTTTCTGAGTTGTGTCTGCAGTCAACTACAGATACTCAAATGGTGTATCCACACCAAAAGTGAATTTTTATTATTAACACAAGATTACATATAAAGTCAATCCAAAGACGCCAATACTCGGCGGGCAATGCGAATGACGCGAATTGGACAACGCGATTGTTGTCGTGCAAGCTAATCAGAGAAGAGCTTATTGACACATCTAGTTTGACACGCTTTGGAAGCGGGTGTGAAATTTACTGAGTAATAAACTGAGTTGTGTGTGTGCCTCTGGATGGTTCTGTTAAAGCCAGACATGTCGGCGTTTGGCTTTCCGCAGTATTTGGGACTTCCACAACAGCAATAGGGTAGTTATCTCCAACATGGTTGATGACGGAAAAAATGGCACAAAGAAATGTTATTGTTGTTGATGTGCGTGAAGATTGATGTACTAAAAGAATCGTTAACCATGTCATAGAAGTACCATAATCATTGGAGTGAATGTGTCCAACTTCCGATTCATTAGCCGCTAATAGGTAAATAACTAGAAGAATAACAAAATGCGGTAAACATGAACACTCTTTGTGCTGCAAATCAGCGTGTTAATGATTATGATAATAAATTGAAAAATAATCTGAAAGCAAATACCAGTTTGCGATTTCAAGCAGCATAACACACTGTTAGCAGCTAAAATTACTGAAAGTAAATGAAACGGGAAGCTTTGCACATTGAAGTTACAAATGGCCGCATCCACGCTCATGTTAAAAATAAGGTGGATACACCCATCTTACCAACAAAGTTTATATCCCATTCAAACAGCTTCTGATGTCACCTTTGCATGTCTGATGTGTAAATGCCAGTGATTTTTCCACTGATAACAACAAGTTGATAGAGATAGATGCAGAATAGAGATGGGTTGTGTAGAGGTCTAGAAGATAATTGTGCCATTAGGCCCGGCAACCTGGTGCATTTCCCTTCCGAGTTGCTGGTGCCAGCTCTTTTACCAACTAATACCAGTTCACCCATTTTCTTCTCTCTTACCTCAGGACAGTTCCCCCCGCCCCCATTCAATCTCCCTATCTTCCCGCTGCAGCCCTCTAAAATACCCGCCACGGCCGCACAGCAGATCATGCCAGCGCAAAAGCCGTAGCCCCGTCCTTATTACAGAGGCTTCCACAGCGCTCTAATCACTGCCACCAGACCCTGCACAGAGAGAGAGAGAGAGAGAGAGAGAGAGAGAGAGAGAGAGAGAGAGAGAGAGAGAGAGAGAGAGAGCATTCGCTATTGGCCAGGGTCTGTGTGTCCGCGATGGCTGCCGTGTTAACTAGCTTTTCTGCCTGTTTTGGTGGATTCGGGTGACGCAGGAGTGTCTCTCCAGGGGCCAGAGGAGACCATATTCCTCCCTTGACACACAATGATAACCAATGCTCTCGCAGGACCGGCGGTGCCCTGAACACACACACACACAAAATCCAACATCAAAAGGACTGTGGATAAAGCTAGTCTTTCCCCCAGCCAGTTTGCTTTTTTATTTCCCCCCTCTGTGAAGGAGAGGAAATTGTTGGCTAAGCTGTCTTTTGTCAGGGCGTTTCAGAGGCACAGTCCGAACACTGGTCCCTCTTTTCTCAGCTCCTGTTCACCGTTAAGGAGGCAGTTTGTACATTTACTGGAAAAGTTATGACCCCTAACCAGGTGTTGCTGTGATGTTTTCCCTCCCTATGATACTGTGCGCAGTATTTACCCTCTTCCTCACTTCATAACCGGCATTGTGAATGTTTTTTTTTTTTTTCACTCGGGAGTCTCACGGATAGCACTAGCATTATCCAGTCTAGGACCACACAATCTCTGTGAGTCTGACTATCAAAGCCGTTCCTTGGAGGGCATGGATTCGACTGCTACGGTCTTGGCAGTCGCATATGGAAATGTTGCCTAGCTGAATACTGTGGGATTACACTAGAGCTGTCATCAACACACATCGCCAAAGGTTGTTGCTGCTGTTAGATGCATTTTTAAAGCTTTCCTTTGAGCCTGCCTCACTTTAAACTTTCACAATTTGATGGGAAAACAATGACTGATAATGATAAAAGAATCTCAGAGACAACATCATATGCCAGCTAAAAAATTGAAACAAATGTGGGAGGCACAGTTTGGTCTGTTAAATTTAGCATTAGCCTAGTTCTTTGAGTAAAGTTTTTTTTTTTTTTTTTTGTGTTCTTAAAGGAACTCTTGTGCTCACCAAAGTGGCTTTTTTTGCTCAATAACAGTCATATTGTGAAATATGTGTATTTTAAATGTAATTTATTCCTGTGATGGCAAAACTTTGTCATCACAGGTCACATGACCCTTCAGAAATCATTCTAATATGCGTATTTGGAGCACAAGAAATATTTCTTATTATGATCAATGGTGAAAACAGTGGTGCTGCTTAATATTTTTGTGGGATCCATGATATTTTTTTCAGGATTCTTTGATTAACATTTATTTAAAATGGATTGTTTTTTATTGTAACAATGTAAATGTCTTTGGTGTAACATTTGATCAATGCACCTGCAATAAAGGTATTAATTTCTCTAAAATAATTATCAAAATCTTACTGACCCCAAAGATATATATATATACACACACACACACATATATATACATATTTATAGATATAAACACATAATTTGAGCTAACTCCAATTCTAGCTAACTTGCACAATCATTGCAACCACAAAAAAAATAAAAACATAAACATAATCTATATAAATAAACATCCACCTTCCATTAAAATATGTTTGCAAATATTTATAACAGGTGCTCAATGCTGTGAGTGACAGCACTTCCCGTGCATTTCTAAATAGACAGATGATCAAACAGAAGGCCTTTAATGCAGCTCCATCCAAAAATATGAGCAGCATGACAAGTTATGACAAGAAGATGAGTCACTGTTTCCGGACCCACCGATCACTCTGAACTTCAAACACATAAATCATGTGTCCTCTCTAAACTATATTTAAGGAGATATAAAAACAAAGTAATGCTCAGCTGACTGTAAGCATTAGCGTCTGTTGTACACAAATAGCCAATGGAGGTCTGTCATGGAGCCTTCAGTGAGATGGCAAATCAATATTTAGAGTATATATTCTATTATTACGAATAATGATCAATTAGTCTCCCCCCCCCCCCCCCCCCAACAAAACACTAATTAATACTAACATAACAACAACAAAAAAGATAAATATTAAAATAAAATATAAATAATAATATAATATAATATACTTTCCTTAAGGGGTTTTTAACCCTGTTGTACCCCATTTCAAAATCCTGTGATAAAAACGAGGCAAAATAAAAAGCAAATGTTGTCTTCATGTACTCGAACCTAACTAAAGAGAGAGTGTGAGTTAGCTGGTGTGCACGGGTGGGTTGTAGCGGTAGTAGATCTGAGTGTGACAGATTTATCTCCCCTCGCTCAGGCTGGATGAGAGGGGCTCATAAATAAACAGGGAGACGGGAGAGAAAGCTCTCCATTGAACATAAACAAGTAGGTCCTTTAGTCCTGCATCAGTCACTTGCCGGGGGACTGTGACAGCGAGGGGTCCAAGGTGAGGTCAGGGTGGTTCCCTTTAACCCTGGACTAACGCAGAACGACCGCATTCAGCCAACACATCATTAGGTTCAGATTAAAAAAACAAATATGGCTACGGCTCCAATTTGTCAATACGTGAATTCAATGACAGATAATCCGCATGTGCATTTTCACACTACTTGGGTGATTTATGTACTGCGCAGAAAGGAAGGGCTAAGTTTGTCCTTCAGCATCATTTATATAAGGTAATACAGTGCTGATATTATATACCATAATACATGAATGTACATATATGTCTTTCGTGTATTTTATCCTGAATGGATAGAGATGGTATATAGCAAAATGAGGGGGACAACAGAGCGTGTGGAATCGAGACATGACAGACTGGACTTGAACCTCCGTTCCCACGGGAACATTGTACCACCTTACCTCGCTTTTATCACCATAAAGCAGAAGACAGACCAGATAAAAGGCTGAATAAATTGGATATGACAGATTAAATCCTGGTCATATGTACACAAAAATGTGTAAACAAAAAGCACACAGAAAATGCCCACGCACAAATGAAAAAAGGCTGCTTTATGGTACCATGCTGAGGGTGTTTGTTCATCAGCGTGAAAAAAATCCCATTCATTTTCTCCACAGAGAAATGGATTTTTAGGAATAATGCACAAATATTTCAAGACAGACCAACCATTAGCTCTGAGGCTATTAGGCAATGGTAAATACTTCATGAGAAGTATCAATATTTTTAACAATTTCTAATACATTGTACTTTTGTCTTTGATTTAAAGTCAATAGTTTTATATTGTACCGTCATTGCTGATTACGATCACATCATTTACAATGCTTTATAGCTTACTACCTCATAAAAATGACGCAGTTTTAGACTTTTCAAAAAGTTTATCTTAGAACCAAATTTTGTAATGTTGAGCTGGTTGTTTTGGTTTCAAGGTTTACAACTTATTCCTGATCCTGAATTATCTATACTGAAGAATTGCTTAAATCCCTGTGGAGAAAATAAATAAATATATACTTCTGGAATCCAGGCAGCTGTAAAAATAGCCAGTCGCTGAAGCCTCATATTGCTTGCCATTATTTTTCAATGAGCATTCTGTCCGATTCTGGATTTTTTCCCACTGAGACACCGGGTATTTTTTGGACCCCAGATAGACAAACGCTGTTCCATATACTTTATATGCTTTTCATAAAACAAATAGTTACAGAGAAGAGGTTTTGAAATCACTTTGCATAAATAATTTAGTTTAGTAAATGAGTCACTGCCAAAAAAAAAAAGCACTATTTGTAAGAACTGCCAGTCCAAATGCCCAAACTACTCTATTTGGCAGCAATTCTGACATTCTTTGTTAGTATAAACTTTATCATTTCTTTTAATGGTCCTAGACAACAGCAATCAATTCTTTATACCACTACTATAATATCTGTAAATGCATGTAAATGATTCACCTGTCAAACCCCTAGCATGCACTTCACTGCAGGGCTGTAAGAGCGATTTGAAAAGCGAAGAGCACACGTTAAGTTATAGGTCTTTGAAAAGCAATATAGAGTTTTACCTTATCCCTTTAGCAAATTCAAAAGCCAATAAAGTGATATGTATAGAGCCTCATACTTGCAATATATACTCTGACATTGATGATTATTTTTCTGACTGGTTACACTACTTTTGCAAAGAACTTATGCAGTTCACCTAAAAGCCATCACTAGCATTTATTACACAGATGCTTACTTCCATGTAGCTCATTCTGACAGGAGCATTCAACACAAAATCCTTCAACAAAAAAGCAGAGTCTCACGCTGAGATGGAGTTAAGTAACATGCCAATTTTACGTTGAAATCAAGAAGCTTGCTAAAAAGCTCATTTCATGTTAGTGCTACGCTCTTTGGTAACACATGGATGAATGAAATCTGCATTCACAAGCTGTGAACCTTTCTGACCATGTGGTTCACACATCTCGCACCATTTTTCATTTGACATGCGCCTCAGCAGGAAATTGTCATCATATCGAGAAACGGCACAGTAGTCAAGCCTAATGGTGAAATCACACAAGCGCAAACACACCGGAAAGTGAGAACAGGAGAGAAAAAAGGTGGAGAGCTCGATTAACTGCCAGAAGATGTTGGTTTCTATTAAATTGTCATAGTAGTTGTTGTTGTTGTAGTAAAGTACTTTATTGCAATATCAGGGCTCAACAATAAGGATGAGCCGCTGGCAAAAATGTTTCGGGACGGTTAAGCGAACTCCTCATCTTATTGTGCCAGTATTTACACTCTTATGTTCCAATCATTTCTAAGCATGTACTAGAAAGTAACATTGTCGATTACTAGAATTATGACTTCGGTTACAAATTTATAAACAAATCAGCAATGCTTTGCACATTATGCCACACTTTTCCAGCAAAACAATTTATGAAGCATTAGAGCCGTACTTTTCTAGCTATTATTGCACACTACAAGCATTTTCTTTAAAAAGTGTTTAATTAATTAAAAATCGGAATATTTATTCCTGATATGTTGCTAAAAAATGGGCCAATGTAAATGTTGACAGGGCAAGTAAAAATCTATTGTCAAACAAAGAATATATATTGTTTCTCAACCCTTTATGTACATGTAAAATGGATTCAGGCAGTGCAAAAACAACATGAGACAGAAGTGTGGATAATAAATACACTATAGACAGACAAATAGTCAGTAATAAAGATTAGAATGTTAGACTATAAGATGTATATTAAAGTACAACTCTGTGTACTATGTATGAAATTATGTGCAGTATTATAAAGATGCCTATTGACTATGAATATACACTATATAACTATTAAGGTGCAAAGTTTAGTGGAGGAAGGCAAAGCAACTAGCTATTACCAATGTAATTACATATGTGAACAGCTAAGAGGAAGAAACTATTCTTCAGTCTATCCTTTGATGGCGCATATGTAGAGCAGTAATTATACATTTACACATTCCGTTTCAGGAAATCTACAAAAAAATAACAATTTCTAAAAGATTTTTTGGTATAATGTTATTACTTAAAGACTATATTAGCTTATTCCTACCACTCACCTTTTTTTAATAAATCAAAAAATAAATCAAAATAAATCATGCTCATATGTAGTCCCTTCTGCATAGAAGATTACTCTTATTAAAAAAAACCTCCTGAAATCCATTTTAAAGACTTCACTTTGTTACCTAACTGTTTACAGGCTAAGGGTAACACTGTGTTCCCGCTTCAGTTGACAGCTATGCTACACTGCTCGAGCAAACCATCACAAGCAAGCCGAACGTGACGCGCTGTTCTCTGTCTCACTGTCTGCATCTCTTTCTCTCTCACTCTCCGTCCGGTCAACCGAAGAGGAGGCAAACCTCTCACTTTCTTCTCATCCAGCACTCAAACACACACACAAACATTCTACAGTGTAACACACAGTTAAGCCTTATGCACTACATAGCCAAATGATAAAACAAAGAAGAATACAGTTATACAAAAGGAATCTCACTCAAAATTGAGTTACGCAATAAAACTGCAGAATATTTGATATATTTCTTTCTATATTTAGCTGTGAAATCCACACCAGATACAAGATATACTTCTCAAAAGGTAAAAAGAAAAGTCTGAAGTATTCAAAGTAAACAATAGCACCACTTCACACACAGACCATTTGAATTAAAATGAAGAAAGAAAGAAATATGGATGACACTCTTTGAGATGATGATGTCCTTTCATTTTTGACTCTCTGCCTTCTCATAAAAATGCAAGGATCTGAGGGTGCATCATAACAGATAAGTGCCCCGTTTCTGGGATAAATGAAGAGCGAGGTGTACTTTTGAATAACGCATGTGAGAAAACGCGACTACGAATCTCCACACGCAGTTCTGGATGCCTTAAGTGCCACTTAAATTCACGAAGCGCCACGATTGCCGGAGGATATTTGTTTCATCAAAATGAAACCAATCATTCAGCGCAAATCTAAACGAACAAGCGCAGAGTTTTATCAAAGGTTAAAAAGCAGATGTTGACAACACACCTGTCTTTAAAGATTCAAATATCATCGACTTACAACAATTAAAAGAGTTTGTATGGATAGGCTGGAGTGGTGTGCCGGTGTAGAAGTGAAAGTATGAGACTCGTGTACTCACAGTTTGAGCTGTCAGGTCACTCAGGTCTGGTGCTGTATCACAGGCTCATCTTTTCACTGTTTATCCCACCATAGGACAGAGAGAAAGAGAGAGAGGGAGAGAGGGAGAGAGAGAGAGAGAGAGAGAGAGAGAGAGAGAGAGAGAGAGAGAGGAGAGAGAGAGAGAGAGAGAGAGAGAGAGAGAGAGAGAGATGGGGGAGGTATTTCCTTTTCTCCAGCTCTGTTCGCACAAGTACAACTGAAGAGAGAGAGAGAGAGAGAGGAGAGAGAGGAGAGAGAGAGAGAGAGAGAGAGAGAGAGAGAGAGAGAGAGAGAGTAGGAGGATGGTTTTTTCGATGCGATCTGGTCCTGCTAAAAAGCGAGCGTCAGATTCAGTAGTGCTGATTCTTTGGCGTGCTGCGCGTCTTCACACATAGCCGAGAGCCCGGTGCGGTCAACCACACGCGTCTGTGGTGTGTGTATGTGTGTTTAAGTTCACACAAGCGGGGTGTATGTGTGTAAGCGGTGGGTTTGTGTGTGTTGGGGAGGGTGCTTGGGCTTTCACTCACTGGCTGCGCCTTACACTGTAAGAACACATCAGAGAGAGCGAGAGAGAGAGAGAGAGAGAGAGAGAGAGAGAGAGAGAGAGAGAGAGAGAGAGAGAGAGAGAGAGAGAGAGAGAGAGAGAGAGAGAGAGAGAGAGAGAGAGAGAGAGCGAGAGAGATGAGGGTGGGAGGGACGGACAGGGAGGAAGGAGGAGGAGGAGGAGAGACAGAACGCGGAGGTGGAGAGGATGCACTGACAGTTTCACGCGAGCCCTTCTCGGAAGGCTCCGACCACTAACACAGGCTGACAGGTACTGAACGATAGAGACGAGAGGCAGCTACAGCCCTCTATTCTTTTTCCGCCATCGTTCTCTCAATCTCTAATCCGCACTAAAATTATACCATTTCTCCGACACAATACATACTGGCACATGCACATTTAGCAATCATATTTTCCTTTGTCATGTAATGCAATAAATGCATGCTTGCAGTTAAACTTGATCGGCATATACCATGCAATTTCCACACATTCATGCTTATCATTGGGAAGTTGCCCAGAAATCTACGCTTAAAGACAATATAAGACCCAAACATGGTCTATAAGAGAGTTTCATCATGAGATGCTGGGAGACGTCTTTAACTGATGGTGTAAATTGAGGATATAAAGTGTGGAAAGTCTATGGCAGCCCCATGGGCCCCTGAGCGCTCAATGCTGTCAGGGTAGACTACACTCCACTGATTTCAATTAAAAGCTAAATTAGCCGTTTGAACTCTGATCTTAGCACTGTGATGTAATTCATGCCTTGCTATCAGAGAATGCGTCTCATAAATTACACCTGGTACTACTTCACCTCATCAATAATGTTTTAGCACTTATCGGCATTATCAAAATCAATGCACCTGTTGTTGCTGTGGTGATTATTGCTGGTCATCATCACATTATCAGAGTATGTTGCATGCCAATATGCATAATTACAGTTATGAATTTGTGACAGTTTGAAAAGTGACAGACCAATGTAGGCTAATATATAATTTATCATAATATAATATACACTACTATTCAAAATTTTGGGGTTTACAAGTTTTTTCATGTTTTATGTGTTTCATGTTTCAAAAAAGTCTCTTATGCCCTTCTAGGCTGTGTTTATTATACAGTAAAAACAGTAATATAACTAGAGAAAAATTAAATATGACTAATATTACTATATATATATATATATATATATATATATATATATATATATATATATATATATATATATATCAATCATACAATTTTATTTATTCCTTTGATGGCAAAGCTGAATATTCAGCAGTGTTTCGGTGTGACATGATCCTTTAGAAATCAATTTAATATGCTGATTTGATTAATAAAAAGTTCAAAAGAACGTTTTTTATTTAAAAAAAAAAAATCTTTTGTATCATTATAAAATGTCTTTACTGTCACTTTTGATCAATTGAATGATTCCTTGATGAATAAAAGTATTTGTTTCCTTCAAAACAAAAACCTTACTGATCCTAAATGTATATATAATAATATATCTGACACTTCAAAATATATTTTATAATATAATATTTTTACCCAATCAGTCATAATTTTTTGTCATTAATTATCAATTTAAATAAACGTCAATTGTATATTAATTTGAACTAATCCATTTCTATAGGGCAGCTAACGCAAAATTACTACATGCATGCAACAGAATGGGACAAAATGCAGATGCCTGGAGATGTCAAGCGTTTTTAACGTCAAACAACTGGTTGCAAGAATGCATCTAAACGGACCCACGTTCAAGAACTAAAAGAGTCAACTTTCTATAGTTTAAAAAAAAAAAAACAGGCGCAGTCAGACACGCACATACACAACAAAGCCCCAGTGTTTTCAGTCATCCACAGTGTGGATTCCCAGCAGTCAATAATCATATCCGGTTAACGCTGTGGGCCTGAAATGGATCTCAAAGCAGAAGCCTGTTCACAACGCCACTAAACTGGGATTTCCCCACTCACATCTGCCCTTCTCTCAGCCCCATCACCGGCACTCAGCACCTCCATTAACAGGTTCACACAGGTGCCCTCAGCTTCCACCACACGGCTACACAAAGAATAACAATAGCTGGCATTATAGAGAGAATAATGGCATTAATAGCAGACTGCAGACTCTCTCTTTGCTAATTGGCTTGTCTGCTAGCAGCCTCCACTCCAAGGGTCATGGGATTTTGTGGGTGGCATCTGTAAATAGCTAATCAGCTCCCCAGGCGCTCGCTACACTTCAGAAACTATTTCTTTTGAATTCGTAATAACGGGAGGAGGACTGTCGGGGTGGGGATGGGGATGGGGATTGGGTGGAGGGGGGGGTGGTGGTGGTGGTGGTGGGGGGTTTGTTGGATAACGACGTATGGCTAAGATAACTGCCAGAGACAACAGAGGCGAAAAATAAATAATGAAGCGCCGATTGTTATTCCTGCGCAGCCAACAGAAGCCGTTTGAAGTGCAGACTCGCCTTTATCTTGTCACACTGGAAGAAGAAGAAGAAAAAAAAAAAACATTGCCAGCCCAGACGCAATAAAGATGTCTTTGACGCTTTTGGAGAATGACTAACAAGATTTGAGGTGTGAGGGGGGTGAAGTGGGGTAAAGCTAACATGGCTGTCGAGAACGTAAGGCTGATTTAGGAACGTGGCGATGCAGAAGTTGAGCGACGCAGAGATGGAGTCGTGATTCCTGAGACACTTACGTTTCCTGATAATGTCAAGCTGCCAATAACAAGGGGAAGGGACAGGCCGCTCTCGCCTGGTCTGATGTTCTGAAGAGAGAAATCTGCAAGAGAACGACTGAGATGTTATGACCGGCTGTTAGGATGGGATTCGTAAGGATTCAAAATCATTTGACAGATGCTGTCACACAATGTTTATTGCCACTATATTTACTATAACGTCAATATATATATATATATATATATATATATATATATATATATATATATATATATATATTTCTGCTAGCTTCCAAGGCTGCTTTTTTTTTTATACAAATATATCATATATCAATAATGAAAATATAAAAATATAAACTCATTCAAAAAAAAAACTACAATAATAATAAGTTTAAAAAGATTAAAAAGATACATTTTGTCCCATCAAAAGAAAAGCAAAATATAACTTACAGTGAGAAATTAACAATGGAAGTGAATGGGACCAATTTGTAAACATCAAAATACTCAGTTCAAATCTACAGCCGCAATATGCGAACATGATTAGTGTAAAAGGCTTGCTAAAGTTGCCATGACAATGCAACACTATCAACTGTATAAATAACAAGAGGAATTTTACATTTCAAATAAAAAAGTTAACAAGAATAATAAGCATGTTAACAAGTGATTTTATTATATATTATATAATTATATGATATGATCCATTGTTATATTTTATATTATTTATTACATATTATATATGCCTCACATTTCTGAATTTAAATCCTCAGAAATGTGTCCCCTTCTGCTTGTATTGTTAGGGCAGTAATATCTATTTCCCAACCAGGTAAAAGTAAAAAACAAAATGTAGCAATCAAAATTATGCCACAAATGCTGTCAACTGAGCTTAATTTGAATTAAACCAGGAATAACCCTTTAAGAGTCCTGACTCTTTCTGTAATAACAATACTGCTGAATATGCTCAAAAATCCTCCTAAAACTCACAATCCAGTTATCATGAGGTTAGACAAATTTTAGACTCCTAGGGCTGCTGTCTTTCTCTGTTCCATCCTCGCTTTTGACAAGTGTGTGTGTGTGTGTGTGTGTGTGTGTGTGCGTGTGTGTGTGCGTGTGTGTGTGTGTGTGTGTGTGTGTGTGTGTGTGTGTGTGTGTGTGTGTGTGTGTGTCTGTGTGTGTGTGTGTGACTCACAACCAGTCACCTCCTCAAACTGATCGCTCTACGGCTCTATGCTTCCCTGAACACCACCACATTATACTGCTACAATGCTCTCACAATCACTGCAATTAAGCCTGGGCGAATCACACCATGCCACTGCAGCTCAGAGCTCCAGCACACAGACAGTTCAGTGGCCAATAACATTATACATGTCTGAGATGGGGTTACAACATTATACAAAATGTTATCACTTCTTTGTAAAAGTTTTGATGTTAGAGTGAAGTGATACACTTGGGGTGTGTTCACACTAGTTCTCTTGGTCCTTTTGGTCCGGATCAAAAAAAGAAAATAATACATTTACACCTGGTTCGCTTAGCGTTCACGCTGTCATTTTTAACACCGAACCTAAAGATGTCCTTTTTAGGGTCGCATCTTGTGACATCATGTCCTGTTTTGGGGTCGTTTACATGTCTTTGGTCCGGGTTGCGTTCATCTTTTCAGCAGTCTCGGTCCGCTTGTTAGGTGCGCACCAGGGTTCGGATGGCAGCGTTCATACTTATTCAAATGAACCGCACTAACAAAGCAATCGCATTAAGGTTCGTTTTAATCGAACCAACCATGCCAAGCGTGAACACACCCTTAGAAGGTGCTCAGTTCCAAATGATCTTGCCATTTAAGAGTCAACTTTCTTACACTTTTCTACTGAAATTTCCTAAAAGAAATAAATGCATAAAACAATGGGCCTCATTCACTAAGCATGCATATACATCTTCTACATTTTAAATTTCAATTCCTGATTTTGAATTAAAGTAGTTCATACTTAAAATACGTTAAATATGCAAAACAAACAAATAAAGCATATAAATCACAGTGGGCTTAAACATGGAATTTGTTCATTCAGAATTGAATAAATTAATTAATTAATATTAATAAATAATGTAAAAATTTATTCATTTAAAAAGTTGAATGATACACTTTGCTTGAAGGTCTTGCTGCAAACCTGGTGGGAACCATAGACAGTAAAAGAAATGGACACAGCGACCCCATAGACTTCAACAGAGAAAAGTGAAGTCAATTAGAAGCACTCGCTTCCTGATTGCCAAGCGCACTGCGTGAGCAACCTGTGACGTGTGATGTGACGTGAGCAACCTGTCTCACAGTTGTACGTCTTCTAGTAGCTGTGCCAAGAGGAATCTGAATCATTCCCTTCCGAATCTTGCAGAGCCGGAGTATTAGCTGTCCATGAGCTAGCAGCAGGAGCAACTTTACAACTCTCTATGGGCTTCTCCCTTGACTTTATGCCTCCACGTCCCCCGATTGCGCGCGAGCTTCTACTTCTGTCTATACGGTCATTTCTCTACTGTGCGACAGAGAGTCGCGTGTTATGACGCAATCGTTAGCCTATTTTTACAAAAACTGCTTCTACGGGGCCATACCGTAAGATACAAGGTAATGGAGCATTTTATACATTGTCGTGTTTCTTTAGAAATAAACAATGGACAAATGGAGTCTTTAAACGCCTCAGATGTAAAGTTATTCGCTGTCAAAGTGACGCCAAAATGAATGGGAGTCAATGGAATGCTAACAGCAGGTGAAGGCTTGTTAGCCAATGGCGGCCCCCGGGGAGACTTCAGTTTCCGGCTGGTGGATTACCCCCTTGGTGGGAACTAGTTCCTCTATGCACTGTATGCAACTTATTATTAGTGACTGATGCACAAAGTATAGAGCTACACCTTTAATATGCAATTATAACTTTGTAAATATAAATGAAATCTTAGACTTGCCTTGAGCACCATTGGAGACACTGTTGAGATCTCTTGAAATTCAAGAGGAGATACACGTGATATGCAAGCAGAGGGAGATTTCTCCATTAGCTCTCAACTGTATTTCGTTTGCTAGGA
Source organism: Rhinichthys klamathensis goyatoka (assembly GCF_029890125.1). Lineage (NCBI taxonomy): Eukaryota > Metazoa > Chordata > Actinopteri > Cypriniformes > Leuciscidae > Rhinichthys > Rhinichthys klamathensis. The sequence goes on along the minus strand of NW_026606796.1, from coordinate 1,605,783 downwards.
CAAACAACAGCCACATTAAGGGTTTCCACATCAGATTTAGCACATCGAAAACATGTCCCAAGTAACTAATCAACATTTTCAATTTTAAATATTTGTTCTTTTATAGGCAATATGTAATATTAAAATGGCAGAAAACAGTGCTAAAACATCCCTCATCCTTTGAGGCTAACAGAAAGACAATCATTTGGAGGTAAAAGCTGTTTGGAAAAGCACTCTTCACACATTTGTTACAGGACTGTTGCTGTTGCGCCTCCACAAACTACATCTCAGTTACACCAATTACACAACGTACCACAAAAGACACTACGTGACCCCAACCCAATTTGAGCAATAGCTGTATTGCAAAAGCCCTCTGCGCAATGTTCATTTTCCTTGTTCAGCGTAGTAATCTTTAACTGGCTTCACACTAAATCAGCAGAGGTGTGAGTTCGCACGTGTGCCACTGTACGAGTGTGTGTGTGTCGTCCTGTGACCTAGAGGCAGTGTGTGCAGCGAGAGGTCCTCTCGCCCTGATGCAGAGAGAGATGCTCCAGCATGGAGGCCCTGATGATATCAGGATAACAAGAGCTAATTAAATTTGGTGTGATCGCTGGAGAGTGAATTATTTATCGAGAGAGCACGAAATGCTACTTAACTCACAGCAGCTCGGATTTACTTCTCCTTTCGAGTCCGGCCCATCTCTGAGCTTTTCTACAAAAGGTGCATGGTGCTCTTCTGACAAAAAAAATAAAAAATAAAATTAAAAGCATGGAAATCGTTCCCTGGCTGTTAATTATCTTCCCGAGAACTGAAAGCGTTTTTGGGAAGAGGGCAGTTTCCGGCATAAAAACGTGTTTTAATATCACGGCCCCCATTTGTCAGGTCACTGCAGTCATGTGTCTAATTAATGTCGATAATTTGAGATAAACAAGTTGTAATTAATCAGTGACACTAGGTTGCGAGCGTGTAAATTAGTATCATTCTTTCCATATGAAGTCACATTAAAGCATCGGTTCTGTGCTGCACGGATACTTTAGAACCATTATTTACCTGTAATATTTATGTCAGGCGATATGGGGACATTTCACCTCGCATTGCTATGAGCAGGTAATGTTCTCACCACAAAGATTAAGACCATCAATCTGTCAAGGACAATGAAAGGCTTTATTACTTCCTTAATTGTATTCAAAGGATAATTTCATCGATGACCTGTGCAGCTTATTGATGAAGCAGGGTAATCTAAATCCCTATAAGCACTGCAGGTGCATTGATGAAAAAGTTGGCCTTGGTGGGGGTGCAGGAAAACTCCCCTCTTCCTGCATTATCACAGTACGCAACTCTAATGAATACAAAGTGAACAGCACATCAGCTAGGATAAGAGCTCTTCTGTCCAGATTAATGAAATCTATTTTACACAAAGGGTCATTAGGTTTACAAAAGAGGGAGTGGAGAGCTCTTTTTGCACTTTGTGTGAGATGAAGATGTTTCTGTCAATTCTGTGTCAAGCAAAAGTGTCAATATGTTGCTCTTTTTTGTGCCGTCACACAGACAAGGTCAAAACTGACATTATATGTCAATGTGCATGCGAGAAATTATCATTAGAACGCTAAGGGTACAGTATATAGCCTAGTAGTTTTCCAAACCAGTCTCAAGGTGGCAATTTCGTATCATATGAAAAATTATTATACGAATTCATATGCCAAAATGTTTGCCAATTGCCATGAGATTGTGTTGAGTCTTCTGACGTTGGTTCATGCCTGACCCATCCATCGTGTCATAGTTTTAGCTCCTACGCATTCAACAAAGCTTAAAGTTCTTTTCAATTTATAAGCAACGCTTTGGGGGTGGAATCTGGTATCCTAATTTGACATAAATGTATGTTTTCTTTTCATTTCTGAAAAATACTTGCTGTTCTAGCCATTTAGATGGTAAGCTGTGTATTTCACAAGTTAAAAGTAGGCATATATTCCCTAGAATCAAAGTAATAAGTGTATAAGTTGCACTGATATGGATTCCTTAATGTCATTATTTGAATTTTCGGGTTATTTAAAGTTATAATTAACTTTTCTGTATGCTCTCAGAATAACTAATGAAGTCACACCATTAAAAAAAATTGTCAAATTAGCCAAAAACCCTCATAAAATGTAAAAAAAAAAAAAAAAAAAAAAAAAACTATTTCAGGATGAAATAGGGAATAAGACATTTTACAAAGCTGGTGCCAGTCAGGAGCCCTTAAACAATGAATATCTGATGCCAGCTTTTACTACAGTATGTGGTAATATAGTAAAAAAAAAAATAATAATAATTTTATTGTATTATATTTAAAATAATAATATTTTTTGACATAATTATAGCCCAGTATGCATTTATTTATGACCTCAAAATGTATCATTTATTATTTAAAAAGGCACCCATTTCATAAAATGTTTCAAATGAATTCAAACAATGCAATTCATTTCAAAAATGGATTACTGCTAAAAATGTATTTCTCAACAGCCATCAACAGAACAATCATATGTGGAACAATAAGAAATGACAGGAAACGACTTTGAACAAGTAAATCAAACAAGGCAAAAGTAAATAGGATGAAGAAAAAATTTTCCTTGGGAATGATAGTAGATAGTTTTTCAAACATATTTTTAGACATCAAAATCATTTTTTGTTGTTGTTGTTTTATTATGTTAAACATCAGGCAGAATAATTTCTACTTGGAGGTTTATAAACTTAATTGCACTACTAATGTACAACCTGACGAACAGAAAGAAGTGTGACGGGTAAAAGGAAGTCAGGTGCAATTTGAGCTCTGAAAACAACAACTTCTTTAAAGCATAGAGATTCTGAAAAGGGATTTATTTTACGGCACACATTTCGAAATCTTTCATGTCACGAGTTAGGAATCAAAATACTAAGACATTTACCCCTCTGACACTCCATCACATCTAAACCACTCTGAAAACGTTCAAGATGGAGACGACTAAGTTTAGCAAGGTTGGAGAGTTAATGCAATGCTGAACTGAACCTTCATGAGCAAAGTCTGTGGGCAATCACCAGACAGAACATTTGATGTGGAAGGCATTAAGATTCAGTGCAATTTGCATAATGCCTTTAGGTCCACCATAGACATTAATTACATTGATAATGCATTCATTTTTCACTTTGCATACCACTCCAGTCGTTAAGCACTCTCCTGTCTTACTCAAAGGTCAGTTTTAATCACCGACTATGCTAAAACAGATGTTTTATTACAGCCCCTCATTATGCTTTGTTCAAATTAGGGTATATGATCACTGAGAACTCATTCGGCCCTGCCCGGCCCATCTCATAACCTTGACTGAAGGATGTTCACACCTGTCAACCAGGAATGTCTCAGCTCTGTAGGGTACTTTTTTTTTAGTAGTATTTCTAGAATAGTAGCACGTAGGAGTATTGACTGTAAAGCTCTACAGTAAGCATGCTTCATTTGCTCGCAAACACATTACGTAATACCCAGACCCACTTTCCAAACAAGTGAGTTCGATACACATTACATTTTTTAGCACAATTGCAAACATTTTAAATCAAATTAAACTGAAATAAATTAAAAGTCCACTGTTGTCTCTTAGCTTAATGAAAAGAACAACAGGTGTGCTAAATTATTATATGACTTTTGCAGATTTAGTGGTGCTCTGACGTGTTGTTGTTGTTGTTGTTTATTAAGTAAACTTTAAGTAATATAATGTCGGTAGAAGTTGTCACGGTATCAACAGGGTTACTGCTGAGTGTGTCAACTTCTGTCTAACTGCATCAAAAGTATGAATGTGCTAAAAGTGCTTTCCCGTAATGTCTTTCTCACATGAGGATGGTGTGACAAAGAGACTCGGTCCAAAATTGCACCACCAGTCATTTTCATTAACAACCTCGTTTTAATTAAACATTGATTACCTGCTAATTAGTCTAATGATCGTCCCCAGATGAGGGAGACCAGGTACAAAAAGTGACAGAGGAGAAAAATGAAGGATCTGAAGCAAATGAAAATTGTATTTGAGATCCCTGAGGGCTCACTGTTTTGTGATTATTTTTGCTTTTATAAATGAGGCCTTCAACATGCATTTCTCTAATTTATGTTTGTCTGATGGCTCCCATATGACTGATGCATAGAAGATTGAGTATGTGCACATTTTCATCAAATTTGGGAAATTTCCTGCCACTGGAAAGCAATAAATAAATTCAAAAAAAGCCTGTGTCTGGCACACATGCAAATTAATCTCCATTGTGATAACAGAGAAATGTGGTAGTTGGGGCAAAGCTACTTCGCAGCCCGTAATAGCTCTGCATCGAACGTCCCACAGCAAAAATCTCGAAACCAGACCTCTGGATTTATCAGGTACATCCTCCATCTCCTCCGCGCAATCACGCTTCTTCATCACTCCAGGCGACGGTTTACATCATGGTGCGCACATGGCAATAACAGTGCGAGGGAAGGTGAAAACCCCAGTCGATCCTCATTTCTCATTCGGTCTCGTTCACCTTTACCTATTTATCAGCAAACTGACAACAACATTCTTAAAGTTGCATCAATATCTTGAGAAACTCTGCCACATGCATCCCTATAAGCGCAGCCTAAACAGTAGCTTGCGTCTGCCGTCGTGTGCGGCGTGGGATTCGCTCATAAATAAAATAAATAAGTCGGTGGATGAATAAATAAATGTTTTGCAAAAGCCCCGTGATGAATAATGAATGTGTCATTCTTCGCTCCATTATTCTTGTTTGCTTTGATACAGGCTTTCTTGTTTCTCAGTCACAAGAATATTTCATCGCATCAAATACCCCTCCAGTGCTGACTGTCAGCATTAATGCACAAGTGTATGATTAAAATGTTTTATACTGCCTTTGTTTTCCACCATGGTTGATTCATTAGATAACCCACAACTGCCAGACCTTGAAGACGTAGTTCAAATGAAAAGCATTAAAAGGAGAAACCAACGAAACGGTGGCTTAATTACAATAAACACAGCTACTGATAACAGCAGGGGCGATCTGGAACGTGAAGGGGAAGCAATATAAAATCTGCTGTGTTCAAGAATATTATAGGGATAGTTCACCTACAGTAAAAATCGAAATTGCCATCATTTAAACACCCTCGTGCTGTTTCAAATCTGTAATGGAATGCAAAAGGAGACATTTTGATCAGCACACTGGCTACTTTTGTCCATGAAATTACAATGAAAGGGGGCTGATGGTTTTAAGCCAAGATGTTATTAAATGGATGCAAATGCCACAGGACAGGTTTTCTGTGAGAAGAAAATAATAATAATTTAAATGGTTATTCACTGAAATCCACCCCATCACTGCTTGAAGCATTCATGAGTTCGTAAGTAGCCTAGTTCATTAGTTGATTAGAGAAGCAGTGATGTCTGATTCATAAACAAATCAAATCTTTTCAATGAATCAATTACGCCAGTTCAGAATGATTCATTCATGAATAACAGAAAACCAATTTTGTGTGTAATCCACTGACTCAAAGATTTGGTCATATTTGTTCCTCTCCTCATAGAGAGGAAGATTATTAGAGAAAAAGGACTTACATTTCTGACACAAAGTTATCATATACTATTAAAGATCAAGGTTCTTTATTGGCATTGATGGTTCAATTAAGAACCTTTACCATCCATGTAATATATTTATTGCACAAAAGGTTCTTTATTTTGAAAGGTTATTTCATTGAAGGATCATATAAGAGCTCTTTGTACCATTAAAACATCCTGAAAGTGTCATAGCTTAAAACGTCCTCATTATAAAAGCATTTATTTACTTGAGCGAGATTTAAATGTATTTAATTGTGCGTCGATTGACGAATAGTTAAACATCATCGCACCATAGGCCCCGCCCTCTGGCATTCAGTCGCTTAACGGCTGCAATTTGCCTACATTGGATGTGAGCGTAGCGCCACGTCAACAGCAAATAGAACTACGGCTGTCACTTTTGTGAAAAAATCCTGTTCGATTTTTGAGACATAAGTGTTCATTGAATCGATTGTAAAATCAATTTTCCATTTTCAACGCCAAATATAGGCCAATCCACGGACAACTAACAGGCATTAGGACGAACGTAAAGAGGGCGCTTGAGACGCACAAGTCAGCAATATTTCTGATGATTTATTGGCGTGAAGTTTCGTGCACAATGACAAACAGGAGTGCAACCATTTCGAAAAACAATAAGCAGAGTGGACTGGCATAACATCAATGAAAAACATTTCGGCAGGCTTCAACATGGCTGTGATTACGATTACGTTTTGCCCTACGTAGGCAATTGTAGCCCATGAAAAGAGGTTGAAAATAAAACTTAAAATTCACTGAAGGACTAGCCTACATTGAACATGAAGTTTGTGTAGGATAAACACGCAGGGCCGCTACATTCTCCAAATCAGACAGTGGACTAGAAACATCTGTCGCACTCTACAACAGGGCTGCGTTTATGATTTAGGCTATTCAAAAATCTCCAAAATTATTTTACGTAAAGATTCAATCCATTATAGACAACTGGTCAAAAATGAACTTAAAAGGCACACTATGCAGGAATTCCGTTTTTGTCAAACAGCGACCCCAAGAGTGCTGTGGAGTACTTGTATTTAACGTTACTGTCGTAAATACCACTCACGCAGAGCGTCTCTGCCATAGACTGGTCTCTGCACTCACAGCCTGATACCCCTTTGAAGCTGTTATATTAAGGTACAAATCTTGCATAGTGTGCATTTTTTGCATTAAATAAGAGTTCTAGCACTAAAAATTGTGTTTTTGAACTCAAGCTGAGCGCTCGTGTCCGCTGCTATCAGTGTCATGGATACATAGTGTCTCTTGTGGCGGCGCGCGCGCAGTCTTCACTTGGACACGCTCTTCAATCTATCGCAGTTGTGGAGACTCTCTATTCATTCCGGTGAAATCACTAAATAAAATGCACAAAAAACGTGTCCCTGCTTGATATAGACTGTAACCACTGATGAACATATTAATTTTTGATGACAGAGAAAAAACTTAGAACCTGTAACCTCTGACACGGTTGGCAAAAGATCTACCACTAGACAATTAAAGAACTCAAACAAAACTTGCGGATCGATGCATTTATTTACGGGTTGAGCAGAGAGGCTCATTCTCTTTTCCTTTTCCTAGTCTCTTCCGACCGCGTTTTCTTTGCTTTTTCCATCGTCGAGTATCACGTCTGAAATGCGCGCAAGTGTCTTTGTGCTTCATGTTGTGGTTGATGTGTGTGACGTCGTTGCCGTAAAGCATGTCGTGATTCTCGCGAGATTTGTCGGGGGCGCTCCTCTCAAACCCCCCCCCCCCCCAAGCTTTACTACCAGGATGATTCAACCTACTATGAGTTTGTTTACCACCGAAATGACTTTGAAGCTGTTATATTAAGGTACAATTCTTGCATAGTGTGCCTTTAACCGACACTCAGGCTAGGTAGGCGTATAATGAAACGTGCAAATAAGGCTAGGCCTAATCAACATTTTCAGGGTCCAGAGGAGAGCGTTTTTAATTCACTATATGTCCAGCTGTTGAGAAGACGCGCTCCGACCACACTGAGTGTCCCAGGGACACTCAGGCACTTCATTGCCAGCTGCGCAAGGTGGGGGTATTTTGTACTTTCAATCTTCCACCACAAAAGCGGGTAGCTGTCATCATCTCTAAGAGGTCGCTTTCGTATTCATCTGGATGATGAAGCTATAGTTGTATTGCTGCTGTGATATGTGAACTCACGATCGCAGTTTGCATACCACTTTGTCCTTCTTCATAGTTTGATCTACAGTCCAAAACCCGAAGTGCTTCCATATCGAACTCCTCAAGTTGTTAGGGGTTATCACTCGTCTCTCATGTCGCACAGGTTGAACGCCGTTGTCCTCCATTTTTTGGGCAAAACACCAGCAGCAACCGATTGAAACTATAGGCGTGTAAAATTGGTGGGAACTTTCTTTTTAGCTTTCGCAACGCCTACTGCACTTTCGGAATTCTTTCTTTTCTTTTTCTGCTTGTTTGTGAGTTTTGTTACATCTATCTTTTTTATTCATTTAATTTGTTTAAAATTAATAGTGTACATATTTGGTTAAAATCGATTCCCTATTTTCATTTTTCGAAACTTGTGTTGGTTGGTCCAATCAATTGTGCAATCGATTTTCGAACGTAAAGTGACAGCACTAAATAGAACCCATTATAAACAATAGACACGGTCTACACTGATGCAGTATACAGATTCGTGTTCAGTTTCTGACATACTCCCAACGCACTAGATTCTGTCGACAAGAGGACACATGGAAGAGTGAAAGCACGTTTAAACAGCTCATTTGTGTCCCTGTACAAACTTCAGAAGGATCCCAACATTGGAAACAAGTGGATGGTTTATTTTAATGGTGTCCCAGATCACGTCAGAGGATTATATGTTTGTTCTGAGCATTTTGTTTTGTAAATGAGGCACAGTGTAATGGAGAGTTCACAAAGAAATTTTTATTGAAAGATGAAGCAGCCAACTATATTGGATCTGACAGCAGCTGCATCACAAACAGCAAGTAAACGATTTCATAATGCTTCGTCTGTAAATGACGATGTAATGTTCTTAAAACACTCACGTGCAATAGCAAGTAGGTGTTGGTACTGTTTCCTATGCAATGACGTTAGCCAATCATAACAGTGGCCGTTTACTGACAACACTTAAAAACGGATCATTTCAAACAGAGGGTCAAAATGAGGGTTGAAAATAATCATTTTTCCACATATATTTTAGTATTTTTTTTGTGCAAAAACTCTAACATTATAAGAGAACAAGAAACATAATTAAAAAAAATCAATGTCATGACCCCTTTCAAATATTCTTCACACTAAGAAAAAAAAAGAAAGAACTGTGGCTTCAGAATAATTTGAGGTATTATTATGATTAACTATGTGCACGAGTTAAAGTGCATCATTTTGCTTACAGCATGAACAAGAGTGGCCAGTTTATTCTGGAAATTACTTTTTTTTTTTTTAACTCACAATGTTATACATTATTAAGAAGGTTCTCTCCAAACTGGATGCTGGTTTATTTATGTTAATAGTTACAACATTCAAAGTTGAACCATTGTTTCACCTACTGACCCATTAGTGGGCATAATGAGACACCAGCTGATATTAGCAAAGAGCTACACGTCTGATGGTCGGATATATGTGACTCTTAGTTGATGGGAAAAGCTTTTCTCTTCTGAACTAATGTCTTGCCTGGATCAGAGGTGATTATGAGTTCAGTGGTGCGAACAGCAGTATCAAGATGGGCAATGGAAAGATCGATCTCCGTTTTTATGGAGTTAATTCAATATGGACTATTTAAAGCGACGGGGCTGAGGGAGAAATGAGATTGTATTTGCTGGGTATGGATTTTTGCCATGTGAAAGCTTCGGGTGCAAAAGGGGGGATGGTTTACAAGTCTTGACACTGTTTAAAAGATCTTCACACGTAGAAGGGTAATCACTGTAAATTACTTTTCATTGATTAGTCAATATTTTCAAAGATCATGTTGCTCTCGTCCTATTTGAAAGTCTTAACCTATTACTGGTGGAGAGAAGAAACTTGCGCCATGTTCATTTCATAGTCATGATCTAATATCTATATACAGCCTTAAAATGTTACCTTCTAACACACTGGTTTTGTTTAAGAACACAAATTTTACAATGGAGACCAAGAGGCAAAACAAAAAAGGACAAAAAGTACAAAGATGAAATGGAAATGAATTCAGTCTTCATTTAAGATCACTCATGTAGTTTCAAACACATACCTGTTTTTGCCCATACAATAAAAAGTCAGTGGGTTCCAAAACAACATTGGACCCCATTGACTTCCACTGTACAAACAAAAAAAGATTGTCTTTTGTGTTTTTCAGAAGAAAGAAAGTCATACATGTTTGGAATGACATGAGAGTGAATAACGACAGAATTTTTGGGTTAACAATCCCTTTAAAAGTCAAAACCAGACCTGCGCCAATTTGACAAGCCTTGTTTTGACACACATTATGATATATCTAGAGCTCTCATGTAAGCTACATTACTTGAACGTCTTCGGACTGTATCCCTGGAATGTCAGCATGTGACAGATTCAGTGCACAGCATCCTCTCCCCATGCCAAGGAGGGTCACATGCTCTCTCTGCCCTATCATAAACAGGCAAGATGATTGATAAACACAGCCAAGTGCTGCCAGCGGTCTGCTGTGCAGTGTTCCACTGTCAGAGTCATTTGTATTCATATTATGTAGATTAGTACTCTGAAGTCCTTTAAATACAAGAAGAAATTTCTTAACCTTCCATGTTAGTCTCTGACCCGGATCGATTCAAATAGAGTACATAAAAGTAAATATGAATCACTTGGCCAAGCGGTGAACCCTCTTTTGCACCAAGAAGCTGCTTTTGATTTACGGCTATTTATCTTAATGAGTGCTGTTACTCTGTGAAGGGAACTCATGTGAAGGCTTGCAGTCATAGAAATACAGTGAATCCATCACTGTCAGACAGACGGGATCCTTCCAGCAGACGGACAGTCTTTGAGTGATGTCGGGCCAGTAGGAAGAGGCCCGGGAGCGCTAGGAGCCCAAAGCTTGTTAACAACAGAGAGCAAGCACTGGACAGACCTTCTCTACCAGACCTTTTGCCCCATACCGTCTCGTTACAACTCTGGCTGAAACGTGACAACATTGCCTGTTGTCATGTGAGCAGATTTGTCTCTTCATCACAGTGATGTCATGCTGTTCCATTAACTAATAGCTTCGCTCTGGATGGCAGGTCTCTCAGAACAAAGTGCCAAGCTCCATGAGACCATTTATGGCACCTTGCCACAGTGATGCAACGATAACGAAGACTAAAACGGTGGTCGAAACCTTCCTGCACAAACTCGACTCTAAAAAACACATGTTTTATTCACAGATTTTCAAAGTTGTTGCTTTTGAAGTTAAGTAAACAACTCATTTTTGCAACAAAAAAAAGAGCCTTGTCTATAAAACCGCACCAACCACACTTGCTTATTTAAAAAATAAGACTTTTTATTTTATTAAAACGTCAGATGATAACAGCTCAAAACAAATATATTATTCACAGAAATTCATGGCTTTTAGGAAAACCAGTGGATTCAAAGTTATCCAGCCACAGAAAGCTGCTGTGTTTTTCTCTCTGTGAAACTTTTATTAGTTTGAAGAATCCGTGGGCTGAAAAAAGTCAAAAATAAATAAATAAACTGAAAAACAAAAAAATTATCAACAGGCATTTGAAATGAGCTACAATAAAGAAGGCCGTTTGACAAAAAGAGCAGTTGGCGCGTTCCACTTTCAAGTTTGTAATATTAGGAAATTGTATTCCTTTTTATGAAAAACTAAATTAATTTAGAGAAAGTTTTTTTTTAAATACCTAATAATATTTGTGAATCATTTTAAAAGACATTTTAGGGTAGTTTAACAACAATTCCAGCGAAACCATAAGGAATACTTGGGGGAGCAAAAGCTCAAATAACAATTAAAAACAAATTAAAGTTATATTACAGTATTCGATTTCAAAACAGCTTTAAAGAAGAGAAAAAAGCAAGACTCAAAGATTGCCTAGCAATTGGTGAACAGAAAAAAAGCCATCAACTTTGTTTCACAGCTATAGAAAGGGGAATCTATCACAGGTGCCAGGATCATTTCAACCTGAGCTTTTTTTTTCACGCTGAACAAATGTCTCTTGAGTGCACACATGAAGGATGCTTAAAAGTCCAAAGTAAAGCTCATTTATTTGCAGATCAGACTTGAAAACCGAATTATAGATGTCTGTTTACATAAACTGACCTGTGTGAAAGATGTGAAAGATGGACTGATATGGATATCAATAATGTGATGGAAACCATTTTGCTGGCTACACTGACAGCCAAGAAAACAAGTCAGTTTATGTAAGCTGTCTTTTTTGATAACTCACACTAGCCAGAACAGAATTGAATGTGTACTGGGTTTTTTCCTCATTACAAACTTTTACACTCAGATGAGACTGCATTCATATCTACGGAAGAGTATTGCATTCACTTGAAGAAAAAAAATCTACTCTGTTTTTCTGAATTAATGAGTTAATTATCTCAGAATTACGAGATAATTTTTCATGGAAAAAAAGTTTTTGCTCTGTTTTTCTGAATTAACGAGTTAATTATCTTAGAATTACAAGATATTTTTTCATGAAAAAAGTTTTTGCTCTGTTTTTCTGAATTAACAAGTTAATTATCTCAGAATTATGAGATTAAATTTTCTTTAAAAAAAAATTTTCACTCTCATTAATTCAGAAAAACAGAGCAAACACTTTTTTTCCATGAAAATTTTTCATGGAAAAAAAGTGTTTGCTCTGTTTTTCTGAATTAATGAGAGTGAAAATTTTTTTTTAAAGAAAATTTAATCTCATAATTCTGAGATAATTAACTTGTTAATTCAGAAAAACAGAGCAAAAACTTTTTTCATGAAAAAATATCTTGTAATTCTGAGATAATTAACTCGTTAATTCAGAAAAACGGAGTAGATTTTTTTTCCTCAAGTGAATGCAATACACTTCCGTAGATATCAGTGGCTTTAATAAAGCCTTTTTATATATAGAGGGATCACTTCTGCCTTTTATATAGGGATCACTTCACTTGAAATGACATGATCACCCAAGTCTTGCAAAGTTACTAGCCTATTTCTGTAATAGCCACTTTTAAAAAGAAGTGGGGACAAACATGTCGATTTTGATGTCTTATGCTCTATGTTGAGTATGGTTTCACTCATAATAAACATACATTTGCATAAAGCATCCATATTTGTCCATGTCCATGTTGATTTAAGAATTAAAAACTTGAAAAGTAACAATTTAAGGTACATTTAAAACAGATACAAATGTGCCATTAACCTGCAATTAAGCACGAGTTATTAACTCATGACAATCATGCCATTAATCGCGATTAAATATTTGTATCGATTGACAGCTCTAATATATACACTCACCGGCCACTTTATTAGGTACCCCATGCTAGTAACGGGTTGGACCCCCTTTTGCCTTCAGAACTGCCTCAATTCTTCGTGGCATAGATTCAACAAGGTGCTGGAAGCATTCCTCAGGGACTTTGGTCCATATTGACATGATGGCATCACACAGTTGCCGCAGATTTGTCGGCTGCACATCCATGATGCGAATCTCCCGTTCCACCACATCCCAAAGATGCTCTATTGGGTTGAGATCTGGTGACTGTGGAGGCCATTTTAGTACAGTGAACTCATTGTCATGTTCAAGAAACCAATTTGAAATGATTAGAGCTTTGTGACATGGTGGAAGTAGCCATCAGAGGATGGGTACATGGTGGCCATAAAGGGATGGACATGGTCAGAAACAATGCTCAGGTAGGCCGTGGCATTTAAACGATGCCCAATTGGCACTAAGGGGCCTAAAGTGTGCCAGGAAAACATCCCCCACACCATTACACCACCACCACCAGCCTGCACAGTGGTAACAAGGCATGATGGTTCCATGTTCTCATTCTGTTTACGCCAAATTCTGACTCTAACATCTGAATGTCTCAACAGAAATCGAGACTCATCAGACCAGGCAACATTTTTCCAGTCTTCAACTGTTCAATTTTGGTGAGCTCTTGCAAATTGTAGCCTCTTTTTCCTATTTGTAGTGGAGATGAGTGGTACCCGGTGGAGTCTTCTGCTGTTGTAGCCCATCCGCCTCAAGGTTGTGCGTGTTGTGGCTTCACAAATGCTTTGCTGCATACCTCGGTTGTAACGAGTGGTTATTTCAGTCACTGTTGCCCTTTTATCAGCTCGAACCAGTCTGGCCATTCTCCTCTGACCTCTGGCATCAACAAGGCATTTCCGCCCACAGAACTGCCGCTCACTGGATGTTTTTTCTTTTTCGGACCATTCTCTGTAAACCCTAGAGATGGTTGTGCGTGAAAATCCCAGTAGATTAGCAGTTTCTGAAATACTCAGACCAGCCCTTCTGGCACCAACAATCATGCCACGTTCAAAGTCACTCAAATCAACTTTCTTCCCCATACTGATGCTCGGTTTGGACTGCAGGAGATTGTCTTGACCATGTCTACATGCCTAAATGCACTGAGTTGCCGCCATGTGATTGGCTGCTTAGAAATTAAGTGTTAACGAGCAGTTGGACAGGTGTACCTAATAAAGTGGCCGGTGAGTGTATATTAGGGCTGTCAATCGATTAAAATATTTAATATATATTAAAATATTTAATATTATCAAATATATATACAAATAAATTATATATATCTATATATATATATATATCTCACTGTCAACATTCATTTCATTTTTAGAATAAATTCATAGATCAACAATTGAATAGCATTCATGCTTCCTTTGTATTACAAGCCATTTCATGAAGCAGTGAGGACAGATTTATTCACTGCAAAATACTAAATAACTCTTAAGAGTAAGACTACAGCCAGAATCCATGCAAAAGCAGGAACCGCTAACAACTTTGTTTGGAATAAACAAGAAATGTCCACAACTGAAATGGATGAAAAGGGGCAAAAAAGACAAACAAACAGCACATGTGAGAAAGCAACGGCAGAAATCACTTGAACGAATAGAGTCAGCGGGGGGAAAAAACTCCATATGTGCTCCTTTAAAACAACGGCTGAACGATCAAGATATAGAAGAAAGAAGCAAACATCTAATGCAGAGTTTAACCTTTACACAATGTATTATTATAGTAAATGGAAGGACAGTAAAATGGGCTTATATCCCTCAGCACTCGGGCCAATCAGTTAGCGTTTAAGACGGGAACAGTTTGAGGCACCTGATTAATCTTTCCCTTCCTTTCGAAAAGTGAGTGACCCTGCAAGGTCACCGGACAAATGTGCCTGAAACAGAGCTGGGACTCCCATTGGAGGTCTCGAACACTTTTCAAATTGGAGTCCCGCACTGCGTTGACACACTGCTTCATCCCAATGATGCCCAGAATGTCTATTATTGGTGGCCCGGCCATTAAATGAGCAGAAGGTGGATGACCTCTGTGATCTAATAAGCTGGTGTCACAGTTAAAAAGTCTAGTGTGGCCCAGCTCAGGGCCAGACGCTTCCCTGAAGGACAGTTACACAGTAATTTGATGCATCGTCTGCCTCTGGTCCTGGTCAATCAACCAGACTGGAGATGCAGTTGAAGATATCCTGTAGAGGATTGAGCCTCAAAAAAAATCAAAAAACGATCTCTTGCAGACCGATACCAGCAAGAGGGCTTTGAAGCAGGATCTTTCACTCGATTGACCTGGTAAAATAATGCCAAGACTACATACATTTTATATTCTTACTGACACCTCTGCATTTGTAAGCTTACTACCTTCTGAAGTAATCAACACAACAATTTATATGCATTTTCAAGTTTCTTTGATAAAGTATCTGCTACGGAAGCAAATATAAACAAAAGGCCTGTTTTTTTCCCCCAAAAGTTATTTCGATCAGTTTTATATCAGACACACAACCTTTTGATTTACATGCAGCAAAGGCAATACTTCTGCGTAGAGAAAAGCGTACAGCACATTTGCACATCTCTGTCCTCTATTTACCCAGACAAAAAGCTGATGTTTTAAAGTGATATCCGAAGAGCACTGTCTTTTGTTGTCATCAAGAAAAATGATGCCTCCATGTGAGAATTCCACCGAGGCTTATTCATATCTCGCAGAGCTAGCGCTACTGCACAATAAACGTTTATTAATTACTCCAGCGCACACTGCAGTGATGACTTTTAAACTCCTTGAAGACTTTTTT
This sequence comes from Rhinichthys klamathensis goyatoka, assembly GCF_029890125.1. Classification (NCBI taxonomy): domain Eukaryota; kingdom Metazoa; phylum Chordata; class Actinopteri; order Cypriniformes; family Leuciscidae; genus Rhinichthys; species Rhinichthys klamathensis. The sequence goes on along the minus strand of NW_026606796.1, from coordinate 1,590,031 downwards.
GTCGAAATGAAAGAACACAGTTCACGTTGACATTCCTCTCAGCTGTCAATGTACATCTATAGCCATTTTAAAAGTTAAAGTACACTTCATTTGTAATCGCTGCAGAAAGAAAACTGCACAACAGGTTTGGAAACTAGCAGGACAAGGACAAGAGACAAGGACTCTCAAGGGAAGAAACAATGATTTTTGCATAGACAATTTTGGGAAAGGAAGGAAAAATATATGTTTAATCAGAATAAGTAAGAAATATGTTTTTCAAGACCTAACACATTAATGCAATTAAAATTGAGTAAAACAAAATTCTCTCTCACTCATTATACCACATGCAAACCAAAATTATAGAGAATGGTATCTGTAATGCGCGACTAGGTGAACGCGTGTCCCCCGTGTTCAAACAAAACCTAAACCTGGTTTTCTCTTCGCCTTTCTGCTTTACATATGATTTAACACTGCATGACTTTCACTATGACTAAAGGCATACAGTAGCATGATGCCAGTTTTATGATGCACAGTGCCACAATCACCCTTAGGACAAGAAGAAAAGAAGTTAAGTATGAAGGGCAGAGCGTGAGGGGACGCAGTGCGGCTGGGGGTGGTGGAATCTACTGATTAAAAAGAAGGGGGAAAAAACTGACTTTGGCTGGAGGTCACTTTTAGATCGCCCCAAGCAATTGTTCCAAAAGCTGTGTTTTTTCCCCCTAAAAACACCCTTGAGATGAGCACCGGAAAGGTTAGGGTGTTAAAACGGCCAGTATTAATGATAACTCGGCTAAACTAAAACAGATTCTCAGGGTTACAACCTCCCTCAGTGGTCGTGGAGTGGAATGCTTGAGTAAAATGTGTGACTTCGGCCCCCCTGTCTCTTCAAACGTCTCGTATTGTGGTCTCCTCAAGGTGAGTGTTGCCACAGCCTAGCAAAAATACACTCATCACTAACCATTTTATGTGATTTCCGGGGACCTGTCACATTCCTCTGCAACTTTTCCATTCTCTCTTTGTTTCCTCAACACTCTCTTTGTCCTTTTTGAGTCGTAAATTGTTTTTCGCTGAATTGCTTCTCCTTGGGCTTGTCATTGCGCTTTTCATTAAAGGAAAGTTGTTGGAAAGTTTGTGTTGAAGGACACTCATGGTGTCTGATGTTGTTTTGAGCGTGTATGGATAGTTGTAGATGTGTATTTCCACAGGGAGCAAAAATGAAAAACGTTTTTTTTTTTTTTAAATAAAAAAAAAATCCTCCTTGTTGTACAGCAGACTGAGTTCTCCAAAATAACACACAGCACAGAACCCGTAGATGATCTGCATGTCAACTTGATTATATAATGAAAGTCATTTGCTTAAAAATGTAGTGATTAATCAATCGCACAAATCAACATTTGCTAAAAAATAAAGTTAAAATAATAAAAAAAGACATTGGGTCTCATTCACTAAGCATGCGTATTGCGTACGCACGAATGTGTGCATGAAATCTGCGTACAAACGCTTGCCTTTCACCAACAAATCATGATTCATTAACTTTCATTCTAAAATGTATTCTAACTTTACAAAAAAAACTTAGGAACAACTAAAACCACTCGTATGCAAAAATCACACACTGTGGCCTTATAAACATGTTAAGATGAAAATTTAAACTGATATACAGTAGGTCTAATGAGTAAAAAAGTAAGAAAAGGTGTGTTAGCTCAAGCTGCTAGTGTAGGTAGCTCTGCATAAAGACGCAGATACGCGCAAGTACAGCTGGCTAATCAGAGGTCTGTAATGCCTGTATAAAATTGCGTTTGAACTTGTTTTGAGGATGCCGCTCTTGGCATTGCTCGAGGATCTTGCTGTGCATGCACTTTGGTAGTGTTGCACGATATACCGTAACTAGAAATGTATCGGGATACCCTGCTATTAATAACGGAACGATATGAAACGATATGAAAGCAGAACAGTAAAATAAATACACGCAGCGCTTGACAAAAGAAACATGCATGCATGAGAAAAAGCGCGAGTATTCATGAAAAAAAAGTCGGTTATGTCTTTAGTGAACGTAAACCGTTTGTAAAAAGAAACTGTATGTGTTCCAATGTATTGGGTACGTGCAGGTCTTAAAGGGCCGGACCAGCAGCCTAATATTCTATAGCCTAGTGTGATTAATGTTAAAGTATAAATGTAAGTAGCTTTTTTGGGGTTAAAAATCATCCAAAATACATTTTTGAAAAAATAACCAGCCAGTGTTCAAAACTATCTGCTTGCCTTAGCTCGATTCAAAGCGGTAAGCTTGTAATGATGTTTTTAATTCCAGTGGTACTGGTGGATTTCCGTGGGAGATTCGAGCATGCTTTGCGTCATTACGTCACATCTGTACACATAAAGAAGGAGTCTCGGCTAGTATCATAGATATGGGCTAGTATATATTGAGTCATTACGTCACATCTGTACACATAAAGAAGGAGTCTCGGCTAGTATCATAGATATGGGCTAGTATATATTGAGTCATTACGACACATCTGTACATATAAAGAAGGAGTCTCGGCTAGTAGGCTATATTGCGTGTGAGGATGCTGGAGGTGGAGATTTACAGCCTTTTCTCACAGCACTTGATATAATTAAACTTATCAATTTGATGGAGGATCCAGAAAGGTTCAAATGACAATCACCAGTGACAACAGATTCACCCGCTGTAAAATGCAAAAGACTACGTTCGGACTTCGGAGTGAAAAAGAGACTGCAACCGGACCCATGCGAAAACAAGGATACATAGGCCTATCGGAGGGACATTAAATGTAGTCATGCAATGCAGACGTTGTTAACATTAACAATTTGAGAACAAAGTATAATTTGCACGGTTTTGCGTGATATAAGCGATTTTTAGATTTAATCAGCGCGATTTACTGCAATGTCAAAACCAGAACAAAAGTGGATGTTACTTACTTGTTCAGATTACATTTTCCGGTGAAAATTATTATGTTGGTCATACTTCCAAAAAGAATAATCTGTGATTCTGAATGCCAGTATTCACACCGGCGCGGTGACTGACAGCCTCACAGTCTCCTCAAACATTGTGTTCATCCGCGCTGTGCCGTGTCAAGGGTGTTGAAGTACAACTCACGTAAAGTTGATAATTCCGCGAATAACTGCAATTTCAGATTTCGAACAGAGATGGCGACAAAGAGGAAAAACTGTGGACTGCAGCTTTAATCAAACAACAAAAGAAAATAGACAATCACCAATACTTGACTGAATAAATGTAATCTAATTATTAAGAATCAGTCTATAGTTAATTTATAGAGTGAAGACTTTGTTTTTTTCAGCCACAGTAGGTCTATTTAACAGCATTCAAAATGTGTATTTAATTTGTCTCTTATTATATCTCTTATTATTTTTTAATAACAAAGACAAAATAAAATTAATTATTTGTATTGTAATTATAAAATTACATTTAAAAAATATTAAATGACAAGATTTTGGTCCTCCCAACCTGTTCAGAATTGTGAAAGGTTAGCGAATGTTAACATGATTGATAATAATGTCAAAGTTGTAACCATCTCTGTAAGGACATACACACTGGCATTTTTTATTATTATTTTATTTAATAAAGGGGAGTGAATGGTCAAAAAGCAGGGCAGGAACATGCTGGTCAAGTTTTTAAAAATGTATAAAGCAATGAATTGTAACTTTCTGTCATTTTATTCAATCACTTTTACACCATGGTATCGATTCAGTATCGGTATCGAGGTATTTTTTGTCTGGTATCGTATCGAAGTCATAATTTTGGTATCGTGACAACACTACTCTTTGGCGAGAACGCGTCTGTAGAGTGTCTTGTTTGCTGAGAGTGACAAAAGAAAAGGGTGTGAGGAATGCCCTTATATAGACATGGTTTGGCTGTGTTTTATGTAAGTTACTATACCTTGGGCATGCAGTAGCTCATTTAGAATACTCCAAATTCACCAACATTAGAACGAAGCTACAAACAAACACACGTGTTGTGAATTAGGTGACAAGTTGATACAAGAAGTCCAAATTTGCGTCAAAATATGAATAGTGTACGCAATTATTAGTGAATGAGACCCATTACTCTGGTAGACGTTAAACAGCAAGTGTGCATTTTTCAACTTTGAATGTGCTCCTATTGAGCCCAACCAATTATTAATAATGATTCTAATATGGTTTATAATTACAGCATTTCTATCTCTTTCCAAAATAATTTTCTGCTGGCTCTTTAAGGTGGCAAAAAAACAACAACCTTGGCCTACTCTTTTATTCAAGTCTTATTCTTACTAGGGGTCATGCACCAAAGGTGCATAGTTATTGTATCCATTAGTCAACGTCATCGTCCTCCGCTCGAGTCTTTAGCAGCCTACAGAACTGTATGGTAAAAAGTTGTGAAATTAGGCACATAGATAAAAGACAGTCTGGACATTAACCACAGCAATTTTGGAGTCTCTTAACTCAATCCATCTAGAGCCACCAACTGACGTCATTTTCTGTCGTGAATTTTCTGAAAAAAACTACTTTTTTGAAAACTACTTTTTCATAGATGGTTCGTCTGATTTTCCCCAAAATTAGCACAGATCATCTTCAGACAATGCTGGGAAAAAAAGTTATTATAAGCTTTTCTATAAACCAAACCTGTCTCGAATAACATGCAAACGAATTCGACAAAAAGCACACCAAACTGGATGCAAGGCTATAGCTCCGCAAAGACGGGTCTTGGTACGTCATCAAAAGCTACATGCAGTCTTTTGACACAGCACCACCTACTGGTCAGGAGATATGAAAAATGGCTATTTTTGCTCATAACTTCTGAACAACAGTTTGCTTAAAACTCATAAAACTTGATTCAGTGCAGCATACCGAGTCGAATGATTCACAATTCTCCCATATCGGCCATTTTGAGCGTTGGCCACTTAGCATTTTGTCGTAAAATATTGTAATTTTATGCAAACATTAGCATATCGTTACAAAACTTGGTATGTGTCATCAGGACCATGCCCTGAAGGTACTCAAAAACTTCAGGAGAAGTGCCTTCTGGTCAAAATTCATAATGAAAATTAATTTGATTAATTTTGCCGATTTCATACTGAGAACAATGACACCAATTAGATCATCTTCAGACCATGTCTGCATAAAGTTTTTAAAAGCTTTTTGATTGACCAAACCGTTCTCAAATAATGCATCAACAAATTTGATGGCATGGTGCCAAGCTGATTCTGAGGCTGTAACTGAGTTTGGTGTTAATATGCCAAAGTGTTCCAACTTTTTTTTTCTCAGTTGCAGTGGGTCTGATGCTCCCAGCCATACTTGCATAACTCATCATGGCTTTTTTGTGCTTAGTCCCATTAATTGCTGCTTGCAGCTATTCTTATTCTTATTATTTGGAATGGCCTTAAATTTACAAAAGTTTTACTGTTGTTGCCATCACTTATATGGATGTAGGCCTCAATCTAATACTGAATTCAGTCAGTTGCCATTTTCAATATCAAATTTTGTCTACCACCTGCTGTCTTTTAACAAGCTCATTTACTATATAATAGTTTCTCCACACAGAGAGTGGAATGATGGTTAGTTTATGACAGAAGCCATTTACTCCACTTCTTATTCAGTTTAATTCATACAATTTTGATCACACCACAAACCAAAGGGGTTATTAATCAAATATTGCATTAGATGTTTCTATTGTCAAAGAAATCTGCAAACATATAAACCCCCTTTGAAGTGTGCAATCTCAGTGCCACAAGTGGCACCAAACAGAATTGCAAAAATGATGATCCAAATCCAAGCAGGTGTCCAAACCCGTTTCACCCTCTTCAGAAAATCAGGCAACGGCAAATGGCTTACTTACAGTTTACATTAAACTCTAACATTAAATCTCAAAATGTGTCAAAGTGAAAATCCTTGTTTAAAACCATAACCATGAAGTCTGACAGTATCACTGAATCTCACCAAACCTGATTCCATCTGACAGCCCATAGGTCTTTATAGGTTAGATTTAGATATTTAATGCATTTTTTAAGATATATTTGTGCTACCAGATCACGCAAGAAACAAAACCACACTCTGGAACTTCAAGAGGGAGCTCCTAGACAAACATAAAGGCTCTTATCCTTCTGAACAAAGGGACTAATGGCACCACGCAAGAAGAAACAGTGAGATTAGCCTGTGACCTTCTTTTCTTCCATTCCACTCTTCCAAAAAAAAAAAAAGCTTGCTAACATCCTGCCATCTACAACCATTTTTACTGCAGCTCAAAATCAACACGGCCTCACAATCGGGACACGGCCATGTGCGAGATCACACTGTCCATTTTAATATTCCGAGCAGAGTGAGAAACAGACAGAAAATCAATAGCTTCATTTTTTTCAATATTAAAGAATAGGGGGAAAGGGGCAGAGCTCCAACCTTTTGCTATAAAATCTGAGATTGGCTTTAAAGCCATTTGCCATTTGATCTAAGATGGGACCGAAGACAAACCCCTGGGGCAGAATTATTTGATTAAATGTTGTTTGTTCTGCTTCGATTTGGGAACACTTGAAGAACTGGCACAAATACTGTGGTTCTTTCATTCGACATATTACGTAGGCTATGTTTGAATAATACACATTTGAAAATGTTTGATTTCCCTGGTCTATCTTAAGACTTTCTGATATGCAACTTCTGATAAGAAAAAAAGTCATAACATAAATTATGAATATAAAACTACCAGGTTGACATAAGATGCTGATGGTTGAGCCACGTTCAAATCGGTTATAAAAAGCAAATAAACACACACCTGTGAGTGACCACATGTTCTATGAATGTGTTGAGTTGAGGCGTTGCTTGGAAACTGTAAATGGCCTACAATTAGGTGAATGAACTACATTACCTGGTGGTTGGATTGTTAATTACAATTATCAATAAATGTATCTATTTATTGAACATTAATAATAAAGCACACAGAGTCTAAAAACGTTCCTTAACTATGGCAAAATCATTGTAATTCAATGATTTTGTGGTTTACGTCATTTTCTATAATAAAGACTACAAACCGAACAAAATTTCACAATTGAATATGGCATCTTGCCCTTATTCAATAGTAAAGAAAAAATATCTTATTCATCACATATGGATAAAAGTAATTTGAAGAATTGTAACGGCGAGTGAAATGTCAGTCCGGTTCATAACTGTCAGGATAGCCTTGCCCTTGAAGATAACCTGGATGCAAGACAATTTATTGTATTGTAGTATTATGGTTCTCTCTACTTCTGAGACGTCCCTGAAACCTCCCTGAATAAAAAAAGGGGCTTGTACTCAATGGGGTGGTTGGTCTCCTTCCTATTCTTGATCCATGAAATTTTCATCATGAGCAACTTTCATGTTTCTTCCATAAAAGTAATCCAGCACAGCCAAAGTAGAGAGCAAACAACCTCACATCCATCTGTCCGTGCCTGGCATCAGGATCACGAATCTCACCGAGAGCCTATATTTGTTTTTCAGACATCAGAGCACTGAAGTACAAAACCACAGAGCTGAGAGGGGTTTCACTGAAATCTAGGCAATAGACTGAATACTTGGGGTAACATGCTAGTCTAGCCAATGTTCTCTCCCGTTTTTACAAGGGGCAAAATCCATCAAGAGAAAAGTTGCTGTCTGCAGTTGAACTTAGTTCGCAAAAGACAAAGAATTTAAAATGAAGGTAAAAAAAATATTCAAAATAAATAAATAAACAAACCAATCAAATAAGGTTTAACAAGATATACAACAAACATATATTGGGGTTGCATGAGATAGTGAAAATGCCTCCATTTTGCATTTTTACTAAATAAATTACTATAATTTAATACTTTCAAAATATATCATAAGCATATACAAAAAAAAAGTTTCATTTTAAAAAAAAAGCCATGTTTGTTTTATCAGACTAGGTTTGATCTGACCATTTGAACTACATTGTCCACTATTTAAGAACATTTATAAAGGATCAAAAAATAAAGGATCCAAAAGGGGGTTTTCGAACCAATGCCATAGAAAAACAATATTTGGTTCCCCAAGGAACATTTTAGCGATCAGTTCTTAAATTAACAATTTTTTTTCTTGGTGAGAAGAACATTTTTCCACTATAACGGACGTTTTGTACCATGGATGTTAAAGTTTCTTCATGGAACCAAAGATGCCAATAAGAAAACTTTATTTTTTAGTGTATGGTCCCCCAAATAACCACATGCTTAATATGTCCCTGATTTTATTTCCAGGTTTAAATTAGATTCTGAATCGCAGTTTGGTCTCAGACATAAATATGTACATGCAGTCAAACAACCTTTTTTATTGTTTTTATAGACACTGCATAGAAAGATCAGAAGGTCTCAAAGGATTAAGTAAACACCTGAGGGAAGCCTCATACCAAATCCATAAATCCATACCAATAACCAACACATATGATTTTTGGTAACTGGGAATCAGGTTGAGAGCGAATGTTCAGACTCCACTAAACCTGAATTCGCACCAGTCTAGGAACCATGTCAAGGCTGTCTCCATCCACTGTCTCCATCCCACTCAATATGTCCAGACAACATTCTCTAGCAGCAACCTTCCATTGATTCATTCCCACTCTTATCCGTTTTCAGTTCTAAATTGCATCCCAAGAGCACCTACCCTCCAGTTAGTTGCTCTCCTCTCCCTACTGTGGAAATACCAGTTAGCATGGTGTTGCATAGCCTAATTCAACCATCCTAATTCTCGCTGCCGTAAACGTCAGGGTTATTATTTCTCCTGTGTCTGATTCCTCTACCTTCTTTTGGCACACGACTTAATGAAAAACAAGATTCCTTTAAGTGGGCTGGGTCTTCTTCGGGAATCAATACGAGAAGATTGAGGAGAAGTGGTGATTCAGTTTGTGGTGAACTGTGCAACAGGTATAGCTTATTGACATATATTCAGTGTAAAATATGATGACAGAGCAGCCAAGTCACTTAGTAATGACTGATTTGACAATCTAGATACATTAAAGACAACTGAGTGACTCAATAAAGAAATTGTATGTTGTTTGATACCGAATTACTAAGAAAAATATGAATGCATGCCTGATGTCTTTGATAGGAAAAGGTGATATACTCACGTGTGTGAAACGGTAATAAATTTAGAATGAATGGAAATGTGTACTGACAAACATTGTGTGATAAGAAATACTTGCTCAGGGATGGATTGGGTCAACAAAAACAGCACAACATATTTAAAGATTTAGAGAGAGAAAGAGATTGAGAAAAACAAACAATGTGTAGTTACTATTTACCATATTTTGGATAATGTAAAATTGCATTCAAATTTGCATTAAACAATAGTGATGTTGATGTACCAAATTGATTTTTTTTTTTATAGAAACACAGACACGGAGTAAAAATCTGTATAATTTATAGTGATAAACCAGTCGTATTAAAGTTCTTCATCAATGAGCCGCCTGTCGATATTTCAGCCAAACAAATCCCTACTCTAGCATCATTTTTGGTAACAATTAAGTGCGTCCAACCTGCTGACATGTTTATCTGTAGTAGTTTATCCACATTGTGTGCACAAAATAGACACTGACACAATCAAAACACATCACCGGAAAAGTGCTAATTAAACGTCACTGTTTCAGTCAATGATTTCAGAATAATGATTTTTTTTCAGCTGAATAATTTTGGTTGCATCACTATTAAATAATGGTGGAGGGTAACAGTTGTTAAGGCAAAATTGATCAGTAAGGACCTGTTTACACCGGTCAGTGAGAAGATGCATTTTGGTCGACCAGATTACAAGTGGACAACTCTAAATACAGGTGTAAACAGGGTCTAAAACGTTTTGATCTTGTCCACTTTAGACCAACACAAAACATCCCCTACTCTCCACATACTGACCTAACGCGTAAATATTATGGGAAGCACACTAGCCAGACGGGATTTAAACTTTGATGGCTGAAGACCCAAGTTTGGTTTAAAGATGGAAAAACTTACCAAGCACAATGTTCTCTCACCATTCCTGATTTAACACGCACTCACAGCGTTTGGCCTGGTCTTGTGGCTGTCAGTCAGACCAGAAACGAAAGCTGATGCTCTGGTAGGACTGTCACGATAACTGCAATATTGTAGTAGCCTACCGTGAAAAGGTTTCCGTGTCCAAGAAAAGCGAGATATTTGTCGTATCATCCTTTTAACGTTTAAGGGTATTTACCATGAATGGCGTCAGCGTCAACGCTGGTCAGCATTCCACAGCGCGAGGAAGCCACGGGGAAAATAAATCACCGAGTCACGCATTGAATCAATGCCATTGGTCTCTATTAAGTGAAGCATCAGCCTCAGCGTTACCAATGCGACGCATTGCTGGTCAGCTGAGCCTTGAAAAGTGGAGCTCATAGTTAAAAATAATTATCACCTTGTTTCATTACATCTATCTTTAATGAATCAGCGTTTTTGAAAGTGTTCGTTGAATAAGCGGTTTAATGACTCGCTCAAAGACAGGCCGTTGCCGAAACAATGTAACTGCGCGCTGAGAGACAGCCTTTCAATGCGCAGAGATGCTATTTAGTTTCGGTTACATTGGTTACTGAAAATGTCCTCGTTTTTGTGCATGCTGACCACATCGTAACACTTATTTATATAGCAACAAATAAATAAATGGCGATAATACCGCATATATCGCGCTATTGAGCCACTCAAAATTACCAAGGGAAATACCATCACCGCGACAGCCCTAGCTCTGCGTATGTTTTTTCCGTAATTTCCGTGCGTGTTAATTGATGTAAATTGTGCAAACTTATTTTGTCCATTAGATCTAAAGATCTGGAAAAAAAAAAACATACATTTACCCGCCCATAGACCCTCCCCTTGAAGAAATCATGACAGAAGTGGTTGAAAGTGGACAAAAGAGACGGATTAAAACACCAGGTGTAAACAGGAATGCGTCTCCCTCATCTACTTGTGATCTGATTGATTTACACATTGTAAATAAAAAAATGAATAAATAAATACTTAAGTCAAAGGAAGGAAAAAGCAAAAGAAAAGAAAAAATACGTGAAAGAAGAAAGAGAAAAAAACTCAATTATGAACAGAGGAGGATGCATAATCCCACGAAACCGGTGTGAATGTGCAAAAGATACGTTCATATTTGAATTATATATAAATTTGGTTTCAACAGCCGTCTCACAACCCGGGAAAAAGTCCCATCGTCCCCTATGGTCAGTCCATCCCTGTTTTTACTGCTTCATTAGAGGACAGTTCATTGCTAATAATCATTTCACTCTCTCTGCAGGGTGCGAGAAAAAAGCTGTGAATTTTCACACAGACAAATGTGCTTAGACCCTCCCTGTGGAGAAAATCTTCCTTATCGGACCTGCACAAGGCTGAAAGTTTCACCCAAAAAAATAAATTAATTCATTAATTCTTAAGACCACCTCTTTTCCGGTTGTCGGTTTTAACATTGGACTGGATTCAGTCGCTGACCAATTTAAAAAATGCTCACTTGTGATTTCTCCGCTTCGAGTCCTCGAGTCTTATTCCCCCGTTGCCCGCCTGTGAATTAGACTGACACTCCAGCCTGGCTGCAGCGAGCAGGCCATAAACCCTGCCAGTCTAGAGTGTGTAAAATAATAATGGCAGTGTTGCAAAACCCAAGCTGTGATAATAACAAGCTCTAATGGGGTGCTCTTATCGACATCGATTTCCAATAATAGAGATCATATAAAAAGTAGGTAATTACACTGTGCAAGCAGAGGGCGTCCTGTGCAAATATCATTATTATCAAATTGGAATGGAATGCCGGAGCGGAACATGCACCCATTAGGTCGGAGTGGCCCCGGGGAAATGCGGAAGAGAGGAGACAAAGAAGAGAGATACCCGTCCATAACCCCCAGCGGCCCCTGCCCTTGGAGTCATTCATACCCTTGGCGAGAGCCATTTCATCGACTGAAGCGGTGCCGTGAGCTAAAAAAGTAAGGAGCTCTGTTATGTCGGAGGTGTGTTTTTGAAGATGAGATCTACACAGCAAACAATACATCCTCATGACCAAACACAGAGCAGCCACATAAAACAACAGAAGAAGTTGATATGAAATATATGGTGGCTGCAAAAAGTAAGTCTCAGATGTATGTGAGGAAACAGACTGTAATTTAAGTCGAAGCAGCTCTTGAATCTCCTTTGCATGATTTTAATCTGTACATATTCAAATCTGACACCACAAAAAGTTTTAAAAAATAAGAACTTAGAGATTTGCATGCTCAATTAAATAAAAAAATTAAATATGTAAAAAATATCCTGTCTATAATTCCTTTTACCTTTGCCACCATTATAGATTTGTTTTAAAACGCTAATAAATCCATAGCACTGTTAAACCTTAGCAGTTTTAAAATATAAAAAAATGTCAAATTAATAACCTGAAATAACTTTCATACATTTAATGTAGTTATGTCTACAATTACTAGGATTGGTTGGTAAGGTATTTAGGGATTTAAGGGTCAATTACATACAGTAATACAAGCTTTAAAAAGGCAGCACATTGCTTATCATTATCAGCCTTAATTTTAATATTGTGCATGAATGATATCTGAAAACCGCAACAATCATCAGTGAAAAATGACTTAAATGTCTTCTTACACAAAGACTCGTATGGACTACTTTTTTGATGCTTTCGTTGTTTTCAACATTCAATCAACATTCACTTTCATTGTCCAGAAAAAGCAGCTTTAACATTTGGCTAAACCCAAAATTAAGAAAATCAAAGGGGTTAGAAATGACATGAAGGTGAGTAAATAATGACAGAATTTTCATTTTAGGCCGGGTCAGTTATTCCTTAACTTTAACCCTAAACAACATCATGCATCCACGCCAACAGGTGTCAGCATAAAATTAAAGGGGATGAGGTGGCAAAACGCCACCATTCCCTACACTGTTTCCATACAACTGGGCAGGGAACTTAATATAATGAATTTAAAAGTGAAAAAAAAAACACTTGTCATTTCATCTGGAGCAACAGCCACATGGATTTCAATAGTGACCAGATCCACCAAGCCGCAGATGCATTTACACGATAATGACTGAGTGCACCTTTTTACTGACCTTATTGGGATTGCATTTGCATTTCGCCTGCCGCTTGCTCCTTTACCCATGCATTAAAACATGAGAATAATTAGAGTGTGTATGATAATCGATTCACGTCATGTTTCACCCTGAGCCATAAACATGCATCGAAGAGGACGTGACCTCGACTGCAGGTACGACGAGGAGGCCTTTTCCTCGCTGCCTTTTTTGCATTGTTGATCAACCCCCACCTCGCTCACATTCAATCAAAGTCACCACACCATTATTCATTACAAGTATTTGTTTTATGAAATCTCAGCCCAGGGGTGTGTTGTTTGGCTCCTTTCGCACACACATAAGCACATACGCACATACGCCCCTCCCACCTCTGGTAAAATTGTGCTTGTAAATGAAATCAGGCTTAACCATGCGTTGGCTTTTCATCAATCTCTGTGTGATGGCTGCTCGCCCTTGATTCATGGCATCCACCCTCTCCGGCTCCTCCCTGTGTGTGCAGATATGAGTAATGACCCTCTATACCCGGCTCCCCGTCGAGCTGTCGACCTAAGGGACAACCACAGGAACCGAGGATCACCCCTATCCATTACCCTCTCTAAACACATTCATAATCACACAAGTACACGTATACACAACATTTGGCTCCTCCCTCCTTCCCCAAAGTCTCAATCCTCAACCATTCCCATTGAATGATTTCCATTGAGCCACCTGAGACGTAAAGAAGCAGCTAGGGGGTGTTTGTGTGTGCGCGCTCAGCCCTCCCAGATACCCACGACATCTCTATCTGGCCAGTCCGACACGCCATTAGCATAAACAAGCACCTGTGTCTGTGTCTACCTGTCAGGGTCCTGTCAGCATGGGTCTGCAGAGAAGAGCACGGTGCATTAACCCGGCCAACTTATCTCCAACGCTGTCCACAAAGGGGGATTACAGTGCAGGAATTGCTTTTGGGAGTGCTGTCACTCAGCTGCTGATTAGAGCCCCACTCCGCTTCTCTATCGCCTCACAAACAACAGGGAATTCCGATGGCCCTGGCGCCATCGTTGCAGATCGGACGAATCACGTTGCAGACGTTAATTGGCCGCTGTTGTTATCCCAAATCCGGAGAACTTGACGTGACCCGTTTGGAAGCGGCACCTCTTCATTAATAGCGGTGGGAGTTCACACCTCGCAGCGATACAAATACTCTATAGCTACGAAAAGCTAATCTATCGCAAGGAACTCGAGGTCATATCGAACCGCCGCAGAAACTGCGCGTCTATACCGCCTGCTTAATTAAGCCTGGAACATAACGCTGATGGCTATATTTTTCTTCTGTCAGAAAAACATATTATGGCCAACGGAGGACTGACAGAAAGCAAGCAAAGCTTTAAATTAGGCTTTAATTAGCTCAGTGTAAAATAGGAGACTGTGACCAGGCAATATGTAACTAATGACAGTTATCTGACGCTCTCACACACAGAGACAATGCCCTTATTAGCCAAAACCTATGTAGCCTTTTCAAGAGTCAAACAATCATTTACTCATGTACAAGATCTGCAAATACACTCTCTCAAAGTACAGTGTGCAATAGCGGAATGCAGAAATAAAGTTTAAACAGTTATGCTTAAACTAGGGCTGCACGATTAATCGCAAATTAAACCGATTTGACTTATCGCGATTTTGAAATCGCAAAGGCTGCGATTGTTTTTTATGCGCAGCTTGTCATTGATGTACGACTCTTAAATGCTGCTCCATTTGAAAGCACTGTGAGTTTGAGTCACTTATAGTGTGCATTTGAAAAAGCAACACACGTCAAACATCTTTTCAAACATGAGAATCATTTATGAACCTCTTGTCCAACAAAAGACAACATTTAAGAACATGCTTTACTCCAAACTCACTTGATAACGACAGTTGAGCATCCTTCCGTGAGATGATGTGGCTTCTTACACAGAATAAGGCAGTCGTGTGTTTATAAGTCGTGTTTAATCAACAATCAAATCGTTCCTGGAATGATGCACGTTATTGTATTCGGATGGAGCGACATTTACTACCAATCAGCCGCACTGCACTGACAAGCTGCGCATAAAATAATCGCAGCCTTTGCCAAATCACGGTTTCGTTGCAATTAATCGTGCAGCCCTAGCTTAAACTGAAAGAGAAAATGTACCGAACCCTAAATCTTTTGCTGAGGACATCAAAAATCTAATCAAACTTTGTATTTCCAAATATTGGTATCTGCGAAAACGTTAGCCTGGAGAAGGTTGTGTACACTGAGATTTTTTTTTTAAGCATAGCTTAAAGTCGATATGAAACGGCTTCTCAAGCGAGAAAAAAAATGTAGGGTGGGACTTAATTTTGTCCATAGGGAATTGATTGGAACATTAGCCCCTTTCACACATACAGTCTTTACTGGTAAATTACCGGTATGATATCATGTGTGAACAGGACCTTTTCAAATATACTGCTAAATTGGTTCCAGCAATTTACAAGTAAGGGAAGTTGTAACATTACAAGTACATTAATACAGGTAATGTCCTCTGTGTGAACGTGAAATGAAGATCACCGGTATGATCACGTAGAACATCAGAACGTGCTGACGTTAGAAATCTGCTTTCGGCCAATCAAAGTTCTCATGAGATGACGTGATTACTCAGCGGTCTTTACAGTAAACTTTTTTATAGTTTTTCTATTTAAATAACGCGCAAGATGATCATCTTTGACCACGTCTCGAAGCTTTTTCAATGTGTCGCACTCGAGACTCCATTTATCAGCATTACGGTTCTGCAGTTGGATACCATTATGCTTGTGTAGTGTTTTTAAGAGCAAAATCACGTTCTGTTTGATCATCCCCTGATGCCTTGCACTCAGACGTCAAAACATTTTGTCTAATTGAACAGATAGTGACACTAAAGCGCTTGATGAAGACAACGGCGCGGTGTTTAAAGATCACTTCCGATGACTAACATCACAGAATTTACCAGTATTTTGGAGCTGATGTATGAATGGTCTCTTAATGGTAAAAAGCCAGAACGCTGTTGCTTGTGTGAACAGCATATTTGTGTATTTACCGGTAAAGTCATTCTGGCAGTTTTGCGGTAATTTACCGGGATTGCTGTGTGAAAGGGGCTATTGAATCGTTGTCGTTAGCTATTGCTGTGAAACTATTACTGTGCCTCAGTTGACTTCTTTAAAGGGGGGTTTAATAAAGAGTGCTCATAAATGGCTGTTTGTAGATAGTATGTTCTCTTGATTTTAAGGATATTTTGGCTCTTTTGTACAATAAACAATTCTGGTACTGCTTTGGCCTGGCTCTACAATCTGTATCCTGAAGGAAAACTAGAGAACCACTGTTATTCGATTCGCTATTGAAAATGAATATGAATAATTTAAAAATGATAAATGATATTTACAGGTACAACATAAAAACCTACCTCAAAAAAAGCAGCACATTTACAGCATTCAACACTGCAACTTGCACATTAATTTGGCTTATAATTACATCGGTTACCATAGTAATGACTAAAGCGTCAGCATGACATATGAGACATGAGAGTAGCAGTCAAGAGTGGAAAGAAAGTACTCTGCTCATGTCCATTCATGGCATCTCGCCATCAGCGCATCAGACAACATATGCGTCAGAGGCAGGGATGGACTGGCCATGGGGACTTTCTGCAGTGGGCCAGTCTACTTGTGGGCCAGCTGTCGAAAACCAAATTTAGACAGTAAATATGCAAAGATTTAAAGGGAGAAAATTTTCCGACATCCCCAGGCCAAACCGTTTATGCACAGGCAGTCTAAACAATGGTTTAGACAGCTAAGCTCATAGATGCTCACTACACCCCATCACACTGTCTTTCTAAGGGAACATTTACACAACAAAGATGTGCTAAAAATGGAAACGTTTTTAGCATACAGACGTGGTTAGAAAGATCCCTGTTCACACGGATCCGCGAAAACGACTAAAACGCTGTATTATGTATGCCAGGCCAGTAGTTGGCGATGTCACTTTGTAAAAAAAAACACTACGCACCTATAGACTGAACTGAACACGTAATATGAATGTGCATGAAGTCACCGCTTTCACAAATTCACATTTGACGGAGACAATAACTTTCACGGAGACAATAACGGTATCACTTTCAAAAACTTGCACTTTGAATCCCGTTTTCAAAAGTTAGCATTTTCAGGCCCCCAAAACGCCATTGTCGTGTAAATGAATGGCCAAAACACAACACAACACAACACATAAAATGTTTTCTGTTTTAAATTGAAAACGGTGTCGTGTAAACGGTCCCTAAGACATGTCACTGTACAGTGACAACCAAATACATATATCAAGATATCAGTGCTTCTCAACCAGGGGGTTTAGCAATCTTCCAAAGGGCCACAGGATGACTTAAAGGTATTTAATTAGATCAAAAATAATTAAAACTTCAATTCTAAAAACACAACAACAACAACAAAAATCAAGATGTAAACTGAAATATGCATTTTCTCCCTACAGTGACTATTATTACTTTTAATTAAAAAACACAAAATCTTATAATCTTGAATCTCATATAGAATCACAAATCATGTTTAATTAATACAAATATCAACATACAGTTTTTTGTTAATTAAAAAAGTTTGAAAACAAGCAGTGTTGTCATAATTATAGCAGAAAAATCAAAGGAAATATTTTAGCCAATATGGGGGGCCTTTAAATTTTGTGTTTGACAATGGAGGGCCTTCAAGTCAAAAAGGCTGAAAACAACTGGTTTATATATGAAACCTTATAGAATATCTAGAGATTACCTAAAAGGACTATTAATATACCATTTAGGAGTCAGTAATAGACAAAGGTGTACGTTTGAGGGAACTGCCCCAGTGACAAGCTATTGATATTTCCAAAAATCTAATGTAAATGTATTTTATGCATTCAAACCAGAAGTACAGGAACAGTACCAAGAGAGCATATTATACATTTTCAGCTTGGTTCATAAATATTAATTGTGTGACAATGACATTCAGCACACTGATTTGCTGACAGGCAGGTATGCGAGCACTAGCCATAGTAGGATTGCTGCTTTCATATTCATTCAGTTCAGTGAAAGTCACATTCTGACAGTACTGGTTGTAATTTTTCTTCTCGCTGTGGTCAATCAAAACAAAATAATTAAAATAGCATAATTATTTCCTAAAAAGTAGGAGGACAAATTTCTAAAAGCGTTATGATGGAACCTCTGCTTCAGACTACAAATTACTAATAGTCCTATTTGAGTTAGATGTAGGATAAAATCTTTATTTTTGCTACCTGTCTTAAGAATGTCAATCAATAAATGTGAACATTATGTTCAAGATGGAAACTAACATTGCCTTCTTTCAAAACTGAAAAAGCCGTAATTTCAAACTCTTTCTCAGCTCAGCACAATATCCAGCAAATATACAATTTTTCTAATTGTCTGAAGTCCCTCTTTGTTAACCACTTGTGACAAGAGCCTGCCCCATTCCAGGGACCTGTAAACAGAAGTGTGATTTCCTGACGAGAACATGGCCCTGTGGACCTGAAGAGAGCAACCTCACAGTTAACAAACCTCAGAAAGTCTCAGCATTACAGTGTGGGCTTCTCATTACCAGCACTCAGCCAATAAAGCTGTGAGGTACATTAATATTGCAGAAAAAAAATACATGAAATGCAGCATGTGTTACTGAAATCAATTCTGGGCCCTAAATTTATTGCGAATTGTGCTAGCACAGAGTTCATAACATTGATCCGTTGTAGCATTATTACTTGCTTTGAGTTTTTATGTCCCGCAGTCCAACTTTTCCTCATTTTGTTCGGCATTTAAATGACCACATAACTCAAACTTCTCTACTCGATCTTGTTAATGTGAGAGATAATCAGTATAGTTGGGTTATTTGTGTGTTTTATGCATAAGCCCATGGCAGAAACACAAAGAAGATGCAGCCACATTAATGTAGATCTGATTTGCCTTGATCTGTAAAGTACATTTAAATGAGGTTTTTTTTACAAACTGCGTGGGAATGGGCTGTGGTTGGATGCCCTCTCAGCAGCTGGCTGCTTTGAAAAGAACGACTTTTTAAATTACTCATATATCACTGTCAGCACACAAGGGGCCGCTGTTCCAATGGCCTGCCAGCAGTCAGTGGAGGGCGCTAAGGTGGCACGGCAATCTCAGACCCTGCCCTCATGCCTCACTGCACCAGTCCAGGTACAAACACACACACACACACACACACACAAAGCAATAGATTATACAGCCACACAATTTACTCACACCAAGAACACAATGTTCCCTGCAAGGGGAAAAAAAAAGGCCTGTGTGAGAACGGATTAAACAAAGCAGTTGATCACAAAACCTTCTAGGAAATGACAATGTGCTTTTTTTGGACTGATAGATTACGTGCACAGCAAATGCTTTAAAGAAGATACATGAAAATGTTTTCAGCTTCTTGGATGTCTTAGACTTGCCTTAGAGAAGGCTTGAATGAACAATATATGTTTGTTTTATTGTTTGTTTATTTATAAATAATGCTAGTTTATTTATTTATTTCAATATTAACATCATGGCAAAAATAAAGAAAAAATAAAGTAAATAAAAGTAAAAATGAATATTCTTACTTAATATTTGATATAGAAATGAATACCAGATGAAACCTTTAAAAAAAAAAAATATTAATGAAATTTCTGAATAAAACTGTAAAAGTCTATTACTAAAATGTCTATAATTTTATGCATGTATTCATTTACAGAGTTTGACCATAATACAATTAAAATCATTCAATTTAATAATTGATGGGAATTCACACCAAAAAAAAAAAAGTAAAAAGTAAAACCTTAACCGTATTCATGAAATTTCTAAATAAAATCATTGGCCAATTATATGGTTCTGGACATTCTGATATTAGCTTTACAAAAGGTTCAGAGACATACGGGCTCATGGGTTTTTTGTGTCCTCCTTAAATCACGGTTCAGGGGGGACGGGCACAGGAATGGAGCCAGGCCTGGGAAAATACAAAACTGAACCTCAGGAAAAAGTGCAACAGTGCGATAGGATCTATCCAAATGCAGGATTTTGGCCACAAAACAATCCAGTTAAAATGAATCAAACCTCTGGGTCCGGAGAAAATGATGTGTCCTCCCCTGACCTAAAGCTGAACTAAACTCCAAACAAAGCCGGATTAACGTGCAGTTTTCCACCTTTAAACACAGTTTCTTGAGAAAGAGTTCAACCTGAGTGGCAGGTAATTAGCCAGCTGCGGCTTTGGTGGAGTTTGAAAAGCCGATGACAGCTTATGTCCCCGTGATAAACAGAGTAAACGGGAGGCAGGAGAGGAAGCCAGCCATACTGCACTCATCTGTTATACTCACAATTAACGCACTTAATTAATGAGAGCGATCTCAGTATTAGATCCGTATGTGACTGCTGCTGTGTAACAACATTTGCTGTTAAAACTAATTAAGCAATAAGAGTTGAATGCAAAGTGGTGTGGCTCAGAACGCATTTGTCACGAATGAGCGTGACGCAGGGCTGCGATAATGTCTCACAGCTGCCTCGCCAGCCATACGCCCTCAGTGATACGAGCACAAATGACCAAAAAACGACAGGAAAACAAAACTCCCACAATAAAATGTACAACATTATCCATTATATTCCACTATTACTTGTCTTTCCCAGCACCATTTTGTCGCTGATGAGTTACTAAAAGACAAGATGACACATCTCCGCAGGAAGCCTCTCCTCTCGCTTGATTACAAACCCCGCTTGACTGATACAACCACTTAACAACTTGTTTTCATAGGTTTCGCACAAACAATATCAATTCACACTTCCGCCGCGCATTCATTTCCCCCAGCGCTACATATAGTGGATGGCATCACGCAGCTATCAGCGAGTGCAACTTTAACGATGTACTGTAAAACAGTGTCTTCAGTCAGTGGTATTTAACAAGCGTTAACCCCCCACCCCTTTACCCTTTCAATTCAGGTGCGCCTTCTTCATTAGTTTGGACTGAATCTTCACTGAGGTAAAGCCATAAAAAATGAAAACTATTAAAAGGCTCAGAACAAGTGTTACAAGGTGCCTTTCAAACTTGTAATATGATAGATGAGGATGCTTGACACAGGCCGCAGTCTAGTATTTGAGGGCTTAGGATGTGTTATTTGAAGTGCCCGGTGCAGGCTTAAGACTAAACCTAACCAGAGCTTTACCCAGGCTTAGTCCTAATCCCGCTTGCACAGTGCCACATGGAGACGTCCACCCCCTTGCCCAAATACCAGACACGCCGCCTGTTCAGACCAAATAAACGCTGCAAATATAAACCATATGCTAAATGAGCACTTAAAGGGTTAGTTCACCCAAAAATTAAAAAAAATGAAGTCATTAATTACTCACCCTCATGTTGTTCAAACCCCGTAAGACCTTCGTTCATCTTCGGAACACAAATGAAGATATTTTTGATTAAATCTGAGAGGTGGATCACTGCTACATAGGCTTCCTAAGGGAGTGAAACTTGACGGCCCAGAAAGTCATTGAAGAAAATGTTTAAATAGTCCAAGTGACTACAGTGGCTCAACTATAAGTTTATCAAGCGACGAGAATACTTTTTGTGCGGAAAAACAAACAAAAATAACGACTTTATTCAACTATTCCTTTTCTTCCTTGTGGGCCTGAGACGAGAGTTCAAGAGATTTCCACGACGCATGCGCGAGAACTGAGAAGAGGACGTTCTTCTTCTACTACTTCTTGTTCAGTTCTCGCGCATGCGTCGTGGAAATCTCTTGAACTCTCGTCTCAGGCCCACAAGGAAGAAAAGGAATAGTCGAATAAAGTCGTTATTTTTGTTTGTTTTTCCGCACAAAAAGTATTCTCGTCGCTTGATAAACTTATAGTTGAGCCACTGTAGTCACTTGGACTATTTAAACATTTTCTTCAATGACTTTCTGGGCCGTCAAGTTTCACTCCCTTAGGAAGCCTATGTAGCAGTGATCCAGCTCTCAAATTTAATCAAAAATATCTTCATTTGTGTTCCGAAGATGAACGAAGGTCTTACGGGGTTGGAACAACATGAGGGTGAGTAATTAATGACTTAATTTTCATTTTTTGGGTGAACTATCCCTTTAATGAAGTTTGCTGTGACTTTAATGCTCCAAGCGAGCCAAACCAGCCCAAATAAATTAAAAAGTGTGAATTTACTGGAGTGCGTGTGGTACGCTTTGGTATTGACTTTAAAAATGTTTTAAACTGAGCAGCAATTTAGCAATCCAGTGTAGTGCATAGTGTAACTTGAAGTTGTGAATTGCAATGAAATGGAAGTAGATACAGATCTTTTCTTCCATACAAACTTAAAAATAAAGGTTCCCAAAAGTTGTTGTTTTTTCACCGATGTCATATAGAAGAACCATTTTTGGTTTCCCAAAGGACCTTTCAGTCAACAGTTCTTAAAAGAACCCTTTTTACTTAGTATGAAGAACATTTTAAACATCTAAAGAATCTTTTTCCACTATGAAGGAACTTGTGTGCACTGGAAAGATCCCATGGATGTTAAAGGTTCTTCATGGAACCATTGAAAGAACCTTTATTTTTAAGAGTGTATGGTGATGCACGTCAGATTATTAAAAAGTCTGTTGTTGTTGATTGGATTTTTAGATGAGGTAGATGCACTCAAAAATAGAGGCAGATTAACACAAGCTTGTAGGGGCGGGTTTTAAGGCCATAATTTACTTCGCTTTTTATGTGTACGCTATGGGTATGCGTATAGTGCGTGTGACATGCATTCAATCATCAGCATAATTCATGCGTACTATACGTGTACAGCCTGATTTTTTAAACCACGTGTACTTTGACACGAATCTGCGTTGACAAGCATTTGTGAGGGGTTTAAGACATACCCGCAACTCTAGTTTAAATGAATACAAAGACCATTTTATCAGTCATAACATCTGGAGAGAAATAGCGCTGACTGGACATAACTTTCTAGTATATGTATACAGTAGTGTAAGCATGGAAAAAAAAAAAACAGTATACCTTGGGCTAACATGATTGAAGAAATCCCACATACAGTATAATCAGAGAGAAGTCGTAGTTTTTCACTGGAAAATCCAGTTATGATACTTTGATTAACTCTTTCCCCACCCAGCATTTTTGAAAACTTGCCAGCCAGCAAGTTTAAAGGCCCCCAGAATATTTAGTTGTATCTGAATGCAATGCATACATCAAATGAAAGAACAGGCCCTCTGCTTTAAAAAACAAACAAAAAAAATTTGTTTTATTCTAGCTTCATGCATTCCCTTTTTAATCAACATTTAAATATGAGAAAGTTTCATAAAAAAGCTCAATTTTGAGCAAAAAGCTGAGAAAATTGCATTTTTGTCATAAACAAAGACAAGTCTGAATCAGATTCAGAAGGATGATCAAAACATAGATGGAGTAGATGAAGTCCATCAACACCCCCAAAGCTTCAAGGTCCTGGGTCGACATTTCATTCAATAACATTAGGCAGTTTTGATTTATATGATGTTTAATGTTGATCGCATTATTTTACATATGCATCTGCTTATATGTGCTATCGCTTGTTTCTGCTTCTTATTCGCCTGTTTTTTTATCAGGAGATTCAGTAAACTTTCAGTTAGTGTTGTCAAAAATATCGATATTTCGATAAATATCGATACTGCAATATCTGAACGGTACCAATACTAATTTCCCGAAGTATCGATACTAGCCGAGCGGTCACTTTCACTTCTCTCCAAAGGCGCGTTGACAAACACCACACGTGACGCACTCGTCTTATTCGCTCTGGTTAAATAGCAAAAGTGAAGTGAATGGAAAGATTGCGAGGGTGGCGCCCCCGCGACCGGCTTTGGTTGATTGATAAAGAACACCGCGATCGGGCATGTCGGAGAATAGCGCGCACACGCATAAAAAACACACCGCGAGCAGGCATGTCGGAGAATACGCGGACACGCGCTTCACACTGTGAGCGTGCTGCGGGCACCCAAAAGATTGTTTGACTATCAATAATCCCTAACATCACGCATTTTTTTTTATTATTTTATAGGTGAAAACAGACTTAAGGAACAGGCTCCAGGGGTACCATTTAGCAGCATATATGCTCAGCATCAGGGGTGTTTGTTATTTGGACAGACCTGCCCCCACTGCTAAAAAAATCCTAAAAGAAACACTGTAACTCTTCTCATTTTAACTTTTCTGAAACATTAACCAAGATGGCCTAGTATAATAATAGCGCCCCCTACCACATAAGAGTGAAAACACAGAAAGCCGTAAAATTCCATAAATGGCGGGGGGAAGCGTTGTCTAATAATAAATGACAGAAATTTCCATCAATGCAGGGGAAAGAGTTAAAAATTATGAGGTCAAAATTTAAAAGATAAAATGAAACATGCACAGATGAACCATTCTCAATACAATCTATAACATGCATTTAAAATAGGCTGAATTTTATTCCATGTCAACTTTAAAGGCAATGCAGAATGAGGAACTAGGACTCACTCTCTCTTGTACACACGGCTTTCGCTTTCTGTTCATGTATGTAAATGAGAAAAATGAGCCCTGATGACAGTAATGGCTTATCTTCCAAGAGATTAGGTGTTCACCTTGAACCTGTCCCAAGGCCAAAAGCAAACCCCATCTGAGCAACTAGCTGTCAGATGATTTGATTGACTTCAATAAGGTCGCATCATAAAACACTACTGACCAGCCTCCAAGATAAAATACTCCCCGAGTGATGAACAGACGTCATTAGCATCGATATGCGATTCTACCATTTCTTATTTCATAAAAGGTAAAAGAGGGCAGTGATTCCGAACTATGAAGAAAGCAAGAGTGCTGCTGTTCTAAACACCAACACTGCTATGATTTGTGTATCACCAATGAAAAAAAAATCAAAGTTTGGGCACATGACCTTATGATTAATCCAGTCTTGATGACCAAACAAATTTGAGGACCAGAACTAACTATTCAATATTCTATGTAAATATCTAAATATGTAAATATTAAATTTAACAACTGTTCTATGCAAATATCTAATTAATTCACATTATTCTACAATGGACTTCAAAAATAAAGCAAATGTATATTTGTGGTAATAATCTAAACACACACACACACACACACAGAGAAATTAATATAATGTTTGACATGAATGAACATCATCATAACTGCTATGAAACAAATGCTTGTTTTACTGGCCATCACATTCAAATGCGCAAGATATGTTGTAAT
The DNA here is from genome assembly GCF_029890125.1 of Rhinichthys klamathensis goyatoka. Taxonomy (NCBI): domain Eukaryota; kingdom Metazoa; phylum Chordata; class Actinopteri; order Cypriniformes; family Leuciscidae; genus Rhinichthys; species Rhinichthys klamathensis. The sequence continues at coordinate 1,564,782 of NW_026606796.1, read as the reverse complement.
CACTGCTGTTGATCTAAATGGTCCTTGCCATTTACCACCAGTTGTTTCCAATAGTCATCATAATACATTACCATGCCCTCAAACAGCTAGCATTTGACTTGTCTTTAACCTAGCAAGCAGGTAGGTGGGGGGCTGGGAAAGTGCATCATAAACTGCATTATGAAATGAGATGAGTTTTGAGGTCATGAACGTGTGTCACACGGAGGTCGTAATATAAAACAAGCACATGCGTTTCAGTTATTGAAAGCCTGGGTCAAGACCATGAAATTACCAATAACACAAGCGAAGGGAAACTAAGAGGTCATTGTATGGCACATACAATGATGTTCAAATGTTCAAAACATTTTGTAGGTCATCTAGACTAGATTTCTGAGGTATTTTTAACATATGTATCTGTATAAAGTCTATTAAATGTAAAAAAAAAAAAAAAAAAAAAAAAAAAAAGTGTGATTTCATTGAAAAATAAGCCCTGCAGAATTTATGCCTTTGCAGGGGCATTTCCTATGAGGAGGCAAGGGAGGCAGTGCCCTCCTCAAAAATAATTGGATGAGAAAATCCAAATTATAAAAATAAAAAAGCACATATATAACACAATATGACATTAAAAAAAATGATAAATCACTCGTTCTTCTAAGTAACACTGTTCAACAGCAACAGCAGCAGGTAAAGTTACAGCGGGAGTCTGGGTGCTGTCACACAGGCAGTTTTGTTTCGTTCGAAACGGGCACCGTTCCCATGAAACATTGCTAATGTGAAAGCTGTCATGTGGACCCGGGTGCAGGAGGTGGTCTGACGCCCGTTTCACACATGCTCCGTGTGCAGTGCGTATGTATGCGGTGCGAGTTGCGGTGAGTACGGTTCACATATGCTGCGTTTGCAGTGCGCAAATGATCCGCGGCTGTACCACAAACACATTTATATTTCAAATCCAAAAGTTATCAGCAACTTAAAAAAAAAAAAAAGTTTTGTCACCAGTGCGATTCTCTTTGTACACATATATATACTCTTTAACGTTTAAAGTCCCCATGAATTCAAAATTGACCATACTTACTTTGTTTGCCTAAATTGATCGTTTTGTGGTGAACAATTCATCCATGCAAGTCAATCCACACAAAAAAATTTTTTGGCTTCGTAATCTTTAATCAAAATCTGAAATTTCCCCTCCCCTCTGCATTGGAGGACCTTCCCTGATGACGTAGGTTTGACGGTTTGGGTGTCTGCTTAACATCCATAACCACGCCCCTCCAACTGACAGTAGACAGGCTGAATGAAAACACCTACTTTTCTAGATCCAATCAGGTGCTAGTTGGAAAAAAAGCCACGCCCACTATTTTGCCTCATTTAGTATTCCGTTTCTTTCGGAAATAGGTCACAACACTGGAGAAAAGACGTCTGCAACTTCCGGTTCACGGGGACTTTAAACACAATTTAAACAACGTATTAGGCTATTCAATGCATTACTTCTTTATAAAATATATATTAAGGTGCTCAAGCAAGTGGTAACATTTAACCATGTTAAAATCACAAACATTTTAAATTAAAACTTAAAATCGACAAAAACAGCAGACTCATACCTTTTCTTTTGCATAATTTAAATCTTTATACAATAAATCTAGCATGTCACAAAAACTTGTTTTTCCACCTCCACGAATGAGACGAGTGTCGTTCATTATGTCACCTTGTTGAAGTAAATTGTTTTCCTTGCTTTACCCCGGTCTGTGATGTAAAAAAGATGAATGTGAAAACTAGTAGTATTTATAAAAATAAATGCATTTATTGTGAGATTACTACATTTTATTTAATTAAATGCATTTATGATTAAATTACTACATTTTCATGTCAATTTGTGTTCATTTTGACCACGAACTATGCGCTGTCACTTTAATTCAGCACGTGCAGCACAGAAATAGACTCGGTGCGTAAACGATCGCTGCACTGCTGTATACCAAAGCCCGTCTACATATTAGACATTCTCTGTGTATACGAACCACACCTGGAACGGATCGCCGGACCGCACCCGCGAAAGCTCTACCTGTTAACATGGGTACAGAAAACAATACGCACTGCAAAAGGAGTAGGCCTATGTGTGAATCGGGCGTGAGTTCGGTTGCGCGCGAACTGTGACACGATCAAGCGCAAACCTCCCTGTCTCTCTCTTAAAACCAACACGGAAGTGAATTAAACTGCAATTCATCTACTGACCGCTTGAGGCAGGCTGCAGAAGAGAGTCAAATCTGTATCTCCCCCATGTTAAAATGCCCAACTCTACAGCAGAAAAAAACATGTTTACAGCCTGGAGCAAAAAGTGGTTTTGGTCTTTATAGCTTATTTTGCCCTTCAAGACAACTGTGAGGGGGGTGAATTTTTTTACAACTCATCCGTTTAAATTATATTAAGCCTGCATAATTAAGGGGCGTGGCCACTTGAGTGACAGGTGGATTGCCGCTGATGTTAGACGCTAGGTTTGTCTGCTGTGATGTCTGTTAACGTCACTCTCAGCTTATTCCAGCAGCTGCTGTACTTGCCATCTTGGCTTTTTTCGGGATTATTTCATACAATTTAATACACGCATTATACCTTCGCCCACGCCGTTGGATTCCGTTGTTGTCGAGTATGGAGAGACAACTAACAACTAGTGTTAAATAAAAAGTACCGCCAGATGAAATCCTGCAGGTGTCAGTGCTTTCTCTCCGTCCATGCACACACTTGAATGAGCGCGGATTTCTAGTGCATTTACTTGAACTTCTGAGGTAATATCTTTGGTTCAACCCATTTGAGAAATTGAGAGGCGGCCAAAATCAGATTTTAAAATGGACTGAATAAAGCTCTTTACGAACTTGACGTGCGATGCCATGCTGACTGACATGTATGCACACGAATCACTGTCACACGCACAAGCTCAGAGCAATATTGTAAGTTACTGCATGATAATACATTTTTATAGCAGAATAATAATACATCACGATACACAGTCTCACTTTTAGTTACGTCTTTTAACTATTATAATATTTCGAAGGGCAAAAACATGAACTTTAACTATTGGCTTTACTTCTTCAAACAGCTGTCACTTTAGCACGAGGCCAGTAGCATATAGCATTAGCACCTCAGCTCCACCCACGTCCCGCCTCTTTGCCCATTTTATTTTATCCGGTAGTGACGAGAGGTGACGCGCTGCCAAGATGGCGACGGCCGGCCCCGCCCACTTTAGGCTTCAAAAACGCTCTTCAGAAACCTACGGGTGACGTCACGGACACTACGTCCATATTTTTTTACATTCAATGGACACGATTCATGTGAATGTGAAAGCAACATGGACTTGTTCAGGAAGAAAAGTAACATGCACATGCGTTTTAGCCGATGATGACGATGTATTTCCCTGCGATGTGAGAAAACTTACAGTAAGTAGGCTACTTACCAATGATTATTTATTTGATGTAAAATCATCCCTCGTTAACTGTTCAAATAATCCGGAATTTACACAATCACGCGCGATGCTCGTGTTGCGTTGCAACTGATTTTTAGTTATTTACGTAGAATTGCGTAAAGGCCTCTACGGTTTCAAAGACCACACCCACATCTGTACATGAAACAGTTGATTGGCTGATGGCCCTGACAATCTAAGACGAGCTCCTTGCTCATTTGCAGCACATCTTGTTGTATTTTAAAGGAGACAGGACCATTAAGGGGTGGAGCTCAGACGCAAGGAACGTCTAACTAAATTCTGATTGTAGCCTATACAATTTTCGGCAATATTCGTTTGTCTCACAAGGCCCCGTTACACAGCCTATGGTGCTTCTTTTTGTACTTCTGTTGAAATCATGACAAGGTTTTTTTTTTTTTTTTTACCAATTTAAAATAAAGTATTTGTAGTTAGTTTTTTTTTTTTTTAAATACAACCAAGCTATTCATGTAAAATATTACATGAGCAAAAATCTAATGAACATAATCTGAACAGACCTTAAAAAGACTTGCACAAACCATAGAGAGATCTATATTTTCCAAAAGGTATATTAAAAATTCTGTAGGAATCCTAAATTCGTGTGAAAAGTTCCCCCAATCTCATGATGAGTAAGTGGACAAAGCCACAGGTCACACGAAGAAAGCACCCAGACTGTAGGATTTAATTTTCTGTCCTGTTGGGTTCCTTCATGAAAGAAATACAGTATCCTAAATTCAGGATTCCAGACTTTAGTGTAATCAGGACAGAAACTGGAAGGTGTCTGACGCCATCATGTGGCTGTATAGGAAACTCAACCACCACTCATAATAGAGAGTCATTCTCATATTCCAAATGATTACCTTCACCTGACCTGACCTCTGGGATGACATCAAAGCATTAAAAACTGGTGTTTAATGAAACACCCATTTTATTGCTTTTGTTGTATTACCAGAGGTCCCATGTCTCTAGTATCACACAAAATGATTGCAGTCTGATCCTGTAGTGTACTAAGCATACACATTTTTTTGTCCAATAAAAAGCTCTCTAGAATGAGAGAACGAGTCGATTGGTTTAAAAGGAAGAAATTTGCATTTTTCATGTGTTCTTGTGTTCTGTTTTTTTATTGCTTCCATATTGCTTCCATGAAGTTCCATTCATGTTAAAACTGAATTAAAGCTTCAGTGTTCATAAATCCATCAAGTTAATTTTAAAGTCAGCATGAAATGGAATAGTCTTTTCGTCCCTATTGTGACGGAGCCTACTGTATATCTGAGTATAACGGCTTTAGTAAAACGGCTTTTTGAACAAGCAAAATTGTAAGGGTTGACTTGATTTTATCCATAGGAAATTGATTGTGGTTTGCTATTGCTGTGATCTCATGTGAGTGACAGTAAACATCATGAGAGAAGAGAAGAGATGTCGCTGTAAAAGGGAGGGGACCTTAAATGTGACTACTGAATCTCAACAAAGAGCCAGTTCTGAGTTTGAGTATTTCTTAGTCAAAGGCTCAACACCCTCTGGTGGTCAAGTTTGTGTAGTGTGAGATGTATAACACAAATGTGGTCGACTGTTAAAGCAACCATGACGATTCTAATCAGGTAAAATCACTATGTATGTAAGGTAGGACAGGTAGGACAGCCGGGCTCTCTTGAAAACTCTTCAAGAAAAGGTTTCGGGAAAAGCAAGCAAAAAAAAAAAAGGGGGGGATGGTGGTGAGGTGCACTTTATCACATTATCAATAGTACACAACAAAGGGTTTTAAAGTGTCTCGATATGTCCCACCTACCTTCAGTGGATATCATTTAATTGTTAGCCTCTGTTTTATATTGACAATTAATTCAACTATTAATTTCTGGAGGTGGAGTTATGGGAATGAAGTTGAATTTTTCAAGAGGAACTGCCTCATGCAGTTTGAACACTATAGGTCACCTTTTGAAGCACCGCCTGAATGATTATCAAAAGATTAACGAAAATGATCGAGCGATATTACATTTCAAACCAATTTCACAAGCATAGATAGAAAATGCCTGACTATAGATTCTTATATGGGCACACAAAATACTTCATACTCTACATTTAATTTATTTTTAAAAGCAGTTAACTATAAATCTAAGGAAAAGAGCTGAGTAAATTGTCATTGCCCTATAACTTCTGATAAGACTGTGATAACGCAAGATAACACAAACATGCAATTCATCCAATAAACCTCAATGATAATGTGAACTTAAGTCTGCAGAAACTGATGGCAAAGTACTAATGCAAAAAAAATGAGTCAAGAGGCGAGAGCTGAAAATCCATAACCATCAAAAAAAAAAAAAAAAAAAAAAAAAAAAAAAAACTTTGTGTAAAGCAGAGTAGTGGAATAGTCATTATGTTATTGGCACTAAGTATTTTGCTAATTATATTCCCTACGTCTCTCTCAAATCCAGCAAGAGATCACTGCACCACAGGCAGAAAGAAACTACTGCTGACCATTTTTGATGGGTTCAGATGACTACGACCGAGATGTGACACCAACATACATTGAAGACATTATTGTATGTAGTCTTGTTCTAAACGTTTTTCCAGTTTTACTCACTTCAGACCAATAAAGGGGAACATGACTATGACAATGAAGTCATGGACATGATCCCTTTCTTCTGGGCAGTGGGACCCTAACCCTAACCCTAACCCTTCCTTACTTGAGTGAAAGTACAGATACTACTGGTCAAATATTACTCCGTTACAAGTAAAAGTTGTAAAGACCGATTTTTAAGTAGTACTTGTCTTGAAAAGTACTTAAGTATCAAAAGTTAAGTCAATGCATTGTTTTATTATTGTTGCATTGTAATACTTACAGTACAATACCTCTGAATCTATGCCTGCCTACCTACCCTCATATCAATATCAAATTTATTTCTAGAACACAGTTCCAGTAGTGGGATTTAATGTGAGATTGAATAAGTGCACTCAATAACGTCCACAATGGTTTCGGACTCCCAAATGGCTGTTCCCTCAAATAGTGCCCTATAAAGTTTTTTTGGCTTTTAGTATGAATATGTTAGCCTTACTGTTATCTATAAGCTATGTGCTCCAAAACAATGACAAAATTCGCATTTAGAAGACCAAACCCAACGTTGAAAATGAAAATCAGGTTGATGTCAGAATCCAACACCAGATTGACATTAATCTCCAACGTTGGACAGACATTGTATTGTAGTTGAAAATGAAAACATTCTGTTCCGGGTTCTGACGTCAACCCGACTTTCATTTCCAACCAAAATCCAACGTCTGTCCGACGTTGAATGTTGACGTCAACGTTTCATTTCCAACCAAAATGCAACCCCTGCAACCAAAATCATCCCCTGACTGACGTTACTACTTTCTACTCAAGGACCTTGACAGAATTGTAGTGGAGTAAAAAGTACGGCATTTGTCTTTCCAATGTAGTGAAGTTAAAGTAAAACGTTTCCAGAAAAAATAATACTCAAGTAAAGTAGTTACTCAAAATATGTACTTAAGTACAGTACTCAAGTAAATGTACTTTGTTACTGTCCACTGGGTATAAAACCAGAAATCAATGACGGGTCAGTGGATAACACCCGACATACACCGAATATAATAGATGCAACATTAGTCAAAAGTATGGCACATAGATATATTAAGACTTGTTATTTTTGGGAACAGTTTCTTTCTGTTTAGTGAAAATCTGATGAATTTCCTTACCTCTCTCTAACAGAGCAAAAGAAAAATTATGTTGTCCACTGAGCTTTATGTACATTGTTTTCAGTAGTCATCATGATACATTACCATGGCTTAAACCGCTAGCATTTGACTGAACTTGGTAGGGGGTGGTGGGAAAGTGCATCATAAACTGCATTATGAAATTAAATGTGTTATGGGGTCATGATTGAATGTGTATCATATGTGCATTTCAGTCATTGAAAGCCTGGGTCAAGACCATGAAAATACCAATTAAACAAGCAGACGGAGAGCATGCCTGTGGTGTTCAGGTCTTGGTGTATACAAATATGTTCTGCATAATACTAATGAATAGAATTGAGGCACTGAAGATCTTATAAATGAAACCTACAAGTTCTGCATAGTATTATTGTGAATATCTAATATATGCACATGTATGCAACAGCACAATGAAATGGCATAGGAATGCAATACTCATTTCAAAGGGTCATGTATTATTTGTGTGCTAGTGTACATGATATGTATTTGTGACATACATACTGTGTGGTTACAAACTATGAAAATATCTATTGTTCTTAATGATCATACATAACTCGGTATTAAAGATCTAGAATGCAGGATCATCTGTATGCGGAACATACCAGCACGAATGTCCAAGCTGGTCTAGCATAAAACTGGTCAGCCAAGGAAATTACAAGTTAAGAAGGCTGGTGGGAGCAAAACAAATCAAGTTTTGCTTGTCATTTCAGCAGGGATGATTCTAAAGTTGGTTAAGAGCAAAAATTAGTCAAGGGTCACAGTAATCTTCTTTCAAATGTGCAATTTTTTTGCAAAGAAACAGCCCTTACGCAGCTTTCCTATGTAGCTCACCTGTCTGAATCACTATCTGACTGATAAAGTCCAAATGCATCGGGGATTTTTTCCCCAACACAATTGCACAAGTGTAGATAAATAACTCAATTAAGCAATGCAGATGTAAATGACTGCTAGACACTTATCTTTACCTTCACAAAACGCAGCCTTGATACAGTATAAAACACCATATTTCATTTTATATAAGCAGCGAGTTGTAAATCATAGAAAGGTTAGTTACACAGAAAATAACTGCTTTAGTCTCACAACTCCTGATAAGCCACTTGATAAGATAACATAAGATAGCATAAGCATGTAATTTATCTCATAAACATCTGTGATGTGAACTTTAGTGTCCAGAAAAGAACACAAACAAAAGGATTAGTCAAAAGCTGAGGCTATTAGATCAGGAACAACCATCAGGCAAACCAGAGAGAAGCAAGATTGTTTCATCAACAACGTTTCTGTGTAAAACACAAGTCATGTTATTAGCACTGAGCGTTTTGCTGCTTATATTCCCTGCGTCTCTTTCTGCTCCAGCCAGAGATCGCTGCACCACAGGCAGAAACAAACTTCTGCTAATCAGCTTCGATGGGTTCAGGTGGGACTACGACCGAGATGTGGACACCCCAAACCTGGACAAAATGGCTGAAGAAGGAGTCAAAGCCGCATATGTCACTCCACCTTACCTGACCATTACTAGTCCTACACACTTCACCCTGTTATCTGGTAAGGACAAAAATACAATAACAAAACATTTCTAATTTAAAGTAAATAGATAATACATAAAGTGTCCCTAAAACTGGGCTCAGTAACTAAAAGAAATGAATAATTTAATTCTGCAAAGTTAATTTGAACAAAAGTGACAAAGACTTTTACATTGTTACAAAATTTTTTTTTAAAATAAATGTTCTTTTGAACTTGGTTTCCTCAAAAATATCAAGCAGCTCAACTGTTTTCATTCAACATTGATATTAAGAAATGTTTATTGAGCACCAAATCAGCATATTAGAATGATTTCTGAAGGATCAAGTGTCAACGAAGACTGGAGTAATGATGCTGAAAATTCAGAATTGCCATCACAGGAATAAACTATACATTTTAAAATATATTAAAATAGGGGGGGAAAAGCTATTTTAAATTGTAAAAATATTTCCCAATATTACTATTTTACTGTATTTTTCTATGTAGCCTTGGTGAGCATAAGAGCACAAGAGACCACAAGTTTTAAACTAGTGTATATGCTTTATTTTTAAATTAATTTCATAAAGATCACAAAAAATTCCTAAGAAAATAAAAGTTAGTTCTGAGAAAAGAGGGGTCTAGCATTGATTGCTTGTATGCCGCTTGCTTTGATATTTTGTTATCTAATGCAATTAAATTGGCACATTTTTAAGTGTAGTGAAGTAAAAGTCCAAATTTCTTTTAGAAATTAAGAAACAGAATAAGAACAATGGATGGCCACAAAATGATTTGGAGTTTTAGGGTCTCCATATTTTGATTGTTCACATAGCTCAAACAGACAAGCATAATACTAGCAATGCCAAGGCAATGGATTTGATTCCCATTTGGTTTGATAGCTTGAATGAAATTTTAGTTTCTTTGGATATCCGTGTCTGAAAATTGCATGAACTCAAATATAAAGTTCTGAGGAAGCCTCAGCCATATCAAAAATATGCATTTTTTCCCCAGGAAGGTACATTGAAAACCATGGTGTGATTCATAACAACTGGTTCAACACAACCACACAGGAGAAGAAACAATACTACATGACACAGTTTGTGGATGACTACTGGGATAATGGCAGTCTACCCATTTGGATCACAGCTCAAAGACAGGTACATCTCTCAAACTATTACAACTCGACAAAAGTTTCAGTAAATCTCAAAGTTAAAAAAATAAAGTTCATTATTTAGTGACCTCCAACATGCAAATGTTCTTCATGATATTACCTTTAAATAATTTATTATAACATCTTAAACTTAGCAAGAGAAAAAAATTACTTAGTTACATTGGCATTAAATAAGCTATAAACTGACTTGTAAATGCGTCCTTTCTTAGGGGCTTAAAACAGGATCCTTACACTTCCCTGGCACTGCTGCCAAGTACCATAATGAAACAGTCCAAGTGAAGGAGGTGGAACCAAAGTTTTATGACTACACCAATGAGACGGCATGGAGAGAGAGTGTGGATAAAGTCATGAGAGAATGGTTTAAAGATGAAGACTTAGACTTTGTCACTTTGTATTTTGGCGAACCAGATTCGACCGGCCACAAGTATGGACCTGATTCACCTGAGCGACGTGAGGCAGTCAAGAAAGTGGACCGAACTGTGGGCTACATACGGGAAACTGCTGAGAAACACAGGCTCAGTGACCATCTGAATGTTATCATCACAGCTGACCATGGAATGAGCACCGTGTTCAAAGGAGAGCAAGTCAAAGAGATAATACTCGATGACATCCCAGGATTCTCCTTGAGCGATCTGAAATTCCACATGGTGGATTATGGACCTTCTGGGATGCTGTTGCCCAAAGAAGGGATGCTTGAAAAGGTTTATCAAGCATTGAAAGGAGGTCATCCAAACCTTCACGTTTATAAGAAAGAAGACATGCCTGCTCGACTGCATTACGCCAAACATCCTCGTATCCTACCCATCATTCTCTATGCTGACCCAGGATATGTCATCAATGGGGTGAGCATGAAGTAAACAACAATAATGGGCACAATAAGCAATAATACATGGAAAACATTACATCACATGTTATCTTATGTTCTAAATGCTCTTCCAGTTCTACCCATTCCAGACCAATAATGGGGAACATGGCTATGACAATGAAGTCATGGACATGAAGCCTTTCTTCAGGGCAGTGGGACCAGATTTCCATAAAAACTTGTTGGTTGGACCATTTGAGACTGTCAACGTTTACCCTTTGATGTGCCACTTACTGGGTATAAAACCAGAAATCAATGACGGGTCACTGGATAACACCCGACATATGCTGATATCCAACGGAGAGTCATGTGATTCTGGAGGTGAAAAAAAAAAAGAAACACTTGCTTACAAATCTTATATAAATTCACATACTTGTTTAGTATCTTAAAGGTCAGGGATATGAAATATTTGTGTTATTTTGAGAGGTTAAAAAAATCATACTATAGAAGAAAAAAAACTTGACATTCCCTAAAATATGCTTCTTAAATTATTGACAATATAAATAATCAACTGCATATAATGTCAAACACAATCTCTTTTATATGTCCTTAACTATCTTGACAGTTTAAGACAACTTATCATGATAGTCATCAGGTTTGGCATCTTGATAAAAATGTTATGTGTGCTTACAACATTAAAATAAACAATACCATCAAATTGTATCGCTCTGTCAGCAAATAGATAAAACCCTGCAAGGATTTGCCCTGTCCTTCACTATATGACCCCATGAACTATTAAAACATGGACCAGCTCTATCAGCATCTTATCTCAAATTACATAACGTACGTGTCATAAATCAAATTGTTTTTTTGTTTTGTTTTTTCTTGTAGATACTCCCAAGTCGAGTCTTCCAAACGTGTTTATTGGTCTTGCTGCTGTGGCTGGATTTTTATTGCTTGTGTTTGTCATTGTTACATCCTACAACGGATATAAAAGATACAAAGTAAATCTGAGGTAAGAAATGGAGTATGACATTAAGTCATTGTTATTTTCAGCACATTACCTCTCTGTGATAATCTAATGTTTTACTTTACCTTTTCTCTCCAACAGAGCGAAAGACATCATAGATGATGTCTACCAGAAAACAACTGACTCCAAGCAAACTTCATTCTAAGAGGGACAATCACTTATTCTTGAATTGCTTGTTTGTCTTTTAATATTAAGGTCCAAAGCGAAGTCCAAAAGTCTGAGACCACATTAAACATCTAGGGATTTCTTTTTATTTAAGCACGGAAGTAGAATTTTGTGAAATTTTTAAATATAGAAATATTTATAAAAATGTTTAAGAATTCATGTCAAAGGCAGTTTGAGTGCAGGTGTCATTAAAAGAAAATGGGAACATATCAGAAATGCATGTACATTTTTCAATCCTTCATTCATATTGTTATGCGGATATAAAAATGTTGTATTCCATTAGAAATGTTGACTCAGCTTTTCCACTGCCTTATGCAGCATATTTAATACAGTATATACTGAGGCCATCTAGTGGAGTATGGTGTGTTTTTTTAAACTTAGAACAATTGTGACTGTATGTGAACAAAATGCCTCCAAATAAATATTGTTAATGAGGACAATTGCATATTATTCACTCAATTCCTGAGACTTTAAAGTCTCCCAATACTCTTGCATGCGCACACACACACACTTACCGTTTAACCACTCACAATAGGCTGCACAATGCCGGTTGGTCCTATGGAAAAACACAAAGCAGAAAAGGAGCTTATGAGGACTAAATGACTGACAGAAGTTATCATTACACAAAGCTGCAGATTCAATGATTTATGGTGAAATCCCGACCAGTCATGTGGAATTTTCCCAAAATAAGTTTAAGTAAACAGCTCATGACAAAGAGGCACTCAGAGCAGGCTGGTATGCATAAACAGTTTGAACAGTGTGCTGCAGTGTAGCCCCCTCCAAACACACTCGCACATACACACACACACGTACACACACTCAGTCACCCGCCAGAACAGAGCCAGTCTGGAAATGTGGAGTCTCCCCCTGGCACGCGCGCCAGACTCCCATCCATCTTCCAGTGCAATAACATTTCTCTGTCTCTTCGTCTCTTGTCTATCGCTCTACTACTGTTGCAGGACACACACTCTGTCTGCAGAGATCATCCTTTATGCTCTTGGATTCAGGACTTTTTTTAAAGCAACATGGTCTTGAGTGCAGACGTTTAGTGCACTTCAGTCAGTGAGATGACTCTCAGTGGACAAATTAATTTGAAGCATATTACAAGTCAAACTCAGCTGACAGCACTTGTGGCATAATGTTGATTACCACAAAAAATCATGTCGACATGTCCCTCCTTTTCTTTCAAAAAAGCAAAAATCCAGGTTAAAGCAAGGAGCTTGCAATGGAAGTGAAATGGGGCCAGCTTTCAAATATTTTAAAAGTATAGCACCAAGGCTTAAACAATATGCATGTTAACATAATTTTAGTGAGAGAGAAAAAAAAAAAATCACATAAATGGTTATCAATAACCTTTTCTGTATAAAATGCAATTTTACAACGAAACGCTAAAACGTCCATAAAAATGAGAACTTTACAGCTCAGTTTTGGTAATACTTTACAATAATGTTCCATTGGTTAACATTAGTTAACTACATTAGTTAACATGAACAATGAAAAATACTTATTCTAATGAATTTATTAATCAACATTCAGTACTACATTATTAAAATCAAAAGTTGTATCTGTTAATATTATTTTAATGCACCTGAGCTAACAAACTAACAATGACCAGTTGTATTTTTATAACGTTAACAAAGATTAATAAATACGGCAACAATTGTATTGCTCCTTGTTAGTTTTTGCGTTAACTAATGGGGCATTTTTGTAAAAAAAATAATAGAACAATTAATGCAAGATGTTTTATCAAATTAAAAGCTACCCCTTTCTGCTTCTCAATTATCTTATTATTTGCATTTTTAAAGAAGCAAGTGGAAATTACTTTTATGGTAATTAATATTGTCAAAAATGCTCTCGATTGAGCTCATATTGAACCTATTATATTCCATGATGTCAATATAGACATGCACTGCATCCTTTTAAACGTCACCCAGTTTTGGATCTGTCAGTTACAACAAATAGGAGGCTAGTGTAGCCTGCTATGCTTCCCGTTGAGACCTTCTTATGACTGTCGTTTTGGCCCTCATAGTGTAAACACTTGGGAATTTCCCTCTGAAGACCTACATAGCACTTTTATTCTATCACAACATGTCAGCTCCTAACCGGGCCACTCTAATATTCTCTGCTCTCATCCATTATTAGCTGTGAGAGCACACGTCAAACAGCCACATTCTTCTGAGTGGATTTTCTCTTTCTCCCTCCGACTACGCACACATCTGCGATGTTCAGCGCTGAGAAGAACGGTTGAGCTGGGAAACAAGCATGTTTACATCTGAGGCTTAACAAACGTGCTGAGCTGAGGGGAATGCAGAGTGGAGTATCAAGAGGATCATGTGGACTATTTTCTCGAGGGCTATTTCAGGTTCATAGAGTATTGGTTTTTTGACCACCGCCTTTATTCCTCTCAACGGGCAGAATATACCAAAAATAGTCGTCTTATATTAATTCGAACAGTCATATAAATTGAAATTCAAATATAGAGCCTTTTTATTATGGCGGGTCCAATGAAACGCTTCGCAGCTCCAGTGGATGAGGTTTGAAACCATTTAAACTATTTCACAAGGACCGGCCAAGATGCACTGGTGGTCTTGGTCAAACGCCATGTCTTCCCGCGGCCTTGTCTCGCGGGGGCGGACAAGAACCGTGTCGCCTCGCACTCTGGTGAGACCTCGTAGGGGCTTGCGACGACAGATTTACTCTGACAAGTTCTGTGGTACGGCCCGCCTGGCTCCGGACACCAGCACACCTCTCTGACATACCTGTCAATGAGGTGTCACTGCACAGAGAGCGCGCCGTGCTTTCTTCTCCAGCGCCGCCATGGAAACACTGACTCAACACCTCCATATCCTCACTCGCCTGCTCCTACAATCCCGCCCAGGCAGTCCTGATGAGGCATTCCTTTGAGCTGAAACAAGGCGTTAATCCATGATAACTTCTCCCCGTGCCAGCATGTGGGTGCAGGTCTCTCCTCCAATGCTTGCCTCATGCTTTCATGCTTGCCAGGTTGAATAACTCGAATGTAGCTGCAAGATTTAGGAGGTAATATCTATGTAAAGAGGGAAATGGTCTCAACAGTAAAGCCATAAATCTGTCATTCATGCTTTGATGGATAGACGCTTCAGAATCGTTTTCACAAAGCGGCCCAACACAAAAGCTGCCATTCGTCTGTGTCAGCTATGGTCTGGTTTTATGCATTTGTGCGAGCAGTGAGGTGTGCAATATGGCACTAATACGCAAGATGCTTTTTGCAATGTTAAAAACAAATGACGTCTTTCTGTGTGACATTATTACAATTGTAAGAAGGTTTAATCAAAATCTGGTTATTCTCACGTATAACAATCGAATCAGAGTATAATGATGAGTCATGTGCTAAATGGAGCCAAACCTCTCTGAGTGTGAATTTCTAAAGCACGAAGTCGGCATGAAACAGTTGCTGTCATCATTTTTTCTTCCCTATTGCGATGTATATCTGAGTGTAAAAAAATATAAGGCGGTACTTGATTTTGTCCATCATGAATTGATTGGATCTTTGGATCGTTGTGGTTTGCTATTGCTGTGATCTCATGTGAGCGACAGGTTGGCTGCGTCTGAAATCACATACTCTCTTGAGTAGGTACTTATTTTGAACAAGTAGCCTAATTACTTCATTACTACTTAACTGCTAAAAAGTATGTTCAATATAGTATGAATGTGTGTAGTATGAATGTAATATGGACATAGGCCTACTACATTTGCCATGTTGTCATGTCATTATTACGTGACATACCAGAGTCGGTTGTGTGATTTCCCGCCCGCCGATTCTAAAGATTTCATTGGTCATGTCAATCCCTGTACTAATTGCCTACACCAAACACTGAATCCCTAAACCTACCCGTCACTTAACCAATGAAATTAGCTGCAGGGCAGGATTTCCGAACTGGGCTGCGTTCCAGTCCAAAATTGTCATGCCCTTCACTCGCTGACTTCCCTCCGCCTCGTTCACTCGGATGTACGTCATTGCTTATGTTGCATGAGTGCCCACTACTGGCGGAACCTTTGCAATAGGCTGAATTGGAACGTGCTAAGCCCTTGATCACTTAGAATCCACTATGGGGTTGATTTACTATTTATTTGTTTAATGCAGCATTCTATATCTATATAGGTGTGTTTGAGTTGTTTCATTTTTTTAATAATTAATATATCAGAGTTGTTTGTGGTGGGGTAAATTAAAGGTATATGGAGCTGCCTGAAGTGTACATGAAGTACGGTCAAAATCGAGGGAGCGAGGGTCTGTCCATATAAACTTCCCTCCTCCCCTTCATGAAGAGGAACGCACTTCAAAATGGCGGCAGGGATTCCCCCGAGGGGAAGTGCTTAGGGAAGTTTGGACTGGAACGCAGCCCTGGTTTGTGGAGAAAAATAAATAAAATCATGCACGTCAGTTGCGTCGCTTTACTGCCATTCATATATATCCTCTCCCGTGGCCTCATGGGGATAGTAAAGTGTCCATCGTATGAGCACTTCAGAATCTCGCCGGAAGAAGTAGGTCATCCGGGTACTTTTTGCCTACTCATTTATGAGTACTGTGAATTCGGACATACTTCTTTCGTCACATACTGTTTTTCGCCTACTGTAGGGAAGTAGGCCTATGCGATTTCGGATGCCCTCCCTCCCGCCAAAAAAAAAGAAAAAAGAAACACGTCATCAGAGAGGTCGTTTAACAATTTTGTGTTAGTTATTTTTGATCAAAAGTTACCAGGATAAATCATTTAAAATAAACACTGCAATATTTCATAAAAATAAAAAATAAAATTCTCCATTTTGATTTCATGGGTTAGGCCACATGCTCAAAGGCCGATTACCACTTCACTTGGCCAGCTTAAGAGTTCACTTAATGTACAAATTACAAACTTATAAGGAATTGGAACATGAAACTAACCATGACAAGTTGCTTTACTGACTTACCTGGTCAGGAAGGAGAACAGTCTAAAAACAGACTAAAATTGTAGTACCTCTGAAGAAGAAGTATAAGATGATTAAGAATCAAATAAAAGAGAAGAGAGCGCTGCAGTGATTGCTTCTTTAACAGTGTATTGATTCTGAATGGCAAATAATAAAAGCATACATGTGTAACAAATGCTCAGTACATTATATTATCAGTAGCCAACATGTATCATTTTTCTTTCACAGTAATGACTGGCTGTAAACGTAAGTGACTTCAAACATGTCACATCACACAAGAGACGTGTGGCATTTACAATTGACACAGTGACACTCAAATCCTTTACAAAAAGAAAACACATTTTCAGAATTAATATTTACCTTGACCCACTAAATGACAGTATGAAATTGATGACAACACTGGAGCTGAGATACTAATCACATAACGTTACTCATATCTAACGTTACCCAATGTTCACAATGACATCGTGTCCTATGCATTTCCTAATATAAAGTCACATACAAAACTGATGAAAACTAAACAAAATGCAGAACTCAATTCACAGACAGAGTTAATTACCCAACTATGCAAATTTAAGATAACTCATAAAACTTATATATTCAAATAATGTTGACATAAGTGTACGTGACCGTCCCTCGTGTATAGCGGGCTAACGCGCTAACCGCGGAGATCCATGCTAACCATGTGCTCGGACAGGCTAACTCATGACACACTATCACTAAACTAAAACGAACTACTCTCAGTCCGTAAAACTCATCAGTATTTCATTAACAATGTTTAACTCAAAACCGAAGTGTTTTAGTTACCTGAAGAAGAAGTATAAGATGATTAAGAATCAAATAAAAGAGAAGAGAGCGCTGCAGTGATTGCTTCTTTAACAGTGTTTTGATTCTGAATGGAGCGTATCACGGGCGCGCGCCACATACCGAAGTGTGCGATGACGTCATCACGCCGGTATGCCAAACGAAAATAATTAAATTAATAAATACACATAACTCTCTTTTCTTGTTTTGTTAACATAGCACAAATAAGCATTTAAGCACTATTATCAATATCAAGAAAATAACATTGAACAATTCTATAATGCATTTGAAGAAATTAATAAACATAAAATTCACTCTATCACACAATCACTAAATTCCCAGGAGACGCATACTGTAGCTATCTACATTCCTTCTACGTTCTTTTTACTGTTTCTCCAGGTGAGTCAACTGAACGTCTTTAGGCCCCGATCACACCAAACGCGTTTTTTGCAGTGAGAGGCGCCTTTTTTTATTGTTTTCCTATGACAATGTGAGCGTTCTGTGCTCTGCTGTTTACGCGTTTTTGCAGTTTAAAAAAAAGCAACTCCGAGCGGGAAAAGCGCCGACGTCATCGCGTTTTTTTCCACTGTCCAATCGAATGAATGGAGAGGGCGAGAGGCGGGCCTTCAGTTGTAGTGATGAAAGCTACAGTTGAACGCAACGCCCGGAGATGCGATGAAGAAACTTGTGATGTTCTCGCGGATTACCCAAGGGGGTAATCCATCGACCGGAAGTTGAAGCCGGCCGGGTGCCGCCATGTTGTAGCAGAACTTCACTTGCGTTAGCATTTCCATTGACTCCCATTCATTTTTGCGTCACTTTGACAGCGAATAACTTTACATCTGAGGCGTTTAAAGACTCCATTTGTCCATTATTTATTTCTAAAGAAACACGACAATGTATAAAGGGCTCCATTACCTTCTATGTTACACTATGGCCCCGTAGAAACAGATTTAGTAAAAATAGGCTAACGATTGCGTCATAACCACTCGACTCTCTGTCGCGCTGTACAGAAATGACCGTACAGACAGGAGGAGAAGCTCGCAGGCAATCGGGGGGACGTCCCGTCAAGGGAGAAGCCCATAGATAATGAGTCCATAAAAGCAACGGAATACTTACTCCTGCTCACTCACGCCAAATAACTCTTTGCTCAAGTTCCCCGTCTCTGCAAGATTAACGTTGGCAGTTTTCACGCACAGCTACTAGAAGATTAACGTCTGTCAGACAGGTTGCTCACGTCATCAAGCTTAGTTTGAGTCGGTCTGAGTCTGCGCGTCAGGAACGGAAGTTCTCAAAAATCGCTAAAAGTGGGCTTCAACTGTCTCAACTGAGTTCCAATGAGATCGCTCTGTCGATTTCTTTTACTGTCTATGGGATTACCAGGAGCGTAAACGACTTCACGAACCGTCAGAAAGTAAATAAATGGCTGATTTGATGTTTACTTGACCGTCAGGACAGCTGTTTTGGTGGTTGCCTAGCAACATAGAAACGCAGCGCACCACTGCTCGTTCTGTGTGAAGGGGGCAGTGCTGTGCTGCACCTCGCGTTTTCGAACGGAAAAAACGCGTTTGGTGTGATCGTGGCCTTCTCGTTGAGTCACATCTCGAGAAAAAAAAATGATTAACGTAACATTTTTTATGCATCTAGATATGCAATCTGGCTTTCCTGCGTCATTGCTTCCTCATACATAAGTGGCGGTTTTGGCAGCATTTTATATCGTTCTTTTATTCACAGTTTTCTCTTTCGGCTTAGCTACGTTTATCAGTTTGAATCTTGTAAAATAAATTATTAACAGCAATATGTGGTTGGCTAAATACATTAGTCCCTAATTCAGTGTTCCAGATGGAATAAATCGCTCTTTATCGAAAGGGAGTGTAAATAAAGGCTAATGTGGTAGGCTCCGTTTTTTCCTCAAAAAATCTAAATGCCACTAACATAACTGCATACATTTAATAATCACCTATTTGTGGATGTGGAAGGTCCTGAATGGCTTCTCAGTAAAATACTTGTTCTAATTTTAAAGTAATCTAGCGATTCAGACCATGGATTTATTTAATTAATGCTTATATGGAGCACTAGGGGGCGCATCGTGCTTGGCATACATACAGAGGATGCTGGAAATGTCTTCATGCCTTATGGTACAATGCAGTGATCTACGCGATTCTGATGTGTTCTTGTGTATTAGATATAGTTTTAGAAGAAAATGAATGTTGCTAAAACAGGTTTGATTTAGTTTGATGAAATTTTGTTTAAAATGTGACATGAAAGCCTCAAGCAAGTGCAGTTCTTCTACATGCCTTAACTTAATACTAATATTTGAATACGTCAGTGAATGAAGTCAGTATGCGTTCACTGAGTCAGGCCTTCGTGTCGTGATAGTTCAGACTGACAGATTAAAAAAAAAAAAAAAAAAAAAGTTAGATAGCTAAACCATTGCTACATGCTTGTTTTGTTTGGCAGTGAAACACAAGAAAAATAATAAAAGATGAATTAATTTAGAAAACTGGATTAGCAAGTCTCCTGCCGCCTCGATCCATCAAAAACACCACTCGTTTACTTTGGAAAATGCAGCACAGACATATAATGCCAGTATTCTTTACGACTGTTCACATCTTCTGTTACACCGCTCTTCGTATTAAGAAAGGCTGTGATCCATAACTTTTAAGTCCTAAGCCTGCATTTGGAAATAAATAGTGGGACTATCATTCAAGAGGAATTATAAACGTTGGTTCCATTACATATACAGACTCAAATACATGCACTCACAGGCTGTCTCACAAACTCACCCAACACACAAACACACACACACACACACAGAGCAATGCTCATATGCAGAGGCACACGCAAGAGTGGCGCCACAGTCTGCTGGGTGCATTTATTATAGATCCGCTTTGCCAATACTTTCAACACTACTCCAGCCTCCTTCAAACAGCCACAGGCCGATACGTGATGGATTCTGCTTTTACGTAGAGGATCAATGCAGGACAAATAGTTCCTACTTCGGCTCGTGTCAGTGCCGCCATCCAAAACACCTCTCAATCCAACTCCTAAATTATCTGAGTAATTGTTCTGGGCAGGGAAGGTTGAGATTTTGGGCCTTGGTCGTTCTGTTTGCCACAGATTTCCCTGGTGGCTTAGCTGTTGAGCTCTTGATGAGCTTCCATGATGTTAATTAGCTTGAACACAAACAAAATACTGTTTCCACACGGACTGAATGTGATCTGTTCCACCTCATTACGAAATAAACCTCCATACATTCATCTAATCTCGTCTAAATATCTGTTGCAGCGTCAGCCGGGCATGACAACAGCACTGTGAAATTTCGAATGGAGGAACCTGATCTAGACCTGAAAATATTGAGAATGAAGCATACGGGTGGCAACTGCGTACACAGAGATTTGTCTTTCAGTACAGGATTAAAATGTTTGTTCTAAGCGTTATGAATGCAGAAGAAGAGATCCTGCCTGTGCTACGGGAACGAGCCCGTTCTTTACAATCTAGACAGCAATGGGTGGAACGATGGCACCGAGCCCACATTGGCCTGGCGATTGGGGGGAAATTATAGGGCTATGCTGCCAATTTCTTAAGGAAAAAAGCAAGGAGGAACAAAAGGGAGATGAAGCTGCGGTTTGATTAAACCTCAGATGAGTCAAGTATTTGCCATCCCTCATGTTTTTGGAGGGGGAGAAGAGATCCTGAGCTCAAAATGAAGGCTGAAAGGGTTTAATGCACTTCTGTCTGTCAAGTGTCAACCTTGAATTAAAATGCACAAGGCGAGCTTTCTGATATTATATATCAATAGAAATAATGAAAAACATTCAAAATCAAAGATGATTGTGAACTTCCAACTGCACGCATTTTAATCTTGTTGGATTTGGTCAATTTGCGGTCCAGGTGAATGTGCATTGATGTTCCCCTCTCATTAATGAGCAGACGTTCTTTAATCATATCTGGTACCGACTCTCTTACACTTCAAAGTCAGTTTGAATCTGCACGTCTGCAAATATCGCTCTGATCTTCCAACATCTGACATGCAATCATCCCCCGGACCCCACCGCTATGATCTCTGGTATGAACTTGAGATCACGCTGACCTTATTCTCAGTGATATCACACTCAGATACCCTGATAGCATCTGGCCGTTTCAAAGGTGTCTAACAACAGCACTTTATTGAAGTGCAAGACACAGAATGTGAACAACAACAAAATTAATTATATTATTATTATTATTATGTAATGCTATTGAGGTTTTAAAACCTCAAATGTAAAAAAAAAGAAGAAAAAAAGGGCTTTTTCTTGTAGCAGAGCGGTGACAGACACCAGCCTCAGGGTTATGTTGATGCATGTCTCTTCCTGACATCATTTGCATAACTGTAAATCTAAGCTATAATAAAGAGTTTTACCACATGTTGTTTTTGAATGTCACACTCTCATAAAATATGAGAATGTTGACAAGTTAAGGCTGTAAAGTGACACAATTTAATGGCAATGTTGAAAACAACATCATTTCTCAGTTCTTCAGTTATATATTCTCTCACAGTTGGAGGCTGATTCAGGTTTTTTTTTTAGAGGCTCATTTGGTCCAGCTTTGAAAGTAGAAAAGGAAATGTGTCTAATAGTGAAAACAAACCAAAAAGCTAATGGAACTCCACAGCATAGGCCACAAAAATAAAAACATATACTCTATGTATATATGAAATGGTGGGGTCCATATGTCCGAGACTCCAGTAATACCAAAAACGTTTCAAATTCCATATTTTATACGCATATAGCAAAGCATGATTTGGGAATATTAGATGTGTTGTACATATATATATAAAAATATATATAAATTATATATTTAATAATTATATGAGATTATCTTTCTGTTATTCAAGTCTTTACTTTTACTCACTTATACATATGTATGTATGTATGTAGGAATATCAAACATGTTTCCTGTTATTCTCTTAATATTTTTATAAAACCTGTTTGTTATTCAGGTCTTTTTTATCATAATTATATATATATATAATTTGTCAAAATATACACACACACACACATAAAATTAATCATGGCTTTGTGTCATATTCTACATTTTCACATTTAGCCAAAACACTGCTGTTAAAGAATGGGGACTCACATATATTTGTGAGTGCTATTGGAGCTCTTTTTCAGTAAGGAGTTTCCAGCCCATTGGTAATGCCCACAAACCTACTCACGTCCCCATGTTCCTTTGGTTTGGGCTCCATCCATCCGCTGCTCGCCAGTCGCCAGGAAACACGCACAAGCTTTAGACCAATGAGAGGCTTCCCTTTAAGGGAGTGTCTGTGCAAAAAAAAAAACCAATCTGAACATTTAATGACTGGTGGTTTTTCCCGCTCTGTCATGGTTAGAGAGAGCGCCTGGGTGGCCAGACTGGCTTTCATCACGGGAAGGGTGCAGCGTGTAAGGGGGCAACTGTTCCTCACACCTGATTGTTAGTGATACTGGATGGACTCCAGAACTTGGGTGGCATGTTACTGTGCGAGATGAAGTTTCCAGTCATATCTCCCGGGGATGTGATGCCCTGAGAGCGATGAAATGGGATAATTCAGAGCATCCATGAGTGTTTAGGTTGAAGGTTGCAGATTGAGGTAGCCTACATGAAGCCAGTGTTGAAAATCACAGTTATCACTGTATTCAAATATGCATTATGTAGAAAGAAAGAAAGAAAGACATCAGCACACAGCATTTCTTGTCAAGTAGAGTGGAGTGACGGGTCCATAATCTTACTGAGCTTATTGGAAAGCTGGAGGAACAGGCACTGTTTTTATTATTGTGTATTAAACTGAGAGAGACGTCATGTTCCTTCATGTAAACCCTCCTTACTGTGCAAAACCAAGTGATGCTGGACAATGTACTGGTGGATTAAGTCAAAATCTATGTAACAAAAGCAGGATTCACGAGAGCAACTTTCATTTTGGTTTTAAAGCTGTGTATTTACTGTTACGTGGTAGCTTATGCATGCATTACTTTGATCCCTGTTGTGTTTGCTATTGACTCTTCACTCTTTTATGAAATGCTGCAGTGTAATGTTTAAATGCTATTATATAGTGAAACAGTCAGTGAATATTATCAATGGCATCTATGTGTCAAACCTAATCGATACACTTCAGTATCTTCATTCCTTTGCAAGGTCAAGTTGCTCTTCTCATGCCAATAGACTTTAGGCAGCAGACAGAGCAGAGAATGCTTTTACATGTGATCATCCATCCAGCATGTGTTTCAGGCGCCACACAGATTAAATGAAAGAATCTGAAAATGAAGGTCTTTAACTTTTAATCCTTTTACAAAGACCCTTCAGACTGTCTGAGGACGGAATGGCGTCTCGGAGGAAAAAAAACAACAAAGTAACTGATCCACTCCCTCCGAGGAATACGAATCACCAATTGTCCATTACGATCCAGCCTTGACTTTATAAGTCAAATTAAAATAATATCACTTCAATTAGTGTCACATCAGCGTGGAGGGCTTTATAAATAGCAACTGGTGAGTTATACTGCATGCAGTGCATGTTAAGCAGACCATATGTGTACAGTAAGTGAAATAAGCAAAAAAAACAGTTCATGGACATTTTTAGTGGTTTTATTTTAAATGCATTTTGACTACATGGACATAAAGAATAAATAGTTTCTTTTATTTACACGAGCAGTTATTTTCCATCCCCCTTATATTTACAGCACACCGAGACTGTAATCTATATTCTCCTGTTTGAGGTGTATAAAGTTTTTTTTCTTTTCTTTTTTTTTCCGAATAATGGAAAAAGCTTGGAATTCCTTCAATAAACGCACTTTGAATGCGAAATGTTCTTTGACATAAATATGTTTAAAGTTACATTACAACCAAAGTTACAGTAGACACTGGATATTATAGGCAAATACTGACCCTTTTTTTGTTTGTATTTTTTGTTTTTACAAATGAATCAGGCACCACTTTACATTACAGTGTCCATGTTAGACACATTACTATAATTATTAACTAGAATGACTATAATACCAAGCAGCTCCACAAATGAATCACATGTTAAAGTTTCATCAGCATCACTCAGTACTTCTGTATGAAATTACACAGTAACATGAAAACCAATGTAAAGTGTAACCTAAAATGGCACCACATATACATCAAATATACATTCCTACACTGGACAGTGCATGTGAGAAGGAGCACGGAGCTTATTTCAGTTCGGGCAGGAGCATTTGCACTCTGATATAATGGGGTACTGAACTGGTATCCAGGCACATTTGAGCCCACCCTTCCTCTGCAGGCACCTCCATCGCAAAACCGTAAAATGGCTGGATTTGGCAGGCTTGCAAACCATCCCTTCTGGAACCGAACAAGACCTTTTATTGTAGCAGCTGCCCACCTTCACATAGCGGGGCCAGAATCGGTTCCCCAGGTCCTGCCATGTGTGCACAACCGGACAGAAGGCATAAGTCCACAGCCACAGCTGAAGCCTTCTTCTGAGTTTCTTACTGGGCTTGTGTTTTTTCCCATGCTGGATCTCAAACTCCATGGCTTTGATATCTTTAGGCATGGTGCCGGTGGGACGCTGTTTCATGAGCTCCGACTCGTTCAGGTCGTCCTGTCCTGCGTATTTGTCCTCTGGCTGGCTGATGGACATGAAGTTCTGATCGAATTTACTGCCTAGTAGGGCTTTGAGTTCGGTCTCGTTCAGATCCTGCTCCTTAGGGTCCAGTATGGGATCCGGGTCCTCCTTGAGTTCCACTATAGGTAGACTGTCACTGGGAATGGGACGGAGGAGGTAGTAATGTTGGCACATCCCTTCTTCTATCCTGAATCCGAGGGAGAACATGAGAAAGTATGTAGCCAGAAAATACGACACGTTATCCATTTTCGGCTGTGGGTGTCGGATGCTCGATTAATCCTCGCGTTTGAGTGTTCGCTTGAGTTTTTGGCGAGCTGTGAGCGCGCAGTCTCCAGCGCGCGCGGTGGCTATCCACGAGCGATCGCCCTAGAAAGTGTTCATTCAGTTCAAACGGCACTATCCTCGATGCCACTTCGTGCGTAAATGGGATCGGAGATCCAAGAGCGCTGTGTCAGTATCTACTTCGAGGTCATGCCGCGCGTCTCGTTTCGCTTTTACGCACAGGTTCACATCAGCAGAAGGGCTCATGACAGCATCAGGCGTTTTCACCCGGAGCCGGTCTCCTCTTTGAGCTCGCGGGCTCCTTGCGTCTGAATCCGGAGTCCTGGTGTCTGAGGAGGATCCGCATGGTTTCTGGTGATGTGCGCAGAACTGAGAATCACCTGGCTCGTCTGATTTATTCTCGCGGGTCGCGATAGAACCCAAAGACCCATTCTCAATTGTGGGTCTGTTGCCAGAGCTCCACGACACCTCCTTCTATTTCGGGAGGGGAGGGGGGCGGGATGGATCGGGAGTGGGGTATGGGGGTGGGTGGGGTATAAGGGGGTCCGGGGGGCTGTCTATCGTTGGTCGCCCTCTGCTGGTCCGCGCGCACATGCGTGACATGTCAAAAGATGAATGACAGCGGCAAGGACTTGGGAACGAGTCTCTGTGTGAAATTCATTAATAATCATATCGCCTACTTATATATAAACTATATAAAATTACATCTTACATAAACCTTTTTTTAATCTGTATTAGTCAATAACAAAGTAAAAAGGAGAGATCTTTTCACTTTTAATCTAAAACACAAGCCCTTCTAAATGTTATCTTTGTAGTCATTGTATACATTTTGGAAAAACTTTCATTCAACTTTCTACAAATATTTCGATTTATTTTTGAGTCACGAATATTGGGAAGATTATTCCATTTTGACCAGAACAAAATGTGCCTTTTCATAAAGTTTGTCGGTGTTTTTGTATCATTTAAAACAAACTGCTTCAGTGCTTTATTTAAAAGATTAAAAAGATATTTCTGTCATGACGACCCTCTAATGGATATGGCAATGTTGTTGTGTTTGGTCTTGGCGGAATAGATCTGCTACGCTGATGCTGCTGTTATTGCTGCTGCTGCAGAGTGAGTACGGGACTTGCTACTGCTAATACAAACACGACACGCTGCTGTGAGCAACACATGCTGCTGCTGTTCAATATAGCGAATTACCCGTAGCAGATCTATACAGGTGGAGCTGGGGAAGGTGGAGGGTTTCTGAAAGCGCACTGCTGTGCTGACCAGTATTTGAAGGATGACCAGCGAGCTCATTGGCTACTGATACAGCAGGAACCAATCAGCTGTGCCCTTTAGAGATGATGTGATTGCAAGCAGATTGAGTTAAGGACCAGCTTTCGCCATCTACAGTTTCATATAACTTTGTATTTCTCTCGGGTGGAAGAATTTCAGCTTTCAGACTTTTTTTTAACAACTTCCACAGTTACAACACCTTGACATTTTTTACTTTAAGGTCCACCAAAAATGTCAAAATCACTTATAACTTAGAAATGAATTAAGTCATTTTTGTAATTGATGCAGACAAAAGTTTATTGAAAGAAGATTTATTGAATTGTTCATCGTGTGTTTTATACAAAGTGAATGTATATGCATTGCTCTTCTGTTTAATTCCTTGTCAGTTGATAGCCTATCAGCTACTCTGAAATGCTTTCTAAAATCAAATCAATGGGTGCCACTGTCCGCTGGCTCTTTTGGCTTCTCTTCGAATGACAAGGCTGCATTCAGATATCTCAGAAGAGTTCCTCATCTCCTATGATATTCCTGTGCTATACTCTTTAACGTTTAAATTGACCTTAGAGCAATTTTCTGGATTGCTCCATGTGTCAGCGAGTGTCCGGCGCCAGGAGAATGCGAGTTCTTATTTGAAAGAAAGGAAGTAGGCTGAAATTATGTTTTTGAGATAAGCTTGCCAACCAACTGTAGTGACGAAGGAATCCGTGGCCCTTGAAAACGGCCTATCCTCCGGCTAGAGTTACAGAACGCAGGACCATGCACAGTCTCTCACCGAACAAAGACATTTCTCAGAGCCAAATAAAGAGCTATGCTGTTTTCCAGAGTCCTCTATGAACATAAAACTGATTAATGCATTTGTGACTAACAGACACCATACTGTTTAGTATTAAATGTCACTCATAATAAGTGTCTTAACCTGTGAACTGCAGCACAGTTGATGTATGCTGTTATACTTTCGTGGATTCCTTCATTCTCTCCTGTAATTTGTACCAATGACTGTTTGACTGTGTTCCAGTGGTTACCATGGAAGTGGGTGTTGGGACAAATAGCACAGTGGATTAGAGGCCATATTCAAACAGGCTGTCAATTTTAGCTGTGAATTGAGAACATAGCGTCATTCTGGACTTAATCATCAGATCATCTCCTTGATAGCACTATTCGCACCGATTCAAGCTCGTTTCCAACATACACACACATTCTTCTTTCTTTCCGTTAGCTGACTCCGAGATCCACGTGTTTCGAATCATCTGGAGGCATATTTGTCCTTTGATTTTCGTGAAATATCTGGGCAAAGGCCAGTCGCGCCTCCATGACCATCAATGTCTGGTCCGACTCTAAAGTTCACTTAATCTTAATGACGGATCAGAAGGCCTCCCAGCTCGAGGTCAAAATACTCCTGATTCTTTCATGACCCAGCTAGATAAAAATGTCATTTGTTTTTGTTTAGTTCCCTGTGAAGACCTTTGATGATCTAACAAGAGAGCAATTTGAACGGTCGATTTGAAAGTTACGGTTTCACTGACATGCGGTCAGTTCAGTTTTAAATACAAACATACACACTCTGTCTGTCTCTGTTGGCCTGGTTGTTGAAATTAACAATGTAAACAAAGCTTTATATCAATTTATAAAACATTTTTTTTAAACATCTATATCAAAAAATAATGAAAATTTGAATGTTATAAAATGATACAAAATAAAAGTTGTAAAAATATTGACAAATTTGTCTTTTTAAATCTGTATTCAACCTCTGTAAGATGACATTTCTTAATTACACATTGCCATTTGGCCTGTTTTTGTTAACATTTTAAACAAAGCTTCATATCAATTTATAAATAAAAATATTAAACACATCTATAACAAAAAATCCTGAATATATATATATATATATATATATATATTGTATTTTTAAATCTGTATTCAACCTCTGTACGACATTTCCTAATTATATATTGATACAAAACAAAATGAATCGTCTGCAATTCTGAAATCAACCACAATTTCATTCAAAAATGTATTAAAAAATAACAATAAAGTTAGGCTACCGTACTTGAATTAACCTAAAAATAAATGGTAACTTATATATAATAATTACATGGAAATAACCCTAAACCAAACCGTAAATCGCAGATCTATACAGGTGGAGCTGGGGAAGGTGGAGGGTTTCTGAAAGCGCTCTGCAACTGCTAGTATTTGAAGGATGAGCAGCGAGCTCATTGGCTACTGATACAGCAGGAACCAATCGGCTGTGATCTATAAAGATGATGCGATTGCAAGCAGAGTTAAGGACCTATCAGCCTGCACCATCTAGAGTTTCATGACAGAACTTTGTATTTGATGTTAATTTCAACATTTACTATTACAAAAATCATTATGTAATACACCTGAGCTAACATGAACTAACAATGAACAATTGTATTTGTATTAATGTTAGTAATTTTTTATTAATGTTTTATTAATTTTATGTTAGTTAACTCACCTTATTGTAGAGTGTTACCAATTAAAGAAACAGCTTTAAAAAACATCATAAAATATTTACACTGGAATGTTTATTTTTTATGACTTAAATACATCTGTCACAGCGTCATATTCAAGATGCATCACAAAAAGCAAACAAGTTACAACAGAAACTTCTATGACATGGGACCAACCATCAAAAATACAATACTGAAATATATTATTTGGATCAATAGATGCATAATGCAAAAATATACAGATATGATGCTTCTTAATTGTTTTGGCTTGCATTGTGCACAGTATAAAGGTATCAAGACAAATATACTATATAATTTAACAATAATACCCCAACGGGAATGCCAGTTGCAAACAGTTTCAATGATTTAACTGGAATACGTAAGGTGGCATGTGGTATATAATGCCTCGGCGCTGCAGGGTTGTGTTGAATGCATACTGCAGAGCAGGGCCCGAACACACCGGTGTGTCAGAGCAGTGCATTTTACCCACAGGATCTTGAGCACCAGCTGACATCACTGTACATTAACCAGGAAGATAAAACATTTTTACAATCCTTCAGGAGAAAGTCCAGTTTCAACATATTTTTTGGAAACATTTCAAACGTTTTGTGCAAATACTATTTTTTCTTTCTTTTTGTTATGTTGAAAAAACACTACAAACATTAACAAATTTGTGAAACATTGCAACAGACACATTCACGATGTTGCTTTGCAAAAAGCTGCCCTTTTCATCTGGGAAATTGTTTCACTTCATTTTTAGGGCATACATATGGATATAGTATATTCACAATGGTAAAGTTCTACAGAATTACTAAACAAACTACCTTTTCGGTTATGTCCTTGGACCATAACTTGCATTTCAAATACCTATGGCTTTATTGACAAAATGAATGCAGTGATGTTAGTAATTAAGCACTTACAAATCATCCAAATATTCATGATTGTGTGTTGATTTGCAGTACAAGAAAACAAGGTCGCAGCTTCCTCCGCAAAAGGTCAAAAGTGGTCCGATTCAAAACAGTCCAGATATTAAAACTCTTATTACAGTAAAAGTGGTGGGGTTTAAATATACTGTATATATTAAAAGTGCAGTTTTTCTCATTCCTTCAACCTGTAAAACAGAAGTGGTTTTCATTTCCTTTCATAAGAGTGGGTTACCCAGCATAAATAGGAACAGAAATAACAAATTACAATGAATCTTCAAATGTGAACAATCCCACGCCACAAACCACCATTGTACGGTAAACATCGCACAACTCAAGGTATTTTTCAATGAAACTCATTCTGTGGAACAAATGTCACGCACTCTTTCCCTGGAACTACATAATAGCTTTTTAATTCGAAAAGGGCTCTCGTGTTTAGTAACAGAGTCTGTAGTGAGGGGGTCATTTTTCATTCATCCAGTCGTGTTTCTCAACACAATCGATTTGAAACAGATGTAATGTGAAGGGGATTATGCCACTTCATACATCAATAGTAGGAGCAAACAATTCTAAATGGGCAGTGTAATTAGCGGATACGTCGATCTTTCATTGCAAGTAAACACATAAACTGAATTTTAACTGACCGTCAAATCACCTAACTCCACTCTTCACCGAAAAACACCACAATAGAGCAAAACAGAAGTTTTCAGAAGTAAAAATCCCATTCATTTTCTCCACAGAGAACTTGATTTATATAACATGTAAACCTTTCAAGACAATAACAATAATAACATAGTAAGATTTTTAAATGTTTTTAAAAAGAAGTCTCTTATGCTGCGTTTACAAAATACAGTAAAATAATAATCGTGTAAAATATTATTTCAATTTAAAATAATCTTTCAATTGTGTAATTATTCCTGTGAAGGCAACACTGAATTTTCTGCATCATTACTCCAGTTTTCTGTCACATGATCCTTAAGAAATAATTCTAATATGCAGATTTGGTGTTCAAGAAACATTTCTTTTTACTGTATCAGTTGAAAACAGTTGTGCTGCTTAATATTTTTGTGGAAACTGATACTTTTTTTTCAGGATTCTTTAATGAATAAGCATTTAAAGAACAGCATTTATTTGAAATAAAACATATTTTGTAAAATCATAAACATATTTACTGTCACTTTTGATCAATTTAATGCATCCTTGCTGAAAAAAAGCACAGATTTTTTTTTTTACATAAAGTTTGGAAAGTTAATACATCATTATAATTATATTTTAAATATATATTTCTTTATATATTTTGTGCTTCATAAAAGTTCTTAAATACACACTTCTTGTAGCTTCTAATAAAAAAGCTGTAATATAAAAAAATATTTAGAGTTGTTTGGTTTTGTTCATAACTTCCAAGTGTTTCAGTCTGAAGAAGTTTTTGAAACCCCTATGGAGAAAATGAATGGGAAAAATACACTCAGAACGAAGGCTGCTGAAAAAGTAGCCGCCAACTGTTGGACTCTATTGGCGGAGGCAATTTCAAGTTCTGAGGAAAAGCAGTGCATTGATAATCAACATTGTAACAGTCAGAGCCATGATTTATGAGTCCCGCAGAGTTGACCAGCAACTTCATCCTCTACAGAGAGGATGCAAGAATTGATTAGGCTAAGTGTTCACTCATTACATCTGAGATCTGTTGTAAAGTGTGCGGTTGGAGAGGAAAGGGGGAGTTTTGGAGCTTTTTGAGGCGATTGAATTGTCGAGAAGACCATGCGTATATCGTCCTAAAGAGTGCTGCTGAGGACCTCTGACACTTGTTCATTCGTTAGCTCATCTGAATCCATGTCCTGAGCTTCTGCTGTAGTGCGGTATCCCGATCCGGTCTCTCCGGTGGTCGCTCTTCTCGATCCCGTCTCCTCCTCCTCCCAATGTGGGGCATCTCTGCAGGGTGACGTCTTGCTGCAAGACTCCACAAAGATCCTGTGAACGTTGGGCTTAGACTCCCTGTAGGTCGCCCTGTACTCATCCAAACTGTAGGAGGTAGTGGGAGAGTGCGGTAGAAAGAGCGGCGTCTCCAGCGGCAGGTCAGTTTCGCTCTGTTTGGTGTAGATCCCTTCGGATAGCGAGGGAGTGTGACTCTCGCTCTGTACGCGCAGCCAACGGTGCGGCCCGCCAAAATAACTCCTCTGAGGATGGCTCTTGGACAGCATCTTACGTTTCGTCGGTGAATCGGCCAGGAACTTGCAGCGGGGTGGCTTGTCTGTGTCTTTCACGGAATATGAGGAAAGCGACAGGTCCTCCATATCCTTGGTGCAGGATTCGGTCTCCAGGATGGACTTGGAGCAAGCGCTGTACTTGAGATCGTGCATCTGAAGCACATCGGGTGCGCTTCCGCTGAGGATGTGCACGGCCTGATGGGAGAGATCTTGGGCTGAGGAGTAAACTAAGTCCAGGTCACGAGGGCTCAGAGCGTCACTGGAGTCATAGTCACTGTCTGTGGGGAGAAAGACCTCCGAGCAGCCCTCTTCATCTGAACCCGGTTGGGACTCTGCAACAAATGTGGGTTGATAATAATTATGGAAAGTGTATGGGGAATCAGACAAGCAAAAATATATTTTAATAATAAAATAAACATTTGAAAAGGATACTTCTGCCGAAAATCGGTCTGAAATTCTGTCTGATTGGATGAACCACTTTCAAAGCCCTTTTTGAAATAGTCGATATAGACTACCATTCAACATTTTGGGGTCGGTGAGATTTTGTAAGGTTTTTGAAAGAAGTCTCTTGTGCTACCAAGGCTACATTTATTTGATCAAATACAGTAAAACTAGTAATATTGTAAAACATTATTTTCAATATATTTTAAAATGTAATTTATTCCTGTGATAGTAAAGCTGACTTTTTTTTGTGGCCAGTGTCATATGTGATCCCTCAGAAATCATTCTAATATTCTCATTTGGTGCTCAAGAAACTTTTACTATTATCAGTCCTAAAAATAGTTTTGCTCATTAATATTTTTTTTTTGGAAACTTTGTTGCTGGATTTTTCAAAAGAACAGTTTTTAAAAGCCTTTACTGCCACATTTGATCAATTTAATGCATACTTGCTGAAAACAAGTATTAATTTCTTTCAAAAAACAACAAAAATTCTTACTGAACCCAAAAGTTTGAAATAGATCAAATTAATGTGACATCACATATTCTGTTAAACTAATGTAATAATATTTGTTAAATGTAATAAGTAACTATAAAGTGATGTCTATGGTTTAAAGTAAAGAAATATACATAGGTTCTTTCTGAAAAATCAACAAAAACTGTTTTAATTTTATGTAGCAGGTTGTTGAGTTCACATCCCATACACATAATGCAATAATTAAAAATCCTGCGAAATGTGGCATATAAAAGATAGAAAATAAAAGTAAAAACACCCAGCAGACATGCAATGTGCATATTTATTGCACACATTTGACCACATAAGTAATAATATTTGAATTGACTTAATAACATCTGCTTTTAATTGTACAAGTTTAATTGTAAGGCATATTTTATCAGTATTGCATGGTTTCTTTATTCACACGCTGAGACACTGGAAAGACTGAGAAGCATTAAATCATCTACTACAGTATATTTGGCCTTAAATGATGTCTGTGAAATATCATAATTCGCCAATACTTAGTTTGTTCTTACACAGACTGAAATCTAAAAGACCCCAAATTTCCAACAATCACAGGGTGCCAGTCACTCCGATGAGTGCTTGTAAACTGCAATTTCATAAATTTCTTGAAAATTGGTGTCTTTTGTCAAAAATGCTTTTATCAAATCTTCCTTTAGTGCCATCCGGTAATGTCCTACAAAACACATGGCATCTCAAAGCTTTCAATATTGAAGGGTTGCATTAGATTCACTGATTTATTTCCTGGAAAATCTTTCTTTTGTGTTCAAAAGACTGTCAGCAAATGCCACAATCTCACTACTTACATGTGCAAAATCATTGCAAATACAATACATATTTGAATGTGACACAAACATGCAGTCAAGCACGACATGTTTTTTTATACCTGGATGAATGGCAGCTATTGAAAAATAGCATTTACCAATTGTGGGCTTTCGTCTCCTAATTTCTGGAGAGGGCGAGGGAGTGGGCACGAATTCTGTGTTAGAGGACGTGGAGTCATTCTTCTGGACAGGAGGCTCCACGCTGACATCCACAAGCCAGGTGATAGGCACCCAACCGAGAGGCTGTTTATAGCGGGCGTACTGCAGGGCATTGGTTATCCAGCGAACGTCTCGCCACATCTCGTCCAATTGCTTCAAACACACAAAGAAAAAGACAAAGAGAGGTTGAGTGCGCTCTTATTTCATTGGCAATGCTGCCTGCAAATAAGGTTAGCTTGAAAACTAAAGGGTGCTTTTTAAAAGTTGATTAGATGAAAATGCAAATCACAGCTTTCAGTGTGAGAAACGCGGTATTTTCCCCACACAAACGTCGCAAGAACTTTCCCCACAAACATCACAAAGCTTTTCAAAGCATTAAAGCGCATCACACAAAAGCTTCAAAAGGAGGCCACAGAAAACTTGCTTGAAGGGGCATGACCGTGACTAATGTCATAATTTATTTTGTGTCATCTTCCTCTGTTCACCAATCACAGCACGTCAGAGCCGAATTGTACATATTGCTCCTATTTAGTGTGCAGAAGCGAAATGAGGTAAAATGTGTTTTCAATCAGAGCTGTTAACCTCCATGCAGTGAATCTTCACAACTACCACTTTCATATTTTCCATCCTTGAGACGTACTATAGCAATTGTATTTACAAGGAGCTTATTTCAAATTGGAAGGAAAAAGGCTGAGCAAAAATGCAGCAGAGTAGACGAAAAAAAAAAAATGCAATCTGAGCTCTTTCTAGCAAATGCCATGAGAGATCCAGCTTATGGGAATGAGCCTTGACACCACAGGATGACTCCTTTGGAAAATATGCCGGGCTTCTAACGACAAAGAGGGGACTCCAGTATGACAAGGGCAATAATATGAGTTTCTTTAGGTTTCGAAATAGACTACTTCAACTAATAAATGTTTGGCTGATGCTGTTGGCTGGGAAATATTGAAACAAATTAGGGGAAAATAAGAATAAATAAGCAGTGTGGCTTAAATCACACCCAGTGCTCTATTATACCGGCTCTCAATACAAAAATGAATGGTCTGTCCTGATAGGGTCGTCGGCAGCAGGGAAAAATAATGTTACATGGAAATAATAAAAGGCAACTGACCATATAATCATGCATATTTAGGACAGCAAAATGAATAGGCCTGGCCATTAAAAGGGATGAGAAAACGATTCTCGTTTTTATACGAGTCAAAGGCCGTGCAATCAAACTGAACGGTATTTTGATGCAAAATATTTGGCGAAAAATAGTACAATATTAGATCGATCCAACACAGACAGGCTGCTTGAAAGCCCTTCATCCTGGTAAAGTTTAAACAAAAAACACAAAGTAGAAGAACACACGACTCAAACCACATTAAATACAGATTTAGTTTCAAGGAGAGACTTCAAGGGCATTTTTTGTTCACTTGATACACGACTTTGGTACCCTTTTGGTTTAACACTTAGGCCTGGTTTCATAGACAGGGCTTAAATTAAGCCAGGATTAGACCTTAGTTTAACTGGGACATGTATGTACACTACCGTTCAAAAGTTTGGGGTCGGTACGATTTTAAATACTTTTAAAAGAATTCTCTTCTGCTAACCATGGCTGCGCTTATTTGATTAAAAATACAACAAAAATCAGTTATAGTATTAAATATTATTCCAGTGTAAATCAGCTGTTTTCTGTGTGAATATATAGTAAAGTGTAATTTATTCCTGTGATCAAAGCTGAATTTTCAGCATCACCAGTGTCAGTGTCTTCAGTGTCAAATGATCATTCACAAATCAGTATAATATGAGGATTTGATGCTCAAGAAACATTTATTATTATTATCAATGTTGAAACAGTTGTTGGTCTGTCAGTTGTATAGTTTTTTTTTTTTTTTTTGGATTCTTTGATGAATAGGAAGTTCAAAAGACTTTTGTAACATTATAAATGTCTTTACTGTCACTTTCGATCAAATTAATTATTCCTTGATAAATAAAAGTATTGATTTCTTTCCTCCAAAAAATAAAAATAAAATTCTCACTGACCCCAAACTTTTGAACGGTAGTGTAGTTTTTATAAACGTGCCTTAAAAAACATTACTGGTGTGCATCTCAAGACAAAACAATGGCACTGCCATATTTTAAGATCTCAAACAGCTCAAACATGCATTTTAATCTGGGACTAGGCTTAAGTGTGAAACCAGGGGTTACTGTCCACTGCAAAATCTGGGTCTTGAACTAAAACCAGTTGAGAACTTCAACAGCCAAAAGGTTGCATCGCACAAAAAATCTCTGTGAGTATTATCAGATGAACTAGAGCTTATTTACTTGCATCAAAGCAGCAAATTTGTAAATCTGCCGAGTTAAAGCCGAACACTTGAGCCTACGAAGTAAATCTGAGCGTCATGCAAGCTCCATCTCAATGCCACATCTCGCCGCATGCATCTGAAACGTGTGTTTCGCGGTCTGTCCGTTAGCTCTTTGACAGGACCTCACAGCGGTATAAACCTGCTCTCTCACACGAAAGCACTTTCCAGAGCCGTGCCACTTTGACAGACGTGGCCCTTCCTCGTTTGCCGCCTTCTGGAACATTAAGGTTTTCACGCTAATTGATGCCACATTGCTCAGCCACACACACAGTCATGCAGTCAGACTCATTGATCGGTATTATTTTTTCCCCTCGTCGCTCTTAGGCCCTGTGTAATCTGTGGTCAGTGTGCCGCTTTTTTCCAGTGCCTCTTGGACCTGACATCACACAAACACTTGTGGTTTTGTGGTCAATCTCAATTAATAGTCCAGACCGGGGTGGCGGAGAGGGATTATTTCAGACCGGCACACTTAACACACGCCTCCCTTTCAAGTCGGATTGTGAGAGAGTCTGCTGAACTGTTATTGAAATTTCGACACAAGAAAAACAACTTGTTTTACAGTTTATACGTCTAGTAGTTATGCTTTATGACATCAATAAACTATCCTAATTGGATTATTAGTTTAAATTGTTTTTGTAGTTTGATGTTTCCAACACTCCCAAGCGGCTGGGAATAAACATGATTCTCAGGACTGAAACATGCATGACGTATTGCTAAAAGTTGTAATTGTACAACACAAATGTGGCTAATTAAAAGGAATGAAGCAGTAAAGAATGATTTCAGGTAGCGTACAAACACTAAATAGCAAAAAACACCAAAGCACTATCTTAAACACCTGTTTGTTACTATATGCTGCAAAATTGTTCTGGCTCAATGCTTGCACTGACAAAAGGCAGAATCTGAATCCCTGAAATGACCACATACAACACCATTCAAAAGATCGTGTTCAGTAAAATCCTTAAAAAAAATATTAAGCAGCACAGCTGTTTTTACAATTGATAATAATAAGAAATGTTACTTGTGCACCAAATCCTCATATTAGAATGATTTCTAAAGGATCGTGTGACAAAAGACTGGAGTAATGATGCAGAAAATGTAGCTTTGATGCAGGAAAAAATGACTTTTTAAAATACAGGTCCTTCTCAAAAAATTAGCATATTGTGATAAAGTTCATTATTTTCCATAATGTAATGATAAAAATTAAACTTTCATAGATTTTAGATTAATTGCACACCAACTGAAATATTTCAGGTCTTTTATTGTTTTAATACTGATGATTTTGGCATACAGCTCATGAAAACCCAAAATTCCTGTCTCAAAAAATTAGCATATCATGAAAAGGGTCTCTAAACAAGCTATTAACCAAATCATCTGAATCAACTAATTAACTCTAAACACCTGCAAAAGATTCCTGAGGCTTTTAAAAACTCCCAGCCTGTTTCATTACTCAAAACCGCAATCATGCATAAGACTGCCGACCTGACTGCTGTCCAGAAGGCCATCATTGACACCCTCAAGCAAGAGGGTAAGACAGAAAGAAATTTCTGAACAAATAGGCTGTTCCCAGAGTGCTGTATCAAGGCACCTCAGTGGGAAGTCTGTGGGAAGGAAAAAGTGTGGCAAAAAACGCTGCACAACGAGAAGAGGTGACCGGACCCTGAGGAAGATTGTGGAGAAGGACCGATTCCAGACCTTGGGGGACCTGCGGAAGCAGTGGACTGAGTCTGGAGTAGAAACATCCAGAGCCACCGTGCACAGGCATGTGCAGGAAATGGGCTACAGGTGCCGCATTCCCCAGGTCAAGCCACTTTTGAACCAGAAACAGCGGCAGACGCGCCTGACCTGGGCTACAGAAAAGCAGCACTGGACTGTTGCTCAGTTTTGCATGTCATTCGGAAATCAAGGTGCCAGAGTCTGGAGGAAGACTGGGGAGAAGGAAATGCCAAAATGCCTGAAGTCCAGTGTCAAGTACCCACAGTCAGTGATGGTCTGGGGTGCCATGTCAGCTGCTGGTGTTGGTGCACTGTGTTTTATCAAGGGCAGGGTCAATGCACCTAGCTATCAGGAGATTTTGGAGCACTTCATGCTTCCATCTGCTGAAAAGCTTTATGGAGATGAAGATTTCATATTTTCAGCACGACCTGGCACCTGCTCACAGTGCCAAAACCACTGGTAAATGGTTTACTGACCATGGTATTACTGTGCTCAATTGGCCTGCCAACTCTCCTGACCTGAACCCCATAGAGAATCTGTGGGATATTGTGAAGAGAAAGTTGAGAGACGCAAGACCCAACACTCTGGATGAGCTTAAGGCCGCTATCGAAGCATCCTGGGCCTCCATAACACCTCAGCAGTGCCACAGGCTGATTGCCTCCATGCCACGCCGCATTGAAGCAGTCATTTCTGCAAAAGGATTCCCGACCATGTATTGACTATTGAGTGCATAACTGAAAATAATTATTTGAAGGTTGACTTTTTTTTTTGTATTAAAAACACTTCTTTTATTGGTCGGATGAAATATGCAAATTTTTTGAGACAGGAATATTGGGTTTTCATGAGCTGTATGCCAAAATCATCAGTATTAAAACAATAAAAGACCTGAAATATTTAGTTGGTGTGCAATGAATCTAAAATATATGAAAGTTTAATTTTTATCATTACATTATGGAAAATTATGAACTTTATCACAATATGCAAATTTTTTGAGAAGGACCTGTATATTAAAACAGAACACAGTTTAGTTTCAATTTGAATCATTTTCCAATTTGACTGTTTTACTGCATTTTCACAATTGTACTGTTTTTACTGTAGTGTATTTCATGTTTCTTTCTTCGAGGTGATTAATCAGTAGTTTTTTTCAGTGACTGGTGAATAAGTGAAAGAATCGTATTTTCAGTAAAAGCCCAATGTTCTCAAAGACCAAAAACACTGGTGGCTTGGCAATGGATGAAGATGCAAAATGCTTGCAGAGCAACAAATTATTTAAATTGAGAGGAAATGGATTTGTTGTAATGGATGTGCAAATGGAGATTCACTTGCAAATAAGTCCTGTACTAACATTATAGCTCCAAGATGTACATCAAACTGTACTAAACACAAAATAATACAGATAATATAAAATAGCTATATGAGATGCAGATTATAAAAAGCTTAAAGTGAAGAAATAAGCAGAAAATGCTACATGGTAGTAGCTTGCATAAGTATATACTTAAACATCACCCCCAAAAGATTGCTATATCAAAAGAATTTGCATATGGTGACAATTTTTTTTAGTTATATTTATGACCCCATGCCTTTATACACTACTTCAAAAGCTACTACTATACAGCTACTACAAAAAACTTATATTTTTGTAATAAAAAAAAGAAACAATACAATAAGTTTGTTTGAAAATTGTGTTGCTCCATCAATATTTAATATAACACTGAATAATGTTATGTAAAAATATATTATAATTTATAAAGATGACTCTTTTTTCATATATACTTTGGGACAAGCAAGAAAAAGATACTGCTATATCAAAAGAATTTACAGATGGTGACAAATTATTATTGTTTTTTTATTATATTTTATGTATTATTATATATTTATTATGTTATTATATATTATTATATTATATTATTTATTTTATTACATCAAATTACTTTATAATTTGTATAAAAATAAACGGTCAAAAAACTTCAATATTACTTCAAAATCAATATTAAATTCAATGCTGAATAATATTGTTTAAAAATATATTTTATAAAACAAAAAGTATCAGAACAAGTATTTACTTAAAGGTCAATCAAAACTATTCTACTATATCAAAAGCATTTGCACAAGGTGAATAATTATTTTATTGTTTAAATTATATTTATGTGTTTAGGCCTTTAAACTGGACTTTATAATTGTTGTAAAAAAGAAATAAATAAAAAATAAATAAAAGAAAACTTGTTTAAAAACATTTGCTCCGATATTCAATATAATACTAAATTATATGATGTAAAAATATATTTATTTCTTTTTTAATAAAATCACATTATCCTTCACAGAGGGGCACCCTCTGCCCCATACCTGAATGTAGTCCAATATGTGCTGTTGTCTATGTTTGGCTGTGGACACCTCTGAGTCAGTGATGGCCTCTCTAAAAGCCTGCTGGGTAATTAGAGCGTCCAGGTCCAGCACCGAGGACAGCCGGCAATAAAGACTGATAAATTTCTCCTTATATGAGTAGAAGTGAACTGCACAGGGAGACAAAATAAAAACAAGAATACTGTAGTTAGTAATTGACACTGTCTTATAAGGGCAACAGTAGTGAGATGTTATTGCATTTCTGAAATTGACTTCCCAGGGTGGTGTGCTGTATGAAATTGAGACCCTAGGAAGGTTATCATTAATGTCCCAAAAACACTGACGAATCTTTTTAAAGACGCTTTTGTAATGGAAATCTGTGGGAGGTTTACAAGTGTATGGTGTTTGGGCTGAAACTACCTCACAGTATAACGTTTAAAAAGTTGTTTGAAACTCTCCCCACAACAGCAGCTGAATAAGCTACTAAGTGTTCTAACTGGCACCACTGCTGAGAATACAAACACACGATTTGCCTTCTCGTCTGAAAACAAACCCTGCTATTTAAATGAAAATGATCTGCCATTCTTTAAAACACATTTTATTGGATTATAATATTGATTACTTGTTTAACCTTTCCTTATTTTACACAGTCTGGGCTCAGCGAGGGGGGTGGGTGGCTGTTTGGCTAGCCGTGGTGCGCACCGCCACCCCGCTGGTGTCTGCATGTGTGTGTGTGTGTGTGTGTGTGTCTGCTTGATTTACTAGAGGTCCTAAGGGAGTGTGACTGGGGGCAGAGGGGGGAGGAATCTGTGGATTTTTATAAGGCCAACTGAGCTAATATTGTAGGGGTTGAAACAGAAGCCAGTGTACCGAGCTCAAACATTTGAAGAGGGAGGTTGAGGAACCCCGAGTGTGGTGTGTAGGGGTTGGTCTGTCCCGGGGCAGAGCACACGTCGTCTGAGGCGGGCAGCAGCAGAAGAAAGGACACATTGTGACCCAGCTCCAGCACCTCGTGTGTGTAGAGACGGAAGTGCTTGGCCTGTGTGGGACACACAGACACACACACAGACTTTAACCCATGGTAAAGTAACAATGTAACAAAGGGTAACAATGTTGTGCCGTAACTAAGTAGAAAAAATCCCAAAACTATATGTATAACTATAAAGTAATACAGACAAAAAATAGAGTTATTCTGACTAATATTGGGAGAGAGTATCTATAGTATGTCTATTAGTCTATCTATCCATCTATCCACACATCTATCTATCCATCCATCCATCCATCCATCTATTTATATTTGGTCTATCTATCTATCTATCTATCTATCTATCTATCTATCTATCTATCTATCTATCTATCTATCTATCTATCTATCTATCTATCTATCTATAAATCTATCTATAAATCTATCTAGATTTTTATCAATCAAATTTAATAAATTGATATATAAAATTTTTATAAATCTATATTTGGTCCATCCATCAATCCATCCATCAATCCATCAATCCATCCATCCATCCATCCATCCATCCATCCATCCATCCATCCATCCATCCATCCATCCATCCATCCATCCATCCATCCATCCATCCATCCATCCATCCATTCATCAATGCTGCTAGAGATTTCAAAGTTTTCAAACTACCCAAGGTTTATATAAGCTTAAAATGTAATGCTCTCTTTTCAAACAGCCCATGTTTTCAAATTAAACGCCCCAAAAAACTATTTAAGCTATTTTAATCATTTTAAAATGAAAGCATATTAACAAACTTTACTTTTTTATTTATTGTGGAGCTTAACACCAAGTTACCACAGAGTTGTCCTGTAGACTGCAGTACCTGGTGGAGAGGTAGATTGATATGGTGCAGCAGACTCTTAATGGCCGTCTGGAGCTCAGAGAAGAGGAGGCAGTCTGTAGCCTGATCTGCTCTTTCCACCTCCACAGGGCCAGACAGTGACTGCAGCCATTCCCACTCATCCCTGGGTGGGAAGAGACAGCGTTCAGTCAACATACACAGCTCTTTACGGTTTCCAGAAGTGCCATCGACAGAGTGGTTTCCAAAGGCTAGTGGGATGGCATATTAGGTCTAATATTGAGAGTGAGTTTTGGTGAGATGTTTTTGACCAACCACTAAAAACCCTTCCTTTTAATCTGAACATTCTACACTAAGAAAAGCTAAGTTGTTAAATGTTAAATAATAATAGGAAAGTGACAACTCTTCTGTATTTTAAAATTATTGTAGAGAGATTTTAAAAATAAATAAAAATATTCAGTGATCATTTTGGCAAATATATTTTTACAATTAGGTTAAATTCATTTAACTTTCTCTAAATTTCACAAAAACTGTAAGATGATGAAAAGCATCAGCTTATGGTACGCGGGTAAGATGACGGGGCAAAATAGAGCATTTTGGTTTTAGTCTCAAGGACACCCTCAAGGCCTAGTGTCTAGGGGGTAGTGGGATGGTGGAAAAAAGCAGAATTTCTTTGCTCCAGAGGTTTTCCTCGAGCCGTGAGTAGGCATCATCCTGTGTGAACCTCCCACTGACTTCCACAGTCCGGCCCCGTAGTAAATTTAGTTTTACTACCACACAGAGCTGCAGGATAATACTCTCCCTGTCTCTAGCTACCTACCAAGGTCAACACCATGACCCGAGATGAAAATAAATAAATAGCTCCTTTACCGAACAAAAACAAATAGCAGTTTTGTTTTGACTGTAAAAAATGGTGGTGTCAAGAAACTATGTAAGCCTGTGGTGAGGGGGAGCCCGACACGGAGTTCAGGCATATTTCAATCTTCTCAGGTACACTCACTCTGGAGAGCTTGTATTTGCTTCACCAGTGCAAAATCCTATTTTAAAAAGGCATGTCTATATCAATGACATTCATTAGATTGCATGAGAGGTATTCATAATGAATCAAAAA
Source organism: Rhinichthys klamathensis goyatoka (assembly GCF_029890125.1). Classification (NCBI taxonomy): domain Eukaryota; kingdom Metazoa; phylum Chordata; class Actinopteri; order Cypriniformes; family Leuciscidae; genus Rhinichthys; species Rhinichthys klamathensis. The sequence goes on along the minus strand of NW_026606796.1, from coordinate 1,521,168 downwards.
ATCGATAGATTAATAAAAAAGAAGAAAATCATTATACGCTTTTATTACAGGCTTTGAATGCTTTAATAATGCCATCTCTGCTCAATGCTTTCAAGACCTAGGGTCTTTTTTCTTCAATATTTTTGAGATGAAAAAAAAAAAGATTTTAAAGATTTTTTAAAAAGAAACAAAGGCTCCTGAGACCTGCTGTGTGAACTGCAAAATGCAGGACGATTTGAGGAAAAAATATGCTAAAACATTCACATTCATTCACTATATTAGTATAATATTCAGTTTTCCCTAAAGCAGGACCAATAAACTCTCTCATTTGTTGTGTTGCATATCATGCAGAGTCTTTCTTTTAAATTGCACAAATTTGCATTTTTCAACTAAACAACCCGAATCATTCCCCCAAAACTTTGTGGGAGTAGCTCATGCCAATAGGCTTTATGTTGAAGGTCACATTAACAAACAAGAAAACAGGTCTCATCACATCCACTTGTTGGAGAAAGTGTTAACAGCAGTAGAACTGATGGCGACATCTATGGACTTTTAAGGTAATCAGCTAACCTAGTAAGTTATTTTTATTGTTGGCGGGTTACTCAATTTTAATATCCAAATGTTAGTGTGAACAAAAACATTTAAATAAAAAAAAACTTTTAGATATCAATCTGCATATGCGATGGACATCGGTAATGCTCATCTTTGGTAGCTCTATTGAAGACATCTTGAGTAAAACAGCTCTTTTTTCAACAAAACATGTACAAAAGACCTGAACCGGAAGCGATGGAACCTGTTTTACAGAATAGTTTGTTGTGTATAACCCCTATAACAACAACATGAGCAATGTGGATGTACTCCGAATGGGTACACTAAAGTTTAACAAACCAAAAAAGTGACATTGCATTCCGTTTAATCTGGTCCATGACCAAAAATGAGTTTGAAACCTCTGATTTACAGAGAAAAAAGCAAATAATAGGAAATAAGTCAATGACTTACCTTGATACATTCCAGTTGTCTCGTATCTTGGTGTGACAGAGCATGTTGGGCATACGTTGAGGAACCAGAACTTTGATCTGATCCACAGAGCTGCTGAGCTTTAGGTAACCAAGATAAAGTCCAGAGGACAGCCGGTGCTGACTCCGTCTCTGATAGGCCAGAATGTCCTATAATCAAAATAACAGTTTAAATGAGATTCTTTTTCTGAAGAAAAAAATCAATGGTGCTTGATTTGAGATAGGCTATCATTAATGTCTGTAGGACAAGACAGAGCTGTGTTCACCTGTATGGTTATGAGTAGGATGTCCAGGGCATATGGTTCCTCAGGGGTAGACAGAGACTTCCTCTGACTCTGAAGTTTGGATACCTGCATCCATTTCCCATTGAAAAAAGAATAGAAGCTGTCCATCTCTCTTACTGTCACAAGCAGCACATTCCCATGACGATCTTTAATGGGCTCATAGTGGACTCGGCCCAAGTTGTGAGTGCCCAGAAGATTCTGTTTGGAGAGGAATAGAGGAATAGACATGATGTGAAAAGGACGTTTGTTCTCCAGAATTCTTATTTAGACAGTACATGGTGTCCACTACAAAACAAATGCTAAAACATATTTTTAATAATTTAGGGTGTGATGTTACATCGAAACCACCATGGAGAGTTTACTCATAATCATATACAGTATGTCTGCCCTCTACCTCTTTATGTCATTATGCTTTTGATTTATGTCAATAGAAATTTAAAATGCCTGACAAAAAAGGACAAATCACCAAGTACTTATGAATGTATCACTGGACCAATGTGTAATTCTCTGAGAATTGGAAAGAAAAAAACCCACACTTTTGTAATAAATAAATCAGTTACGTTGGCCAAAATAATTGTTATGCAATATAAAAAAATATGCTAAAACAGAAACACAGACACATACTCTGCTCAGAATCCTTCATAAGGGATTATCCCACTCAATTTCAATTTCAATCCCATTATAGTAATAAATTGTTAGCAAGGCTCATCACGGGCTGGCAAACCTGCAGTTGGCCCGCGGCCGTCAGCATCTTCTGTCTGGACTGCAGAGTGGAAGAGGAAGAGGTGGAGACTGCCAGGCTCTGTCTCAGCCACCGGACGTCCTCCCACATACAGGACAGCTGCAAAATAAACACACGCACACTTGTGAAGTTGGAGGAAGCAATTTACTTAATTCCTCGACATCATTCAAAGTCTGTGCATCAATGCCAGAGTGCTTTGTTTTCAGTGATGAAACAGTCCCTACTGGGCTAGTAATAGGTGTCTCAGTTGACTACTTATTTGACCATATGCAATTAGACAATATGCACTCCATAATAAGGTGTTTAAACAGAAAATTCTAGAAGGGACCATGAGAGTCCATCTATGTGCCTGCCTGTTTATGTGACTGTTTAACCTTCAAACTATTTTAAACTTTGAGACAAGGTTTATCAAGCCAACATCAAAATTTTCCTTGACAAACCTTCATTTTCTACTTGCATATTAGGAGACAAGTTGTAAAATAAACATTTGGATGTGGACATGAGCGCTTAAAAAGCTGCGAGGCTCGTTTCATGAGTATAACTTTACCTCCAATCTCACCATAAAATCTAGAAGTATTTGGCCATCAAACAAAGAGCTATATTCTGCTAAGACTGTCTCTGCTTCTTGCATCACACCACTTTAGCCTTGTAATGATGGGCTAATTACAAACGCGCGGTCTAACGTCAAAAGTGTGGTGACTGTTCACTTTGACAGAATATATTTAGGACGCTAAGCTGACCGCAGGCTGCATTTGGAAGAAACCAACAAAAATATTGACGCTTGTCAAAGAGATGTGTTACGAAAACATAGAAAATCTATGTTTCAGTTCAGCGTTAATAAAACCCACGTTACTTTAGTGCAGTATCTCTGTGCTGACCTCTCCACTGCTTAATGTCGCGGTTGACTGTATGTTTTTGCATACCTTGGTGAACCACAGAAAGTCCTGCATGAGGGAGCTGCTGTATGAGTCGTCCACCTCCACTATGGGGATCTGATCCTCATTAGTCACTAGCAGACTGTCCTTATGGTAAAATACTGATGCTATATAAACTCCCCTGCAAAAGAAAAAACAGCCAAGACAACCTATTCAGAACAAGACGAATTCAGCATATTCAGCTATAATGTGAGTTCTATGATTCCTGGCACTTTCCAAGAATAGAGTACAAAAAACAAAAAGTGAATACTTTTTTTTTATTTATTTAAGTAAATAGTCAGTGACTCTTAACGTCAGTGAGATTCTTAACGTTTAGATAATATTGATCGTCAACCTCGTCGGGGGCAAACAAAACATTACACTCATATTTTACATTTATTAATTTAGCAGACACTTTTATCCAAAGCCACATACAAATCAACACTAAAATAAAGCAATATTATAGTACAATATTATTATTATAAGTTTGCTTAAGTTACCAATTAAAATGTTTTTTACAGTTAAATATCTCAGTTAATTATAAATAAATTTTAATTATAAATGCATTCTAAACAGTTAATTAAACATTCGAAATATTATTAAAAAAATATTCAGTTGAGATGGTTAAGACCTCTGAGGTGGAACAGATCAAATCACACCATTTTAAGGGTGAGGATACAGACATTTGATATGCGCAAAACTACTTTCATGCACATATCTACAGTAACAACACAACGATACAACAGTGACCATTTATGTCTCGAATGCTGTAATAAAACTAATGAGATACCAAAGTGTAACCTATTTGTGGAAAGTGCCACCTATTTTCTGCAATATGCTCATACCACCTTTTGAGAGTCTTGACAAATTTATTAGAGGAGTGAAAAAGGTGTTTCAGGCTCCGGGACACTGACTGCTTTCGACTTGGATTCGGCAACTTTGATGTGTCTGGGGGGGTAAAAAAAACATACGAGATAAACAAAGGTGAAAACAACAAAATATCCAGACTTGGTAGATTAACATGGGAGTCTGAAGATAGTTTGAGAGACAAACAATGGAAAAACTGTGAATAATCATCCTGTTTATGTGCAAGTTACCCTATTGAAAGACTGTGGGTTCTTGGATTCATTCTGGCTTCTTTAAGATCAACTAGTCGTTTAGAAAATCCAATGATTAATTGAGTATGAACTATGTAGTTTTGGTCATCCTTTTGGAGATTTACATTTTAGAATTGCTGGAAAACACTTCAAGCCTTAGGGTTTTCAACAAGACACAAAAATATCAAACACTGAAAAGAGCAAAATGAAAACCATGATGGAATAAACTTAGGGAACTTCGAAGACAGACAGCGTGAAAGAGCCTCAGGGGTGTAAGATAGGGATTGGGGGAGTCAGGCCACCGACAAACCGGTTATCTGGAACATTTCAGCTGCGTATCTCCCGCTTCAAGCACAGCCATATCAGCCCACATTTCAGCGATGCCAATCTTCAGACGTCCCTGTTTTCATGAAATTAAGCGTCACGTAATTGGCCCCCATGTAAACAGCAGGGCAGACGGAACAATCCATTTGGCTGAGAAGCTGTTTACAACGTGAAAGTGGCCGTCAAAGCGAGCGAGTCACCGTGAGAGCAATCACGCTAGCCCTAGTCTCTGTGTCTCCATCAGAGGGGCATGAAAGGGAGGTAGGAAGGCAGATTTTCCGTTTGAAAATCACTATCAAACCCCTCAAGGAATAATGTGTCTTACAAGTCCCATAAGGAGATTAACCCTTGGCCCCTTTGACCCTACAGTGGCGACTGTTAACAGTACGTGATTAAATGCGCACACTGATTGTTTCCTTCTTGGCAAGATATCTACATAACGTAACCTCACAACCGCAATGCGTCTTACTGGAATCTCAGAACAATTACCTTCCAACTGAAAAAGAGTCAAATTTGATTACATTCACTGAAATATCTCCACCAGACTCCAAGGTTTGGATGTCAACCACAATTTTTGTATCACAACAAGTTGGAGTGAGAACAAAATTATCCACTTTCGGAAACACATTCAATCCGTTTTAACATTTTTTATGTGAAGTTCAGCGGCAGTTTCCAGTCTCCGCAAATAGAGCCAGCGCTGCCATCGCACGTGTTGATAAGTTGAGCGCAGAATTCGTATTTATTTCTCCCTCAGAAGGTTAACTGGCTTTGACAAGCAGATTATAAGACATGAGTGCATTGGCCTCCTGTGCCGCCAAACTGTCACACTAAATAAATAAAGAAATGCCTTTACATTTATGAAAGCAAAAAGCAAAAAAAAAAAAAAAAGGATCACCTTTGATTAATGACTTGGCAATAAATCTGACTACCGCACAGTGAGTGCAACCATGAAATGAGGTGAGTGAGAGTTGGAGAGACGGCGAGCACTAGTAGCATTCTTCATTTTCTAACTAATTTAGCGGGGGTCAACGGACCCTTTTCAACATACGAGAGCGAGCGGGATCATCCATAACGTTTGTGGCCAGACTTTCCAGGCCCTCGCTGACAGAAAGCGCTTACATAGCCGCGACGGAGTGCGGAGGTTTGCGTGTGAGCGATCGCGTTGTGCGTGTGGGTGTTGCTGTGTCTCATGCAGGAACACTGGGAGCTGTGTGCACGACACACACACACACACACACACACACACACCCCTCGGCTTGAGAGCAACCTCTCAGCTCCACATATACACATCATAAATTAAGATAACCTCTGCCTAAACGAGCTGCATTTTTTTTCGGAGCGGCTTTTATAGTAGTGTCATTGTACCGGTGCTGATTAATTTCGCAGATTTATTTTCGAACACCGTCGCTCCAAAAATAACCTGGGTAAATACATTGCCCCTACCAGCATGTGTGCTTATCGAGACATATAATGCACACACATACTGCAAAAAAAAAAAAAAATCATAATCAGTATTTTTGTCTTGTTTTCCAGTAATTATCTATAAATGTTCTTAGATTAATTCTGCATTTCATTTCTGCCCCAGCTTGTGCATAAACATTATAAACTTGGCATTGTGAACTGCAAATATTGTTGGCTCTTAAGATAAATTGTTACATTCCTCATTTAAAGGTAGGGTATAGGCAATGTTTTTCATAAACACTTTTTGTTATACTGGTTGAAACTCTCTTGACATCCTGATAGCAATCAATAATAGAAGTGGTCTAAATATTAAAACATGTACTACATACACTCACCTAAAGGATTATTAGGAACTCCATACTAATACTGTGTTTGACCCCCTTTCGCCTTCAGAACTGCCTTAATTCTACGTGGCATTGATTCAACAAGGTGCTGAAAGCATTCTTTAGAAATGTTGGCCCATATTGATAGGATAGCATCTTGCAGTTGATGGAGATTTGTGGGATGCACATCCAGGGCACAAAGCTCCCGTTCCACCAGGGTTGAGATCTGGTGACTGTGGGGGCCATTTTAGTACAGTGAACTCATTGTCATGTTCAAGAAACCAATTTGAAATGATTCGAGCTTTGTGACATGGTGCATTATCCTGCTGGAAGTAGCCATCAGAGGATGGGTACATGGTGGCCATAAAGGGATGGACATGGTCAGAAACAATACTCAGGTAGGCTGTGGCATTTAAACAATGCCCAATTGGCACTAAGGGGCCTAAAGTGTGCCAAGAAAACATCCCCCACACCATTACACCACCACCACCAGCCTGCACAGTGGTAACAAGGCATGATGGATCCATGTTCTCATTCTGTTTACGCCAAATTCTGACTCTACCATCTGAATGTCTCAACAGAAATCGAGACTCATCAGACCAGGCATCATTTTTCCAGTCTTCAACTGTCCAATTTTGGTGAGCTCTTGCAAATTGTAGCCTCTTTTTCCTATTTGTAGTGGAGATGAGTGGTACCCGGTGGGGTCTTCTGCTGTTGTAGCCCATCCGCCTCAAGGTTGTGCGCGTTGTGGCTTCACAAATGCTTTGCTGCATACCTCGGTTGTAACGAGTGGTTATTTCAGTCAAAGTTGCTCTTCTATCAGCTTGAATCAGTCGGCCCATTCTCCTCTGACCTCTAGCATCAACAGGGCATTTTCGCCCACAGGACTGCCGCATACTGGATGTTTTTCCCTTTTCACACCATTCTTTGTAAACCCTAGAATGGTTGTGCGTGAAAATCCCTGTAACTGAGCAGATTGTGAAATACTCAGACCGGCCCGTCTGGCACCAACAACCATGCCACGCTCAAAATTGCTTAAATCACCTTTCTTTCCCATTGTGACATTCAGTTTGGAGTTCAGGAGATTGTCTTGACCAGGACCACACCCCTAAATGCATTGAAGCAACTGCCATGTGATTGGTTGATTAGATATTTGCATTAATGATAAATTGAACAGGTGTTCCTAATAATCCTTTAGGTGTGTGTATATCTTCTGTGGAAGTCTCAGGACCAAAAAAAATTCGTCCAATTATTGCATTCGGTCAGTTCACGTCATATTGTAATTACCGTCGAGAGGGCAATCTGTGACATTCTACGGAGCTGTTCACATCCTCAGAATTATGCATTTCTATGTCAACATTATCATTGCCGAAATGAATCTGCAGCAGTCAGAAGTTGTTTACGTTGATTGTTATTGTAATGTTGTAATGCTTTGAGACATGAGGTAATTTGACGTAGTCTCTCGTGACGCTTTGCAGACTCTGCTCTGGCTGTGTGCGTTCATGTGTTTTGGAGGGGGTGTGGCTTTGGAGACGCTCTAGAGGAAGGGCGGGGTCTTATGATATCAAAGCTAGCTTGCTATTGCTAGCCTCTTTTTGAAATTGCCTACCCTACCTTAAATGAGTGGCTTTGAATAAAAGTGTCTGCCAAAAAAAATGTAGAAGCAATACTGCATAAACTTTAAAGACATATTTTCAGAAATAAGTGTACCTTTCTTATATATTAAAAATATAAAGGCATTTATGCTTAAAATGACTAGCCAATTGGAATATTTTAACTGGAGTTTTCAAAATACATTCTCTAAAAAAAGTCTAATTATCTAATCCCACGTAGAAAACTCATAGGATCAAAATCACACTCTGCAGGTGTTTACATATCAAACATGGATGATCTTAAAAGGGATTATTTGTGGAATTTGTGAAACGTTGGCCATTGTATGATCAATCCCGAAATACACTAATACATAAATATAAAGATATAAATTTGCTTTTATTTAAAATATTTAGGATATTTAAAAAATATTGTGGAATATTTTTAATGGAATGTTCAACATTCAAGATATTTTTTTTCTTATTATCTTGCACAATTAAAAAAAGTAAATGTATGTGATTTCTAGGATGTTTGGAGATTTTTACTGAAAAAACAAGGCAAACATTACGATTAAGAAAATGTTTTTTGCAATGCGCACACCCACATTCTCTCTCTAAATGAAAACAGACAGAGACAGATGGGTTATTTTTGCACAGTTTGTGTGCAGAAGTTCTTTTGTTTCTTTTGTTTTTTCTGCTTTCCACATCAATAAAAACTCTCATACAGTGTTTTTCTAATATAATCAATTCCCCTGTATAAATTCATTTGCAACGCTGGCAGCCATCGCTCTGACATCATTAGTGTTGATTTCTAAACAGATGAGGGATGCTGTTTTTTTTTGCTCACCCCCCTCTTGCTTGTGGCCGACTGCATAGCTGCCTAATGAAGTTGCTGTTTGTGAGCAGCGCAATACTGTCAGCACCAGGAACAGCGTTCTTCTATACCTCAGTAGCCGGCCTCTGGGATAGAGAGTGGGCCTGAGGCCAAAGCAGACTCTCTACTCGTTGCGCTACGTCCAGCCTGCCTCGTTTTAAAGGTGTCTGGGCTCGAGGCCTGTGATTTACAGTGCTGCACTATACGAACGACATGTTTGACACATAGATGTTAAAATCCAAAATGGATAAATGTATTAAAACATTATTTATTTATTTACACATACTCCACGCCTGCCTTGCTCCTCATGTGAAGAGCGTAGGAGGGCAGGCAGCAGGAATGCTGAGAGAGAGCGTATTCATACTGCTCTGGATGGCCATACTTGAGTCAAAACACTTTGACCATGCTTCATTTCGTCACTTTAATACGGAGTTAATCTACTGGAAGAAGTGCGGACTTAGAAGACGAGAGGATGATGGGAAGGGGGGATTTCTGGTGAGTGGACAGATGGGTGGAAGGGAGAGAGAAATATACGATGAGAATAATTGAGGGCATTATGAGAGACTGACATCGGAGAGACAAAACACAATAAAGACAGCAAATAAAAGAGCACCAGCAGAGCAAAAAACAGAGATGATGAGGATGAAGTCATCTGGTTCCATTGGAACATCCTGTTCTGATTCAGGGGACATACAGCCCACTTTTAGCTAGGTTTATGGATATTTTCAAAATCAAGTAGTCAGTGCAAACTGACTAAAAGCACACTAATAAAACCACTTCTGCAAAAAAATAAAACTGAAAGTTACATTAAAAAAGTAAAAAATGTAGAAAATACATACAAAATATAAAACTACATAAAAAAAAATATAAAAAAAATATATTTAATACAGTGCTTAGCATAAGTGAATACACCCATGCTAAAGTTGACTAAAAAGAGGAATAAAAAATCATTTTGGAAATTGATCTTAAAGGAGAACTCCGGCGCAAAATGAACCTTTGGTCAAATTACACATTGTTACCTAGTCAACCGTTATCTGAGATTTGTTTTCATGATTATCGAATGTAAATAGTTTTATCTCTAAAAACAGTTTAGCCTATAAAGCTAGTATATTGGGCATAGATCAATGACAAATAAAAATCGCTTGTTAATACCACTAACAAGGCTCAAAATAGCCCCACACTAACACGGTAGCATAATGAGGGTCCCTACCTTCAAACCGAAGCATTGAGAACTTTGTCAGTGTCCAGACAGTTTAATAAGAAGATATTTAATACATACAGTCAACTTCGCGTATACAGGCAGGAGCCATCTTTGAAATACAGTCTCTACCAGTCAATCTACGAACGCCGATCCAAGCCTGCTGTTCGCGCTCACCTTATCACAACTTATAGCTCGTTCACATCTCACCAGCGCACTTGGATCGGCGTTCGTAGATCAACTGGTAAAGACTGTATTTCAAAGATGGCTCCTGCCTGTATACGCGAAGTTGACTGTATGTTTAAAATATCTTCTTATTAAACTGTCTGGACACTGACAAAGTTCTCAATGCTTCGGTTTGAAGGTAGGGACCCTCATTATGCTACCGTGTTAGTGTGGGGCTATTTTGAGCCTTGTTAGTGGTATTAACAAGCGATTTTTATTTGTCATTGATCTATGCCCAATATACTAGCGTTATACTAGCTTTATAGGCTAAACTGTTTTTAGAGATAAAACTATTTACATTCGATAATCATGAAAACAAATCTCAGATAACAGTTGACTAGGTAACAATGTGTAATTAGACCAAAGGTTCATTTTGCGCCGGAGTTCTCCTTAAATGCCTAAATTAAAAAAACGAGTAAAAATCCAACCTTTAAGGACACCACTTTTCTTTGTGAATGAATAATGTATAGTAAATAAATAAAAGTTTTTCCTTAAAATACAGGGGGCATAAGTCAGGACACCCCTATGTTAAATTCCCATAGAGGCAGGCAGATTTTTATTTTTAAAGGCCAGTTATTTCATGGATCCAGGATACTATGCATCCTGATAAAGTTCCCTTGGCCTTTGGAATTAAAATAGCCCCACATCATCACACACCCTTCACCATACCTAGAGACTGGCATGGGGTACTTTCCATAAGATCATCTCTCAATGCAAATCAAACCAGCAAATTAGTCAAACTGAAATAAAACCATGCCAATCTCTAGGTATGGTGGAGGGTATGTGATGATGTGGGGCTATTTTAATTCCAAAGGCCAATTAAGGGAACTTTACCATGAACATCTTCATGGTCAAACATACGGTATGTCTGGTGCAAAAAAAAAAGATAAAGCTTAAGAGCAGAAGAACAGAAGAACACCATCTTCATGGTCAAACATGGAGGTGGTCCAGACTAGTTATGGGGGTGCTTTGATGTTGCAGGACGTGGAAATCGTGACTGAATGAAGGACATCATGAATTCCTCGAAGTATCAAGCCATTTTGGCAAAAATGGTGATGCCTTTATTGCAGAGACTGAAGCTTGATGATCAATGGACTTTCCTGCAGGACAGCTATCCCAAAGTATACATCCAAATCTACTTAGGCTTGGCCAGGGTTTCCGTTGTCCGGTAATTACCAGACATTGGCCGGGAAAAAAATTAAATGTCCGACAAAATTAAATCTCTCCGGTCAAATTGTTCGATTAAAATTGCGTAATAATCCCGCCCCCCTAACACAATATGAATTTGAGAATAAGCCTAAAATGTATAAAGCAAAAATACACCGACCTTTGGCTATGATATAAAGGAACAGGCTCTACCGTTTGAAAGTTATTAAACAACATCGCATGCTGCATTTCAAATAAAGCGCACGCCTAGAATGGCTTGTAATATAGACCTAAACAACGAACGATTGAGTGAGACGTTTCAAATATGGCCAGGCCCAGGCAGGCTAGCCTTAAAGGAACACTCCACCATTTTTTTTTTTTTTTGGCGTTATTCACGGTCTCCCCTAGGTGGGCAAATGCATGTTTGGAAGCACAGGCGAAGCACTGCTACTTGGGCGCAGAGATATCACGCAACACCTGAAATAAAGCTTGCCACAAATAACCGGCGAAAGTAATGATTATGCATGAAACATTTGAATTATTGATAAAGTTGATAAATTGATAAAGTTGACGATGCAGACTCGCCATCTTCGCAGTAGTGAACGCGCCTATAGAGAGAAGTGTGCACGCGCCGGCGCCTCCGTGTCCTGATTATATTGTCCACTATATTTGCTTCTTATTTATTAATCCAGGCAAATTTGTTGATGAAACATTGATTAAAATTAAGATACAATTTATACAAAACGAAATTTTCAAGCAAAAATAATATTCGAAGATCACTGGGTTGATTATTATTCGAAAATCACACCCCTCCACCACATGCACGCACACATCCATTAGGCTACACACCAGAGCATGTGAGCAAAGCGGAGCGGTGTGACACTTATTATAAGTTAAAAAACATACGTTTCATATTTATAAATAATATAATGTTATTATTTTTTTTATTTCATCTATGTTGATTATATGAAAAGGGAACCTATGAGTAAGATAGGATCATAAGATGACCAATATATCGGAAAACATTTGGAATGGGTCAGATTTTGACCACTTATTTAGTTTTGTTTTGTAGAAAGCCTTTCTTTAAAGTTTATTTCGTTTTGAATAAATTGTATCTTCATTTTAATCAATGTTTCATCAACAAATTTGCCTGGATTAATAAATAAGAAGCAAATATAGTGGACAATATAATCAGGACACGGAGGCGCCGGCGCGTGCACACTTCATATGAAGTGTGCATTTCTCTCTCTAGGCGCGTTCACTACTGCGAAGATGGCGAGTCTGCATCGTCAACTTTATCAATTTATCAACAATTCAAATGTTTCATGCATAATCATTACTTTCGCCGGTTCTTTGTGGCAAGCTTTGTTTCAGGTGTTGCGTGATATCTCTGCGCCCAAGTAGCGATCGCCTGTGTAGAGTCTCCGCAACAGCGATAGATTGAAACGCGCGTCCGAGTGAAGATTGCGCAACTCGTGCAGCACGTCGTCCATGCAACTGATAGCAGCGGACACGAGCGCTCAGCTTGATTTCAAAAACAACTGATTTTAGCGCTAGATCTCTTATTTAATAGCGAACTAAATGAATGATCTGCTAGTTAACTGGAGATGTTTTATTTATTTGTATTAGGTACATCCGTGCCTCAATGTTTCAAAAAGTGAGTGTGTGTGAAACCATGGTAAAAAACAATTGGTGTTGATTGACGCCAATCGGACGTTCATGTTTTTTTCCGTCTATTTGAAAGTTAGGCTAATAATAACATGTTGCATTCTATACGGCCTGATTATGTCATTTTTTAAGTTACATAGCCTGCCTCCAGTTTTCCTCAGATTGACTAATTAAGAGGCGATATTTGACCGGCATATCATCAAAATGTCCGTTAAACGAAACCTCTGCCGGTCACTTTGACCGGCACGATTTTTTTCTAGCGGAAACTCTGGGCTTGGCTCAGGGTCCAGTTGTTGAATGTTCTTCAGTGGTCTGTCTTCAGATTTAAATCTCATTGAATATATTTGGTGGAATTTGAAGAAAGCAGTGGTAACGTAAAAACCCCCCCCAAAGATTATCAGTTATCTGGAAGCATTTTCAAGAGAAGAAGGGTCCAGTACTGCAGTAGAGAGGTGACAGAAGCTTCTAAGCACTTACAGGCAGCGTTTATTGAAAGTTATAAAGAATAAAAGAATCTGCACAAAATTTGACTTTTGGGGGTTTAATTTTGTATCTGAAATCCTTGTGGTAATTTTTTTTTGGTCCCCATGAGGAAAACAGATTATAAATCATTCTAAGTGTTTTTTTGAAAATCTAAAAATGCAGAAGGTTTTCTGTGATGGGTAGGTTTAGGGGTAGGGGTATACAGTTTGTACAGTATTAAAATCATTGTGTCTATGGAATGTCCCCATAAAACATAAAAACCCAATATGTTTTTTGTTGGCCCTCATGTGTGTGTGTGTGTCTGTGTGTGTGTACCTCCACAGCAGTAGTGCTGGTGTGTGGCTCGAACCTGCTGTAACAGTCTCTCCATAGCCTCGATGTGACCTCTCCTCCTGCTCTCTCTCCCATCGCAGTCCTTCCAGTCTAACATTGAGAGATATCACACAAAACTCAGATTTAGCATTGTGACATGTTCTAGATATTAAACAATGTCATTTAATTTGATTCAGTCAGATTTGCATAAAAAAGAGCAAAGGCTTATCTGATAATGCTAGTCTACAGAAGTCCTGTGTATTTAGAACTAAATTTGACTAAAATCATCCACAACTACGGTGGAATGTTGTTGTCAGGGCACTTGCAGAATAGAGACACATTAACGAGAGAGGGTGCATTGTATTAAAAAGGTTATTAAAAAAAGAAGCTGTTCAAAATAGAAAGGACGGACTGAAAAAAAATGTTTTAAATAAAATATCACCCTGACAATTTATTGCGTCTATATTGGGATGTGGGAATAATGCTGGATTTGTTACTGATGCAAAACTTGTGAACCCTGATGACACAGATAGTTTTTCTTTGCAGTGCTCATTTGAAAGAGGAAACTCAAGGCCAGATTCAGAAAGTATCAAAGGCGGTAGGGTGAGTGGAAATCGTGATGGTTAAATAATAGCGCAGTCCTACCTCCAAGGATGTTGGCTATATGCACTCAATACAATTTTCTCTCCTTTTAACAACATGATACTGTATGTGAATTAAAAGCAATACTAAAGGGTTCAATGTTGTTTGGAGCTGTAGTATTTTTTGTTTGTTTGTTTGGTTGTTTGGAAATTATCATTTTTTTTTGTGCTAATTGGCAACTGTGGCTGCTTTGCAGAACTTACTGGAAGGAACAGCAGAGGGAGGTTGAGAGAGTTGTGTCGGACCCCAGCCCTTCATATTGCAGGCGGACACTTGAACATAGTACTGTCTACCCTGTTACAAACAAGAAAAACATCTTAAAAATCAAGTGTTCCCCAGGACAAGTTTTACTACACAATATCAACAAGCTGTACTACCAATGGAGTTCTGTGGACATAACTCATAATTCACAGCAGACATGTTCACAAGTCTCGGATGCATAGTCCAAGTCAAGTATAAAGTTTAAAGTTGTGTCACAAATGACATACTACACACCTTACTGCATAGTGTATGAATTTAAGAAGCAGTTTGTAATTCAGCATCAAAGTCTAATAGCCCCTCGCCTTCCATTACATAAGGAAAGCTCATTGACTGCTTTAAGTGTCCCACATTCTACGTAAGTGAAATTTCATTATGAAAACACTTTTTACTATTTATACAATAACACTATTTATACTATAAAATGGCTCAGAATAGTACAAATTAAGACCACAAAAAGCGATGTCTGGAGCGGATATTTGTTTTTAATGACACTACGTTTGATTAAACCATCAAAATATAAGAAAAATGTTTTATATTTTTTTTTAAATATTTTAAATATGAGGGAAGAACAAAAGCTAAACTTGCTTAAAGGGATACTCCACCCAAAAATTTAATTTCTGTCATAATTTACTCACCCTCAAGTTGTTGCAACCCTGTATAAGTTTCTTTCTTCTGCTGAACACAAAGGAAGATATTTTGAAGAACGATTGGAACTTTGGCACCATTGACTTCCATAGTATTTTTTTTTTCTACTATGGAAGTCAATGGTGCCAAACAACTGTTTGGTTCCAATCGTTCTTCAAAATATCTTCCTTTGTGTTCAGCAGAAGAAAGAAACACATACAGGTTTGCAACAACTTGGGGGTGAGTAAATGATGACAGAATTATCATTTTTGGGTGGAGTATTAAGGTATTTATCTGACAAAATTACTTGACAAAAAAGGCTAACTACAGCTTTAGGATTCCAAAAAAGTGCATAGAAATGCAAAAAGCTCACAGGAAAAAGCATACAATGACTACAACATAATCAGTAATTTATATTTCTCTCTTGTTTTTGCTCGTACATAATTTCTTTGTATGACAGCCTAGTCAAAAATTATGTCCGCACAATTTAGCATCTTTCATTGCTTTAATAAAACAACTGACTCCAAGCACAACTACGCAATATGCTTACAAAATCTTAAACGCATTTTTAATAATAATTGAATAAAGGGTGATGTTGTCAATTTTCCTTGGCTGGATATCACTTTTGGCCACTACCCTATTTACAATGTATATACATTATTGTGTTTAAAAAAAAAAATAATTGTTACATGTATCTAAAAGAAAGTATATGAGGCTTACATAAAAATATATAAAGAATATTAAAAGATCATTTCTAATTTATCCGTAATACTTTTTTTAAACATGTATATAGTATATGAATAGTTTATTCATTATTTACTAATAGAACAAGGTGCTTTTCTATCTAAAAAAGGCAAGTTTTCTTTCTGTACAGTAAATGAACAGAAAACATTCGTTAAGTGCATGATAGACTAGACAATGTGATATTCTGAGAAAACATTTTCTCCTTGTAGACTTGAACGTGAATCAAAGTGTCTATCTCTGGTTCACAGGGTGCACAGTGATTTCAGCTTACCGTGGTGAGACCGGTAATTGTGAATTTTAGGGACTGCAGATTCTCAAGGATCAGCTCTCCGGCTAATAAAGAGAAGTCCTTCAGACAGCTCCATTCAACTGCAATGCACGTCATCACACATTATACAGAATTAAAAAGCAGAGAACATCAATACAGTGGAATCTAAAGAAACCAAATGGGACAGACCGAAATAGGACCATGATGATGTTACAGAAATACTAAATATGACTTGATCACCTGTTTTATCATCTGTTGAAAATTATTATGTGTTATTGCTAATAAAAATAATAAAAACATTGCTTCTCAACCCGTTTAATTTAATTTAATTTAATTTAATTTATTTAACTAATTATTTGGTCTGGGAAATTTGTAATTGTGGTGTATTTTGTGTTGCAAAATAACAAAATGTAATAAACAAAAAAAACAACTGAGAAAAATCTATAAAATATGTATGTGTATGTAATACAGACAAATGCACATTAAGTCTGCACTGACCTTTGTATTTGGTCACCACAGCAGAGTTCATGCTGGCAGGTTCCTGAAAGCTAACAGTGAGAGATGTGCTGCCGGCCACACTCAGACGCACTGTCAACGGAGCCTCCGGTGGCCCTGAAAGAGCCATGTCAAAGGTCACATAGCATCTCGCTAGCAAATAATACACCAGTGGTCTCAGACTCCGCTCCTGGAGGGCTACTGTCCTGCAGTTTACCTCCAACCAGCTCCAACTCACCTGCCTGGAAGCTTTTAGTAATCCTGAAGACCTTGATTAGCTGGATAGGGTGTGTTTAATTAGGGTTGGCAAAACTCTGCAGGTGCAGTGGCTCTCTAGGGGCTGAGTTTGAAACCATATTTTGGGGGGGGGGCATATACTGTTGATAATTAAATAAAAAAGTGTAAACTGTGCTAACATCAAAACAAGTTCTGCTTTGTTTGAGCATCTCACCCATCCCGACTCAGCAACACCAGCTCAATCAATGGCATGTTTTTGGGGCGTAACTCTCTGAAACTATCTGAAAGTGACTTCTGTGTGAGCTGTGCTTTGTACATCGCTACACTATTGATAATAGACAACAGACCTTTTTGCATGAAAAATTGTGTCGAAATGTAATGTGACCTCACATTCACTCAGTATTTTTGTCCTGTTTCCAGTACAGATATCTAAACATTCATGAATCAAGATATATTTACTTAAGAGGCAAAATGGCATTAGATTTTAAGTATTGTTTTCTGTAAAATTTGTCAAAATTTTGAGTGAGTTTTTGCCTACAATAAAGCAAGTTTATGCTTATCACAAGAACAAATATCTGCTAATGGGGTAAGAAAAACTTGTTTTCAAGAAAATTCATTTTGACGTAATATCGTCATTTTGTTTCTCAATTAAATTAATATTAATCTTTATTAGAATGTCTAGATATTTGTACTGGATAGCCAGACAATCAAGGTCTTGGGTTGTATATATTGTAATATGTTGTATATATTGTATATATTCAGGGTTTACACAAATTGAATAAACCTACAGACATGAATCTATAGCTGTCATTTGGCTGACCTCTGTCCTTTTTACTTCCATGTACGTGTACTTGCAGGTTTTATGTGCCTCAATCTTCTTGTTAGCACCTTCATTTTGTACTTTTAACTCAAAGCACACAGCACAGCTAATGTGCCCTTGTGTTTCCTGAAATCCTTTTCATAGATACCTGTGAGAGTTTCCCTGCAATCTATAAGAGCCTCTGCGGCAAAACATCGCTGATTTATCACGGCTGCCTTCACTTGAGGTTGTTTACAAAGAGAAGCCAACGAAATTCGCCTGATATAACAAGTAATCAATATGACAGGAGGGTGAGAGGGACACTATTGTGTGTGTTTGCAGCTCAAGAGTCATTTCAGGACAATCAACCTGAGATTAATATCTGTGGACCAAATAATCATAGTGCCTTGCTTGCAGAGTCTTATCATTCTAATAAAGTGAACAGGTTGGGCCGATATGGGAATCGATGACCTTTCAGTTGAGATGCTGATAGATTAGACAGGACCGTTTGAAAATAAAGGCCAGTTCAATGAGTATTTCATTGTAGCATAGCATATGAATGACCTTTTTTTTAAATGTTAGGGACTGGAAGAAACTTACGTGCATGCTCGAATCCTGTGCGCATGCGCTTGTAGAGTTTGCATCTCCACTCCCAAGCTTTGAGCTGTTTTTCCTTGTCAGACGTTTCCAGGCTGAGACTCTCTCTCATTACCTGGGTGGACAGTTCGCTGGCTCTCCTTTGGGCTTCCTGCACCAGTGCTGAGAGATGGGCATCTCTGCTTTCCAAACTGACAACTGAAACACAACACAGAGAGGTCTGTTAATGAGACTTTTCATTTATTCCGATCAGTGTGATTTTCTTTTCTTTTTTTTTTGCTAGTGGATAACCTTGCATTTCAGTTTAAAGGTGAGGTGTAAAGTCACAATGTCTTATTTCAAACTGGTTTCGTGTAGAAAATAAAAAGGCTCTAGGTTGTGAAATGAAATTTAATGACACATTCAAGATCCACATACACATCCAACAATGGTCGTCCCACTTTTACAGCACTCTTAGTTCTGGAAGGAATTTTTCTGTTCATTTCCACTATTATAAGTAAAATAAAAAAGGAGTTGCCTTGAACCAAAACCCAACAGTTCAGAGACGAATCACAACATTACAAACTTCGATTGGAAGTAAAATGTTTGAAAAAAGGTACTAGAATATGTACTTAAACTCATTTATAAAGCCTTCATTCAATGAACATTTATTACTTTTATCAATGCTGAAAGCAGTGGTGCTCCTCCATTTTTTGTGGAAACTGTGATACACTTTTATCAGGATTCTTAGATGAAAAGAAAGTTCAAAAGAACAGCATTTCTTTGAAAGAAGGGTAGTGTATCATCATTCAACAACCTCTGAATTTATGGTAGCTTTGTCTTGAAGGGTTTATATTCTATTGCTAAGAATCAATTTAAGACTAAATCTATGGAGACATTGAATGGGATTTTTAATTATGGAAATGTTATACTGCTCTCTATAACTGAAAAAAAAAACCAAGATCAAGCACATATGACTACATCAGTTAATACTGTATGAAAAAATATCTGTTACAAGTAGTACAGTGTGCAACTGCCTACTTTTGCTGGCCTCAAGCACATTCATCTACAAAACTGTTTACGATCTAAACTGCACTGTGAAAAAAGACAGCAGTAACAGACTGATCAAATGTATCTCAAACTTACATAAACCAAAAATAAAAGTCATGATTGAAATGACAGGAAGCCCATTACACTACCATTAAATCTCCAGGCTCACACTGCTTGTGTCAGCTTAGCGGCAAATGAAGTCAGCCGTGTGGGGTGGAGGGGAGAGGTGTGGATGTATGTACTCGACGGTCGTCTGGAACACACAGGACTGTGTTTGGCCGTATAGATTTGTCATGGTAAAATGAATACTGCCTGACCAGTCCTACTCGTAGGCCGTGAATACAGCTGCATTTTCTTTCAGAGCCTTAGTCATAGACCATGACAGCAAAATAAACAAATAAATATATGGCTGAAGAAACCCTCTTTCACTGGCCCAGCCCGAGCCTCTGGAGACGGGAGCTCTCCGGGGGAGATGATAAAGTGTGTGTTGTCAACTCGGAAAAAAGGGGGCCTAACTTAGACGCTCTTACATGGGGGTCCACGGCGCAGTGGAAAAGGTAGCCATATTAGCAGTCTTGAGGTGCAATTTCCTGCGCTCTGAAGATTGACATCTGGCTACTATGTGTGGTTAATTGAACAGACTATAAATTAATGGGCGAGTCGGCCGATATTGCGCTGTCACACACAGTTGGCATTGTCGGGGCTCTGGGACGGCCCTAAATTTAGGCATTACGGGCCCCAGCCCTGCCCATAAACATGCTTTCACTTAAGCCTTCGTTCGGACCTCCAAACTGTCAGGCGTCTGGCTGATTGATTTACTTGGCACTTCTGGCCTGACATAAATATAATGCCTAAAGCCCAGGAGGGGAAAATACGGCAATGTTTATTTTCTGTTTGTTTACAAGGATTGGATTGTGCCACGATGAAATGTTTTGAAATTTTACTGCAGCCTGGGTACAATAAATCACTTAGTATAATTGCCCCCCGTTACATGCATCATTGGAAAAGTTAAACTATTAAATGACAAACCTTGTTAAGATTTTTCTGAGGGATGCCGTGTGCTGTCTACCCCACCCCGGCCCCGCTCCGACTGCAGTACAGTGCTCCCTGTTTGGTCTCAGTGCAATCATGAAAAAGCCGAATGTTGTCTGAGTGCTCTGGACTGGAGGGACTTTTTTTCTCCATGGTGTTCAAGGTAAGAAACACCTGTTCTACTGTTGCCAAAGACTCAGGGACTGAATATGCTATTGATTAATCCAAGGGCAATGGGTGCAAATATTGCATTAAAACCTGGTAACCACATTCAGATTGTTCGAAAAATAGTTTGGTATACTTAAAAAAATGCAAATTGCCTGAATGACGTCAATGATAATTTCATTATACAGTATGTGACACTCCACAATGTTATTTTACAAAATATTACACAATGAACGTAATATTTTATCTCATTAGTGGTTACGACAGATGTCATTAGATGTTTAAAGCAGAATTATGAGTGCTTATGGCAGCTTTCATGGAAAAGTTTATTCTAGTATTTGTACCTAAAGGCGATTATTACTTGAGCCCCTAAAGCAAAGTGTCAAACACTCACACTGGCTCCGTCTGTTTATCGTCAGCTTCATTCTAAACAGCTTGTCCAATTACAGAGCATCTGCTTTTGGTTGCCAGAGCTAAACAGAAGGGAGTGACGCAAGAAAAACCTTTTGATGGTGAAGTAACCACATAGAATGCACTTTTATTCCTTAGGGATGAAGATGTGATGATAAGCAAAGCATAAGTAACCCAAGTCAAAAGAAGCAGCAAAATGTCAATAGCAACCATATTTTCAGCCAAAATACCACAATTACAGTTACTGCTACAACTGTAAAATCAATATGTGAAATAAATGTTTCTGTGAAATGGTGTTAAAAAAAAATTGTACAACATAAACATGTTGTCACATAAATAATAAAACAAAAATATATGTAAGGAATAATTGATGACGGGCCGTTAAATTATTAGAAAATAATAATTCAACAAAGTCGATTATTCTGCTTACACTGCGGTTATCACAACTCAAGACATTGTTCAGGTGTTGTATTTCAAGACATTTATCTGGTTTTTGTCCTTAAAACGCTTTTGTGTGTCGGACTAATTTCTTACGCATCTTAACCCACGCCTCCATTGCTAATTCCAAAACGTCATTTTAGAGCTGGTAACAGAGGGGTGAGCCATTGATAGCAGACTAATGCAGAGAGAGAGAGCGAGAGAGCGAGAGAGAGAGGAAAAGAGGGATTAAGCATGTGTGAATTACCTGAGTTGGTGTGCGTCTCTCAACAGTGTTCGACAGTAGCGTCTCTACTAATAGCGAAACTAAGTTTATCTGCTTCAAGAACAGTGCCATTATTGAAGCTAAATATTTGCTAAACTATTTTACTGACTAAATGGTCAGAGCAGCACTGACAACACATTTATGTGCTTACTGTATGTGTGTGCATTTGAGTGAGAGAGAGAGTGAGCGCGACAAAGAGTATATGATTTACGCACATAACAAATCGTAATTTTGTGGCAAAAAACATGGAAATAATGTGTCGTTTTTATCCTATTATTGACTATATTTATTTGCTTGGTCAGTGTCTTAGTGAGTTTTGATTCTTGTGCTGTTGTAGGCTTTAAGGACCTTTGAAATAACTGAAATCAAGTGATACGGTCAAAACCTGACTGGAAGTACTTTAGCTGTCCGTGTCCCTGAAAATAATTCTACACCTTAGAACGTTCGTCAACCAATCATATTCAAGCATTCAACAGCCCTGTAGTATTAAATGATATTAACTGAACTGTACATTGTTAATGTTATGTAACGTGATATATGGAAACTCTCACGATGAGGAATAGTTCCAGGAGACAGACTTAAATAAAAAATTCCCAGGAAACAGGATACACGCTGGAGAAAACCACACTACAACAAACGAGAAAGGACAGAGACTAAGAGGCTTATAAGCTTGGACCAAAAGAAGTGAACTAATGAGTTTTAACTGGACAACAGGTGAATTGAATAAGGCTAACAAGGAAACAAACTAGAAACTAGGTCAGAGGACAAGACAAAACAAGCATACTCGTTTCAGTACGCCCCCTCTTGAAAGGGCACGTCCTTGCGCCATTCAGCACAGTCCAACTGAGCAGGGAGGGCGGGGGCTCTGGAGGAGGGCGAAGAACTGAAGAAAAACAAAAAGAGTCCAGGATAAACAACTTAGTCCAAGGAGGAGTGGATGCTGTGAGGAGCAATGGGGAAACCAGGAGCAGGATGACCCAGATGTTTAGCCAGGGACCAGCCGACGAGTCGAAGGCAGGAGGAGCCATGGTGGAGATGACTTGATGGAATGCATCCTGGGGACGGCCAACGGAGATGTAGCCACCGATGGAAACCCAGGTGAAGACGATAAGCCGAAGAGGTCACACAAAACCGGTTGCACTGGAGGTGGAAACACAGCGACGAGCGCCCGAGGTAGAACCGGTGAACCAGAGGACAGAGGCAGAGCCAGGGGAAGGCGCAGCCAGACGGAGCAGAAGGTGCAGGCAGGGCGATGTCTGACCAAGGCGTAGCCGGAGAGACGAGGGAGCCTGGTGGAGCCGCATGGCCGATGGTTTTCCAGGGAGCCGAGAGAGGGAGGGGCTGAGGTGGAGCCGATGTGTCGATAGGCCGCGGTGGAGCAGTGGGCACAGAGGCTGGAGGCGGAGCCTGGGAATCCTCTGGGCCGGGTGGAGCTAGTAGCCTGAAGCACTAAAGCAGAACAACACAAGATGTTGAAGGAGATGCAGAGGGGCTGAAGGATACCAGCAGAGGTGGAACAGAGGAACTGGCTGTTTTAGGAGGTGGGAGAGGGAGGTCTGGCGGGCATTCAGAATAAACAGGGGGCGCTGGAGATATAGGGGACATTGCAGATACAGGGGGTGCTGGAGATACAGGGATATTATATTTTACCTCCCCATTCCAGTACATTAAATCCTCCTCGAAATTGTCCATTAATTCCTTCAAATAACCACCAGGGATTCTAACCATGCATCCACTGCGGTGGGGTTGTGGGCGGGGCTTTCCTCCAAGCCATCAATCTCCACTAATACTCCCTCTGCTATGCACGATGTTGCCGGTTCATGCACCTGGTCAGACACTGTTTGTCGTACGGGCTCTGGGGCGATGACCCCTTCCAACCTCTTCTCTGGTTCGGGCTCGTACATCGCGGCAGGCCAGTCCCCACAGTCTGCGATGAGCACTAACGTCTCCGTGCAGTCATTCGCTGGTGGTGGATGGCTGAACTCTGGCCGTGTGTTCGGAGTGGGGCTGGTAACGTTGTCATCCTCAGCGGGGCCAATGGTGTAGGCTGAACTGCAGTTCACTAGGTTCAGTCCATTCTTCTGTTACGTAACGTGATATAAAAACTCTCACGAGACGAGGAATAATTCCAGGAGACAGATTTTAATCACAAATACTTTAGGAAACAGGATACACGCAGGAGACAACCACACTATTACAAACGAGAACTAAAGAGTCTAAAGGAGAACTGAGGGCTTATAAGCATGGACCAAACAAAGGGAACTAATGAGTTAGTTAATTGGACAACAGGTGAACTGAATAAGGCTAACAAGGGAACAAACTAGAAACTAGGTCAGAGGACAAGACAGACAGGCAAAACAAAGCATAATCGTTACAACTAATATAGCATATATACAAGCGGCAACCTCCCCGTCTCTCTCTTGAAACCAACACAGAAGTGAATTAAACTACAATTCATCGACTGGCCGCTTGAGGCTGACAGCAAAAGGGAGTCAAATCTGTATCTCCCCTATGTTAAAATGCCCAACTTCACAGCAGAAAAAAAATATGTTTACTGCCTGGTGGCAAATATTGTTTTGGTCTATATAGCTAATTTTGCCCTTCATGACGACTGTGAGGGGGGTGAATTTTTTTACAACTCATTCGTTTAAATTATATTAAGCCTTAAAGTTCTGCATAATTAAGGACGTGGCCACTTGATTGACAGGTGGATTGCCGCTGTTGTCACTGCTAGTCGTTTGTCTGCTGTCTGTTAGCGTCACCCTCAGCTGTGTTTGTGCTTTTTTCGGGATTATTTCATGCAATTTAATACACGTATTATACCTTCGCCCATGCACGGCGTTGGATTCCGTCGTTTTCGAGGATGGAGAGAACAACCAGCGCTGTATTTCCAGTTGTTTCCTTCGCATGCACTAATGGATGTCTGACGATTTCATTGCTTTTTGGAGTTTAGATTTAAAAACATCTGTAGATATAGAGACCACACTCGTTATGTGGTACTGCTGCTCTCACGGAACAGATATGCTTATTTAACTTTTTAGTGTAAAATAAAAAGTACCGTCAGATGAAATCCTGCAAGTGACAGTGCTTTCTCTCCGTCCATGCAGTAGATGCACACACTTAAATGAGCGCGGATTTCTAGTTCATTTACTTGAACTTCTGAGGTAATATCTTTGATTTAACCCATCTGAGAAAATAAGAGGCGGCCACAATCAGATTTTAAAATGGACTGAATAAAGCTCTTTACGAACTTGACGTGCGATGCCATGCTGACTGACATGTATGCGCACGAATCACTGTCACACGCACGCACAAGCTCAGAACAATATTGTAAGTTACTGTCTGCATGATAATACATTTTTTAACTAGCAGAATAATAATGCATCACGATACACATAGTTGACTGCTTGTATGTTGTAAGAAATGTGTGTGATCTGTGTTATGTACTGTTGTATACATGCTGCTCTTAAATAATTGCCCCTTGTCGGATGAATAAAGTTGATAAAAAAGTAAATCAAATAGTCTCACTTTTAGTTACGTCTATTAACTATTGTAGTATTTCGAAGGGCAAAAACATTAACTTTAACTATTGGCTTTACTTCTTCAAACAGCTGTCACTTTAGCGCGAGGCCAGTAGCATATAGCATTAGCACCTCAGCTCCACCCACGTCCCGCCTCTTTGCCCATTTTATTTTATCCGGGAGTGACGAGCTACTGTCTATGGTGACGAGAGGTGACGCGCTGCCAAGATGGCGGCGGTCGGCGACGCCCACTTTAGGCTTCAAAAACGCTCTTCAGAAAGCTACGGGTGACGTCACGGATACTACGTCCATATTTTTTTACAGTCTATGATACATACACATTATATACTGTCACTGTGTATATATATATATATGTGTGTGTGTGTGTGTTCAAAGTTCAAAAAAAGGAGGAGCTTGCACACATAGTAAATAGTAGAAGATTTCTTACAAAAAAAAAAATTATTTAGAGACCAAAATGCAAATACAAAACATTTTCGTGATCAGTGTCGTTTTATATTTACATAGACATATAATGTTGGGACAGAACCTAAAGTATAATAAGAATAATACATTCTATATAAATATTAAACTAATGAAATGCTAGCAGTTTCAGACGTTTTGTTTTTATCAAAATGTGTGGTGAGGACAATACCTGTACTTACTTTTTGGCATTTACCATGTCACATTTTTGTGAAGGAATAGATTATTTAACAGATTTACTCCAATCCAACTTGAAACTTAAAGAATCGTTTAGAGGATTAGTTCACCTCAAAATGAAAATAATTGATAATTGATAATTTACTCACCCCAATGCCATCCAAGATGTTCATGTCTTTCTTTCTTCAGTAGAAAAGAAATTAAGTTTTTTGAGGAAAACATTTCTGGATTTTTCTCCACACAATAGACTTCAACAGTAACCAAATTGTTGAAGTCCAAATCAATGCAGTTTCAAAGGGCTTTGAAGTGCTTCAACGGGCTGTGCACGATCTCAGCTGAGGAATAGGGTATTATCTAGCGAAACGATCAGTCATTTAAAAAATAAAATAATAAAAATGTATATACTTTTTAACCACTATTGTTCGTCTTGTGCTGGTCTGCGACGTGCCAGGCATTACGTAATCACGTTGGAAAGGTCACGCTGGATGTTGGCGGAAATTAAAACTTAATTTCTTTTCCACTGAATAAAGAAAGACATGAACATCTTGGATGGCATTGGGGTGAGTAAATTATCAGGAGCCCCTTTTAACACAGAGATTCGGGAAAATACACGGATAAAGTGACCCGGGATTTGACCCAGGTTTGTTTGATTTTGGTTCATTCACACTGCCAGTTATTTTCCGGAATCAGAGAGTGCGTTCACACACAACCCGTAAAAAGCCTGTAAAGACACGTGACATCGATGTGACATGTAATGTCTCAGCAGCGTCTTTAAGTTTGCTTATGAGCTGCGATTTCTCTCTCTCTCACGAAACCACTCTTGTGCATTTTCTTCTCTGATTCGATCATAAACGCTGGCGAACGATCCCGGCTTCAGCGTAATCATTACGACACGGCATTGATTACGGCTTTTGTTCACACAGCGCGCGTTCGGGGACTGAACACGGCAATGTTACTAGGTCCCCAACACAGCATCGATCCCGGCATCAATCCCAGGTTGTGTTTGCGTTCATACAGAACTGGCAATTCTGGCAATTTCCCGGCAATTTCCCGCTATCAACGCGCTGTGTGAAAGGGGCTAAGAAATTTTCATTTTGAGGTGAACTAATCATTTGATGCTTCCTTAATAAGGAAACACTTCAGAAACAAGAAGCTATTTAGACACACCAAGGGAATTGACTGTTTAAAGCTTGTCATTGGTAAATATGCATACTCACAGTGAGGGCTCTCCTTCCCTCCAGCTTTGAGCAACAGCTTGGCTATGGGAACATTGTTGGTCATTATGGAGATGTCCAGAGGTGTCAGGCCTTCACTGTTAGGGGTGTTAAGGTCCAGTTCATCAGCTGTGTACTGAAACAGCAGGATCTGCACAGCATCCAGGTCCTGCTGTTCAACAGCCTCGAACAGAGCCTCACTGCTCTGAATGTTCTGTGAGGAGAAATTAATCATTTAATTCCACAAGGTCAAAAGTGACAGCAAATACTTTTACATTGTTACAAAAAAATTCCATTTCAAATAAATGCTGTTCTTTTTAACTTTCTATTCGTCAAAGAATCCTGAAAAAAAGTTTCATGGTTTCGACAAATATTAATAATAATATGAAATGTTTCTTGAGCACCAAATCAGCATATTGCTGGCGATCGATCATTTGACACTGAATTTGCTTTTACAAATAGATTTTGAATTCTCCCGTCTGTCAATTAAACAGACTGATTAGGATGCTCGAACAATTTTTTTTTTTACAATGCACTAGTAGCACTACATAGCCGTGTTTATGGTTTTCAGGAAAATCAAGCTATGTTTCTGCATACTACTGTTAACTGAGATTGGAGAAAACACACACACACACACACACACACACACACACACACACACACACACACACACACACACACACAGATCGCCTACAATCAGCACAGACAACATAAAACGAGGACACAGATTGTCTGTGTTTAACTGCTCATGGGTTTGACCTACAACCTTTCCATTACCAGCACAGATCTGTAACCAGGCATCCACCAGAGGGTGGACACAGAAATTTCTAGTTCCTTAAAGAATGCAGTAGAGGTCAAAAATGAAATGGGGATTGTTTAAGCAAATATTAGGCAAAAACAACACATTATAATAATAAGAGCTTCTCCTCATCAGTTGTGAGTTTGATCCATGTGTGAAAACATACAGAGGCAGTAAGGGTGAGGGATGTAATCGGGTACTTGAGTCAACAAGATGATTGCTAGATCTAGCTGTATATAATCAGTGACATTTGTGGAAGTTCTGAGAGCACGGCATGGCGCTGACGGTCTCATGAGCACCCGAAATGTCATTCCAGCTCAAAACATGTCATGTGTAAGGTCAAGTGAATGTTAACATCAATAGATTCTACATATAAATGTAAATGTCGGCTAATGTTAGCCTTTTACTACAAGACAAATTTTAATTATTGATAATATGCATTAGGGTTCTTTAAGCTGAATGATATTTGCAAAAAAATAGCCAGAGATTCAGTTTATAAAATAATCTCAATTTATTTTTTTATTTTTTTCAAAATACTCACAGATACTTTGCGGATGCGGTCAGATCGGCCAAAAAAGTAGGCATCTTCGAAGGAGGAGTGGCTCCCTTTGAACTTCTCCGAGAGGTTGCGGTAGAGACGCTTGGCAGCGCTGGGGGAGGCGGGACCTGCCCCCTTCTTATTCTGCGTCAGCTGCAGGTTCTGCATCTGTTGTGTCATAGTAATGGAGAAGTTCCTGTGGAGTCGAGAAGGGAAAGAGAACAGACAAAACACATTTAGGTGTGATGCCTGTTGCATCAGTGTTGTTAAGAGTCTGCACTCGAAATAAATTCTTAGCATGTGTTTCGGTATGTAATTTATGACTAATATCTGAGTCAGTAGTGCCTCAGGGACAGATGGCCACTGGATTGTCCTTAATGCTTCAGCTCAAGCAAAAGCTACCTGCAAAATAACTGCATACTGATGCACAGGTATTTTATTTTTAAAAGAAAAAGGCAAATATGTAACATCTAAATGAACCTTTTTGATATTTGCACTCGTTCAAAGGTTTGGGGTCAGACTCATGTTTTAAAAAAATATTTTTTTTTCATTCAGAAAGGATGCATTAAATTGATTAAAAGTGGCAGACATTTATGTTACAAAATAATTTCAAATGCTGTTCTTTTGAACTTTCTATTAATCAAAGATTTCCAAAAAATGTATCAGTTTCTACAAAAATATTAATCAGCAAAACTGTTTTCAACATTGACAATAATAAGAAATGTTTTTTGAGCAGCAAATCAGCATACAGTAGTAGAATGATTTCTGAAGGATCGTGTGAAACTGAAGACTGGCTGCTATATTAAAACAGATTATTTTAAATTGTAATAATATTACATTATTAATTTCAAGCCATTAATAGTCAACGTATAAAAGTGATATCGCTTAAACAGTAGCAGACAATTTTATTAAAAATGATAGCCAGACTGTCTCTCACTCCACATCAACATAGTCTAGTTGTCAAGGATATCCTCAATGTTATTATAGTACAATGAAATCCTGCAGTAAATCAATTAATTCTGAGCCAATAACAGTAAACCCAGACAATGAATTTATAGTAGCTGTTGAGAGTTTCCTAATAAAAACACACCTTAAAAGAGCACAGCACAGGTAATAGTTGTTTTGACGCATCAAAAAAAGGACACAAATAGACGAGTAGCACCTTTATCACTCATCAATCTCTCCATGACATACAAAAACAATTCATATAAATGCCTGAAAAAATATCTGTTCCATTTGTCAAAGCATCTGGCACGAGTACACACTGTCTAAACATGCTAAGGGCATGAGTGCACAAAAATTTTGTTGATATGTGAAAACAAATATGAGAACTCTGCCCTTTCAACGCCTTCATTCTTCCAAAAAAGCAAACATCAAAATTGTCCTTAATTGACATTCTCCTTAAAAGCTGAGGAACCGTAGGGCATCTATGTGGTATTTCTCATCCCAGTGGTCTATAATCCTGTCAGACATGACATTAAGGCAGTGTCCTGTTTTTTTCTCTCTCCTTGTGCACAGTTTGGAGCGTGCAAACACCCACTCATAGCACTAATAATAATGCACTCTGCAGTGCTAGAGTGAAGCCTCTGACACCAGTGAGTAATTGAGCGAGCAAAGTGAGTGGTCGAATCGGAGCGGTGCTCTAAGGTTATGCCTTGAATCCAATTAAGCCATTAAAAAAAGGGAAAAGGCAGCTGCCACTATGACTGAGGAACACCTGTGGGAAACAGCAGGGGGGTGATGGATAATTTTAGCAACACTGGAGAGGGGAATCGTACTGTGAGTACACTTGGAGTGAGTGACTGCAGACGGACGAGAGTACAGCGAGAGTGAAAGAGATGCTGAACTCACCTGTCCAGACTCTGGGAGCTCCCCGGAGAGCCTGAGAGGAGAAAGAGGGGTCTGAAATCCTTAATCAACGCAGCATCGCTCTGCCTCTGGTTGAGTCTCTGAGCCAGTCGGGAGATCCTACTCTCAGATCTGATGAGAGAAAGTCCAGTTAGATGTGGGAAAGAGTCGGTTTCAGGGCACGGGAAGAGGGAAAAGATCAAAACAGACACCCATGCTCTGGAGTTGGCCGGAGTACCAGGTGTTCACCGGAGCTCTCCTCTTCACGCGCATCTCGCCGCGGTGTTGGCAGGCTAATGTGCGGTGAGAGGAAAGAGGAGAGGAGATGGAGGGGGGGAGGGAGAAAGAGAGAAAGGGGGGTGGAGAGAGGGGCATTCTGCAGGCGCTAGGATGAGCGACACAGACAACAAAAGCACACAGGCGTTTAAAGCGAGATTCCACTGAGCATGCCCAAAGCACACTGTGCAAGCGATGGGGGTGGGGGGGTGCTGGTGGGAAGGTAGAAAGACCTGTTGTTATTTTCTCATAATCACTCCAGTTGTTTCATTCTCCCTCTTATCAGCAGAAACAGGCATCTAATCCCTCAACACAACAACACTCTGCCGTTCTGACTGTCAGGAGTGGACATGAGCTGGATCCACAGGTGATTCGACGCCTATTTGTTATTTCAAGCCCCAGTGAGTTGCCTACCTACACAGTATTTTTTTTAAAACAGCACAGGAGGGCTGTTCCAAAAGGTAGGCAGCATAATTATAAAGATTATGTTTCTGCCCCTCTGAGTTTTTCATCAGATTCTTGGAAACAAAAGATGGATCCACAGGTCATAGACCCCCATATCCAAAACGAGCCGACTACCTAGACTGCATATAAATGTATTATAAAATCGTAGAAATAATCATAGAAATATAACAAAAAAATGAAAACCATAAATGAGTTACAAATATAAATTATTACCGTATTATATTTAATATTACAGATATTAACAATATAACTATAACAGCCAGTTATATAACTATTAACAGTTATAAATACACTTTTACTCTTAATTTCGGAAAAAGCATCAATAAAAAGGTAATGGAAAAAGGTGAATTGAAAATGGCTGAAACATGACAACATTGAAACATTATTAAAGCCACTGAATATATGCCAACATTAAACACAGCTTCAATTAAATAAATGTTACTTATATAAATTATAAATACTTTAGTATTTAATTTCGTATTGTTTAATATCAAAATTATAAAAATGCTCATTTTATTAGTAACACTTTACAATAAGGTCTCATTTGTTAACATTAGTTAATGTATTAAGTAACATGAACTAACAACGAGCAATACATTTGTAACAGTATTTATTAATCTTTGTTAATGTTAAAATCCAGCTGTTAATTGTTTGTTCATGTCAGATGATAGTGCATTAAAAAAAATTTAACAAACACAACATTTGATTTTAATAATGAAATTAACATTAAGATTAATAAATGCTGTAGAAGTATTGTTCATTATTAGGTTATGTTAAATAAAGTAGTTAACTATGTAGTAAACCTTATTGTAAAGTGTTGCCATTTTGTTTACCTCTTATATAATTCTAGCATATATTTACAAAAAAAAAAACTTATGAGGTTCCTTAAGTTCCTGTAGGCAGCAATGAGGCAGTTCAATAGGTTTTGGAATGAAAAAACTGATGAAAACTTAGTTGTGGCTAGTCGAAGTCTTCAATATAAGATGCGCCCAGAGGGAAAAATACATAATGCTCAACTTAACTGGAGCATATACTCAAACTAGAAGATGTCCTAATTTCCCCTTGTTGTCGATGTTGTTATAATAATGATCAGAACGGGAAAAAAATGTGTTTGTCTATGTATTTGTGAAGACCCTTAGGTTTTAAAGCAATATTGAGAATGAGTGCTCAATCACAGCATGTAATGCTTTTAATCCATTAATACTGGCTTAATAGCTGGAATGCTTGACTGTGTGTTTAGTGCCCTAGTGCACAAAAGCATGTCCTGATTTTTATTGTCTCCTATGGCCAATGGAAAATTACAGTTCCATTAACTGGCGGAGGTTTTTTCGAAGTGTTTTAGAAGTAATATTAGCTTTTAAAGATGGCATTTGAATTAAACTACAAAAAAAAAAACAAGTTTTACTGTGAGAGGATGTGCTCAGATTCATTGTAATTCTACTCTACGTCTACAGTCGTGACATGGTGTGAAATAGGCCCCTTGGGAAAAAGGAATATTATACTAATATGGCTTATTATCTCTCCACCTACTTGCATTTTAGTGAATGCTTTAATTTATCAGAGAATAGCTCAGACCATTTGTTTCTCATGCAAAATAGTCACTGAACACAGAAGTGCTAATGGCCATAGCTGTAGAACGCTGGTGACGAATCCCCTTGTTGCGGGATGTTGTTACCCAACCATTCCAGCTGGAGATAAAGACAAGTTTGAGGAAAGAAGAGAAAATGATTCATGACCACATGGACTGAAAGCTAAGTGACAGACAAAACAGTGTAACCACAAATGCAGTCCTGTGTTAATTCTAAGAAGAGAAAGAGACCTCAAAGAAATAGTTAGTAGAGACAGAGAATAAAAAAAATAGGTGATGGAAAAAGGAGAATGGCTGTGTTCTCTAAAGCCTATAAATATATGAGTGATTCTATAACTGGAGATA
This sequence comes from Rhinichthys klamathensis goyatoka, assembly GCF_029890125.1. Taxonomy (NCBI): domain Eukaryota; kingdom Metazoa; phylum Chordata; class Actinopteri; order Cypriniformes; family Leuciscidae; genus Rhinichthys; species Rhinichthys klamathensis. The sequence continues at coordinate 1,488,275 of NW_026606796.1, read as the reverse complement.
CATTTTGCATTGCATAAAGTTAAAGAAAACAGAACTAACAGATATTCTTTCCAGTATCTTATTGAAAACATATTAAATTTTAATAATTCAGTGCTTGCCAAACACAAATTACTTCCTTTTTTTACTTTTAACTTTATAGTATTGTTTGTCAGCTCTGTTACTGTCAATTCTATTACATATATATATATATATATATATTATATACTGTCAACATTATTCTACCTTGGAAGCAGAGTTTTACAGTAACAGAATTGACAATTTTAAACTTTTTAGCCAAAAACTCAACTTGCTAGCATAAATGCTAACACTAATGAAATCATGATGAAAAGACTTTTAAACAACCCACTGTGTGATCAGTGATAAATTATGGTTTCCTTTTGATATTGTAGTAACAATTTAGACGATTTACAAAATAACTATTGGTGTAAGAACTTTTTGGATTCAAATATTTTCTCAGAGAGACCACACAAACCTTTCAGTGCTTCAGATCTTATCAGTGAGGGAAAGTGGCATCATTTCCTGTATCTTATAGTTGTGGGAGATTATTCCACCAATTTAAAGGCAAAGTACAGTACGGTAACAGAATTGGCGCAAAATTTATGGACACACATTTTTATGACTATTTGGTGCTTTTATAAATATAATAAATGAAATATTACCAAAAGAAAAGTAAAATAAAATATTTTTATTACACAATGATACATTATAAAATAATACACTGCGGCACGCTGCGGCCACAGATGCTACAATTTACTGGGTTCCTCAACCTGTCTCAAAAACAACTGATTCTTTTATTAGGTTGTGCTAATCGTAAACAAAAAAAAGTTAATGAACAACGTTAATATTTCATGCTCATTTTTAGATAAGAAATAAATTGAAATATTAATGAAATGCTGTGTCTGACATTTTTCACTCATTCACTTTTCCTGATACATCAAATGCCACATATGTGTATGAAGTGTATGTGTATTTTTTTTTTACGTCAATCTTTCTTTGAAATTATACATATTTTTGTTTACTTTATTGATTTATGAATGACTCAATTATACAACAAATCATTATGGGTATAAAACAGTATTATAGACTGTAAATAATTTCCGGAAGCTGTAAATAAAACAAAGATTATTGGAGTATGTTTTACAAGAAAACACTATTTCAGTCTTTCTACTTCAAAATTTCACCTTTAATTCAATGTGTTACTTGCCGTTTTTTGTAAGCATTTGTGACATTTACTAGCAATTTTAGAGTGAAAATTGTTTTGAAGTGAATCCTACACTTCTTTTTTCAGTGTAATATAATATAATATAATATAATACTCTGCTTTATACACACATCACCTCAAATACCTGTAAAGCAAATAGCAATTTCAGACACATGCAGCTAACCTATACCAACCCTCAACACAGGCTTTTAAAAAATAAAACTGTTTCACATGCAATACTCAAGTATATATGCTGAAATGACACCTGACATAGAGCACCAGGGATAAGGAGTCGGCCTCTTTAAGAGGGAACTGTGTCCCTCTTAAAAATTTTTACAGAACATTTTCTATGAGGGAAGAACAAAGCTGTATGTTTCCATAGCTGCAGCTTAAAAGCAAAGCTCTCATCGTCTTGCATGTGAGCAATCAGGGGGCCACAGGCTTAATAAGAACTGACACTAATGGTACAGCGAGACGTCCATGTCATCGATTCCTATCAATACAAATCCTTGAAAGGGTATTAGGAAAAAACAATACAGCATCATTGTGGACCAACTCAGCCCATGGTGATCTCTGATAAGAAGTAAATAAATTAATGGATTAGTATTTCTTGAATGTTTACTGCTACAGTACTTTTGTGCAGTGGTATTGCAGGAATTCCTCCTTGCAACATTATGCTTTATAAACTCAATTTCTCATGTTTGGCAGCATTGGGAAAAAGAAACAAATTTACAAAAGCAAGACAAATAACTCTGTCAACATGTAGTGGCTGCATTAAAAAAGGCTTAGTTTATTTCTAAAGTCAAGAGGAAGTCAAAAGTAATACTAGAAAGAAACAATGAGGAAACCAGGACAGCTAGTAATAGTATATAAGCACAGGTGTAGGATGACTAAAAATACAAAAGGAGGGTGTGAAAACAGGTAGAACCAGATGGAGGATATCAAAAGGAGATAAAAAAGACACCTTTTCTCTGTTTCTATTGCTTGAAGCAGAAACATCTTGATGAGTAATCATGGTATTTCACGTGAAGTAGTAGTTATCACAAAACCACTTCTAAACTCATGTCATCTCCAACCTGATCTAGTCATCTCGCATTACAGCTGCTTCCAGATATTTCTTGACTCACGGAAAGACGAGAAAAAACCTACTGAAAGGGGGCTGTGAGATGGGCGAGCACACAGCCAATCAGAAGACAGTAAACCAAGTCACGACGGCGTGAAAGAGCAAGCGTTCTCTTCTCAGCAGGCTTTTGTGTGCAGCTCCTCTCTGCAGCTCAAGGCTAAGTGTTCCATTTGCATGGCAGGCAAAACAAAGGCCACTACAACAGCTCTGAGACACACATCTCATCGGGGGCATGGGCTTGAAGGCTTGGTTTCTATAAGCATTTTGTTCAAAAACTAAAAAAAAATACTCCATTTACTGCCAGTCAAATCCATGATAACATTCGCCGATTCCTCGGGCCAAGAGCATACCATATGTAGGATGGTGATTAGTTTTGAAACAGCTACTGCAATGAACAGAAAAAGTGGGAAATGGATACTAGACAGAGCCAAAATCATGCTCCAGGAACTTGGAGAGTGAAGAATCAGAACTGGTTGTGAGATTTTATAAACAAATGATGTTCAATTGCAATGGAATACGAATCAAATGTTTAGCTTGAATGCTTGAGTACTTTAAATGAATAGTCAACCCGAAATTCACTCACCATTTCTCATAATTCCCTCACCCTCATGTTGTTCCAAACCTGTTTGCATTTCTTTCTTTTGCTGCACATGAAAGATATTAAAAGATTGTTGGAAACCAAAAAATCAGGTCTGGAACGACATGAGACGAGATAAGACAGAATCATTTTTAGGTGAACTATCCCTTTAAGTAACTTCAAATTAAAGCCACCCACTAATTGGGCACTAGTTGACCAGCAACACAATTTGCTAAAACTTTAGTTTATCAAACTGCAACTGTGATTTGTGTTAAAGTAACACCAGGTAACTTTTCAACCTTCATAATATATTTCCAAGTCTCTTGTGATGGTACATCGACTTATAGGTTATAACAATAGGTTGAATGACACGTCTGCCATAGCCTGACGGGGTCTGTAGCGTTTTTAATCGTGCTTTTAAACTTCGGGTTTCGGGTAGTAACCGGCGAACAAAGAGAACTACAGAATTCGACTGCTTTACGGCATATACGTCACTTCCACCACCACTTCCTTAAAATCGGACGTGCGAGCCAAATGTTATAGTCATGGCCGAAGCAGCACAGAAAAACAAGAAAGCAAAGGTTTTATCGGAGCAAAGCAAAAAGAGAAAAAGAGAAAGTGATCGCGTTAAAGGCAGAACGAGGATCAACATTGGGCCATTGCGCTGGCGTGAGCTGAAGCATAGAACTGAAGGAGGAGGAGGGGTGCACGACCGATGCGGACTTGGCAAAAAAAAAAAAAAAATCAAATGAAAGCCTATGTCTAAACGGCGTGTACAAGTTTGGTAGGGGCTACATTCTTGCAAGTAAATATATAAGATGTACAAAGTCATATTTTAGGATACCTAACATGTCTGTGATATTTGTTTATTTGTCTTGCCTCAAGCTATAATGCAAATCGATTTGTAAAATTTGCAGATTAATTTATGGTAGCTTGATACTATAATATTGACGATATATGGTTATTATCTACCACTCAAACATTGCATTGAAGTATCATATAGATCCAGTAAAACGGTAACCAATAGACTAGGCTAACTTACTATAATGACGCTGGCTTGTAAACGTGATCATTTGTCGTTAGAAAAAAATAAAACCCATGAAATTATATTCATATGACATGCTGAAATATATGCCACTGTACCTGGGATGAAGACATTTCAGACAAGACGCAAGCAGAACACCTGCATGTGACCTCCTCCTACAGTGTTCAGGGCTATCGTGGTTGTCAACAATTGCACGTGCATGTAGGATGACAGAGTTTACGACAGTAGTAGAGGTCTAGAGGACAATACTGTTTCCCAAATGTAGGGGGACCCCACCCCGAGAGCAAAAGTAACCTGGTGTTACTTTAAGTGAATTTGTTTTGTTTTTTTGCAACTGAACTTGTTAAGCTAAACTATTGGCACACGATTAAGGACTCAATCCTTTAGCAGAATAAAGTCAAGTGTCATATAAAGCTTATATAAACATTATAGAGATCTTTACATAACCCTCCTTGAACTCGAGTGTTACCTCTACTCTATGTGTGGGCAACATGCATTTCTGTGTCCCAGACTAGTGTGAGTCAACCTCATTCTGCATATATACCGAAACTATAATCCAGAGAATTTTGTGTCAGTTGAAAGTACAACTTATCCTGAGAAAAACCTGAACTCCTTTTTTTGTGGGACAAAATTCAGACATCAAAAGCAATATAGTGTCACTTTAAAGTCTCCTGTGTCACGAGTGGGGTCCATCAATCAGTGAGAACTGAGCCAGAGAGTGTCTCGACTGACCGAGCACAAATCAAGCAGCTGACCTGATGGTCCTGATGTTATCATTGTTCATAGGAAACCAATAGACGATCGTGACGTTCAAACTATTTTTGTCTGTGAAGCCATCTGCTGTTCTTTTTTTAAGTTATACTTTTGGCCTTTTATGCCTTTATTGGATTGGACAGTTCAGAAAGGAAAGCAAGGGCAGAGAGAGGGGAAACGGGATCAGCAAAGGACGTCGAGACAGAAATCGAACTCGGCTCAACCGAGGCGCAGCTGCGCTATATGTTGGAGCTCTGCCCATGACGCTAAGCATTCTAAACATCGAGTTGATTTTTTTCTCACATTTGGTCAAAATAAAGTTCAAAATAATGACAGACTTAAGGCTCAGTTCGAGATTGGTATTAAAGTTGGCATAACGCGAAAGTTGCGATAGTCTTTTCTGCCCTATTGTGTTGTATATGCAAGTGAAACGACTTCTCAAACAAGAAAAAATGTAGGGCGGGACTTGATTTTGTAAGTTGTAAATGATCGTTTTGTAAATGATTTTGTAAATGATTTGATCATTGAGTTGTCATTTGCTATTTGTGCGATCTCGTGAGTGACAGGTTGTCGGGGCGGCAGTGGCTCAGTGGGGGGCGGCAGTGGCTCAGTGGGGGGCGGCAGTGGCTCAGTGGGGGGCGGCAGTGGCTCAGTGGTTCATGTGGGTTATCTACAAACCGGAAGGTTGGTGGATCAATCTTCGGTTCCACCTGACCAAGTGTCGAGGTGTCCATGAGCAAGACACCTAACCCCGGCTGCTCCCGACGAGCTGGATGGCGCCTTGCATGGCTGCCGTCGCCCATCGGTGTATGAATGAGTGTGTGAATGGGTGAATGTGAGGCAAATGTAAAGCGCTTTGGTGGCCATTGGGTCTGTGAAAGCGCTATATAAATGCAGTCCATTTACCATTTGTCCCACCCTCACGCCGAAGAGAAGAAAAGAGATGTTGTTGCAAGTGGGAGGAGAATTTGACGAGTGAATTTTTAAAGAAAAATAATGATGTGCACGGTTAATCATTTATGATAAATGCTGCAATATTCATGGTGACTTTAAATTCTGTCAGTATTTACTCGCTCTGATGTCTTTTGTTGAAAAACCAGTATGACTTTCTTTTCTCCATGGAACACAAGAAGAGTTCAAGCTGCTCTTGTCCATGCAATGTAAGTGAATGGTGACCACAGTTGTCAAGCTAGATTTCCAGTGAATAATGACTTTTCAGTCTGTGGCTTCAGAAGTCTAGAAATATATTGCATAAGTTGCATGGACTACTTTAGGAGGCTTTTATGGTGCTTTTTGAAGCTTGGCAGGCTGTAGTCCCTATTCACATTCATTTTATGGAAGAGAGCAGCTCAAGCATTCTGTTAAACTACTACTTTTGCGATCCAAAGGGGTGTGTGTGGTCTGGTGGTGGCGCTCAACCAAAGTCAAATGGGTTTGGATTCGGAAAGACATGAGGATGAGTAGATGCTGACAGATTTTTCATTTTTTTATGTCAACTATCACATAAATATCATAACATGCACCCTTTTCTGTATTTTTACACTATTAAATCTGCTGCCATGCATAATGCACATGATGGAATATTGCAACATCAGATCAACTAAAACCATCTTTATAATAAAGTTTAAATCATTTAAATTATTAAATTGGAAAAACAACATATCACCACCACCACACTGTTGCAGTGCGTATCTCTGGAATGAAAGCCAAAGCACTCGATTATGTCTTCCTGAGGCTTAAACGCAGCTTCAATTGAGTTGATCTCCATGGCAACACTACTAGTGCCATATTTCTTAATGGATAGCATGGGCTCCACTGATTCAGACTGCAGGCAGCACGGTTTCTCACCAAGAGGGAAGCATTCAGAGGGAAACAGTTTCCCTCTGCACCTATGAGACGTGTGCATGAAAACACACTTTTACCCAAACAAACTGACAGGTAAGTGGCTTAAAAACCTCTTAAGAGGCTCTTCTGGTTGTAGAAATGTATTGTTGTGTCGAGACCTTGGTATCATAATATGGTACCATTCATTTTGTTAACCTATGATGTCAACAATTTTGTGCTGTTTTTGCTCATAAAAGAACTGCAACAGATGAATGAATAAATACATTTTCAAACATTAAATGTTGCAGATAGTGAAGTCAAGTTGAGATGTCACAAAGCAAACCTTCATAAAAGTCCATCTAAGCATGTGACCAAAACAGCAAATTAGGTATGTTATCTAATAATAGCGCATACAATCTCGGATATTGGCTGCTTCTGAGTGATGGTGTCTATCTCTTAACAAACCCCCCCATGGATTCATATAATGATTGGACAACCTATAGCCTAGAAACTAGCTCCTCTGTGCATTTTTATTGGATGAAAAATTGCAGTTTGAATCACCAAGGATATCAGATTGATAAGAAGCACAAAGCATAACAGTTATAAACTTTTCCATGCTGGACAGATAACAAGACCTTCTGATATCTTAGTTCTGAAGTGGGAACCCGCACAAACCAGAAATACAGAGGTTTTATTGCCTTGCAAAAAAAATTATAATAATAATAATAATATTTAATGAATAATAAAGAGTTCATACCAAGCTCATGAGGCATCTGTAGTTACAGTATACACTGAAACACCATCATATTTCTAGGTTTGTTAACAATATAACATTTGATAGCACCAACCATAATTAGTTCAACATCTGTTCATTGTCTTCATCTTTTCCCTTTTCATTTCTGGCAATTGCATGGAGTTTTAGAAGGTAGAGTATTTAAAATAAACCACTTACTTTTTATGGGTTTCGTATCTGCCAGTGGCTCCAAGACTCTGCAAAATTAAATAAACAAAAAAGTAGAATTTTGAACATTATTTATATTAACATTAATCTTGATAATAAGATTAATTATACGTTATTAAGCATACTATTTGAAAAGTCAAACATTTCAAACCTTTTTCCAAAAAATTGGGAATGTCTTTTTTAGGCTTTTGCTTAGAAAATAAATCAGATGTTACGCAATTACAACCTTTTAGATTGTATAAGTATTGTATTAACCGTAAGTCAAATAAATGCAACACGACAAAAATGCATGAAAATAAAGTGCCTGAATTACTGATCTAGAATTCCACAGAAGACAAACCAATGCGTAAAACAGATGTAAAATTTTGTGGCCCCTCGTTGCTTACGTAAGGCGAGTTAATGATATTAACACTCTCTACTAACACAATGCCAAATAGAAATATTCAATTTTCTAATTACAGTGTAATCAATGCAGACACCAAACCATTTCTGGTACCAGAAACTGTCCTCACGGTTGGGAATGGCAGCCTCACTGTTGTCATAGCAACTTTCGAGAATTTGTTTTGAAAATTACCTATTCTGTAGATATGCATATTCTTTCATCTGACATCAAACACCATGCACTGTCCACATCAGCTACCAATACATGAAACTCAGCCGAAGCAAAGTGTATCATAAGTATTATTATAGGTGAAGAAAGCATATTGTATTTGTACAATCGTGCTTGACCTGTTGCAGCGTACAGTACTTTATGTTCTTCATAAGCCTTTGGTATTTTATGTAATAATAAACACAGCAGGGGTTTCTTCAGAGGAGACAAGGGAGGCAAACATTTTTGATGTACAAATAATCACCAATACAACAATAAAAACAAACCAAAACATATTACGAAATATGAGAACTAGAATAGATTAATGGAATAATGTATAAACAGTTTATGTCACTTACCAAGTCCAACAGCAGATAAAAGCTGTTTACGATTCTTATGTTGTCAGGTTTTTATAAAGAGCTTATAATATAAAGAAAGATGAGAACATTATGAAATTCATGTTGTCTGGTAAAAATCCACAAATCTGCATAAATTCATAAAACAGATGGGAATTAATGGACTAATTACAAAGCAAACAACCCATTTAGTCACGTCTGAATCTCGAAATTGCTGAAATATGCAATGTTTGTGAGTGAGCCGTTTTAGGCTGGATTAAAACTGAAACCATCATGACACCTGTGGATTTGTTGACATTTCTGAGGGGTTTAGAGAGAATGAATATTCGCACGAATATGTCAAGTTTTAAATTAAATAGTATGCAAATAGAATCATAGATTTTAAACTATTGGTTGCTGGTGGAAAGTGTAAGGTAAATGGTGTTCTATACCCAGAAATGGTAATAAAAAAAAAAAGTAAAATTGAAGATGAATACTCTCAAGCACAGAGGGGACACTTTACTTCCTCATTTCAACTCTAAAAATCAACTCTTAAAAAGTGAATTCAAAGTTAATTCTCAAAAAAAGGAGTCCTTAACTAGTGGAAATAGGAGTGCAAGGCAATCAGCCTTTAAATAGCCAAACAAAAGAAATGAGCAATAATGAAATAATTATCTGTAGACCTGGAGAGGTTGAGAACAAATACCTGAAAGGATGTGCTTTTGCCACTGGATGTTAAAAATACTCCTTAAATCAATAGCTGCACAACAAATAACACGATTATATCATATTGATTAAAAAAAGAAAAGAGAAAATACACTTGCTACACTGTCCAGACAGCTCTTCAGTTTAAAAGAGACAAAATATTAAGTAGCCTTGAACCTCCTTTGCCAGAACAAAATAAAGAAAAACATATTGTCACATACTGAAAGAACATGTCTTACAGTATATGATGTGACTCACGTAACTGTGATGTTCAAAACAAGCTGAATCAATTTTGAGGATGACACATTTGCCACAGTGTGTGGTACACGATGTTCTATTCCAAACCCAACAGCGTCTGTGACTGAAGTCATATTTCCTAACAAAGCTCATAGCGCGAAGAGTCGTGAACATACCCAAGAGGGGCTGTGTGTCCCACATGAATGTGTCTTTTCTGCTCGCATAGAGTCTTGATGAGATCTGCTGGAGATAAATGACTATGATCATTAAGAGTGTAATTGTGTGAAACAAACTGACATCCAATTGCCCAACAATTCCATAACAAACTACCCATTCTGGCAGGTTAGATGTTTAACCTCTTCCTCTTAAACAACACATAAACCTCTAGATGGCGCAGGCTGATAGGTCCTTAACTCAATCTGCTCGCAATCACATCATCTCTAAAGGGCACAGCTGATTGGTTCCTGCTGTATCAGGTCAGCATTTGCATAGCAGTTGCATCACGCTTTCAGAAACCCTCCCCCTTCCCCAGCTCCACCTGTATAGATCTGCTACGGGTAATTCATGTACACTATATTGAACAGCTCACAGCAGCGTGTCGTGTGTGTATTATCAGTAGCAAGTCCCGTACTCACTCTGAGGGCGCTCACAGGCGGAGTGCAGAATGAATGGAGGTCTAAGGAGCAATACCCCTAAAAATCCACTTTTCTCAGGATATAATTTTTTGTCTAGTAATTTGAATGTTGTATTCGAAAGAAGATGCAACAAAATTACACATTACTGGGTGTTAGATTTTTTAGAGTCACTAATTTGCTTTAAAAAGTCTTTTAAAATGTCAATGACGTCATACACATCGTACGACCAGAAACCTGCTTTACGGCAATCCTTCATTCACTGGTGCTTTCGCGCATAGACAGACGAGAGAAGCCGCGAAATTTAAAAATACTACTGTTATTGTGTCACGAAATGTAGTTTTAATAGTTTTTCAGTCGACAATGTAGTTGTTTAGCTCAAATCTGTGGTTTATTTATAAAGATAGCGCCTATTTAAAAGTTTGATCTGACGTTTTCGGAGTTGTGAGGACCAGTCTTTCACCGGGTCTCAGCGCTCTGCACCCCGCCTGGAACAGCCTTTCCTCGGCTAGTGCTTCTGACGTTTGCCGCCGGCTCTGATGTCTCTAGAAGTGGTTAAACATGAGATATAATTCGTCTTGTATATATCTAACGGGCGATCTTTGGTATCATTAATCGTATAATTTGTTCCCTGCAAATCGTTTTGGCTGAGGGCAAAGTGAAGTTTCATAACTTTATATTTTGGCTATTTTAACGTTGTATCCTGCTGTGTCTGAATGGTTTACTTTATTTCTTGTCTTGTATAACTTATTATACCTTTTAGGCTACTTATACTGTTATAATGTCTCTTACTGATCAATAAAACTGAAATTTAACAAAAATAGACAGGGTTGTGTCATTTTATTTTATATAGCCTATATTGTATATAGCCTTTTCATTACTATTTTATTTGCTGTATACTGTTTGTTTATTTTATTGACTAAACTATTTACTATTACTCACTGTATCTTATATTTACTATTTGCACTGCACTGTAGTTGTACCATATCGTATTACCATAGATAAAGGATCCATCAGTTATCTTTGTTATTGCTAAAATCGGGTCAATCACAGAAAATGCTTTTTCCACAATAAGAACACAATCGCAGCAACGTTCCAAAGCGGCCAATATATGTATTTATTATGTTTATGCTTTTGCGCTTTGCACTTTCTTTTCTCTAGAGGCATCAACTACACATCTGACACGGGTAAATATCTTTTTTTACAGTCTATATACATTTGAGAGAGTTCAGTCCGCCTATGGCCTTAAAATTGGTCCCGCTTCGGATGCCACGATGCCATCAAGCGGTGTCTTTGGTCGTAATCAGTCCTTCACTGACCAATCAGCGTCCATTAGCAGAATGCTAGCGTGTTATGGGCAACAACAACTCAACCTGTAAGAAATCGAAAGGACATAAGCACTCGTTCATTCAACTTTCGACCTATAACCCATGTTGAACTTGCAGAACCTACATTCAAATCTGAGATTTCTCAATGACAATCGGGTAAAAGAGACAAATTTAGCCGTCTAGCCCCATTGACTTCTATTCATTTTGCACTCGGACGATCGCCCCCAGTGGAACTATGGTGGAACTACAACCAAAATTCGGTACAATAGGACTTAATAGGGAGTGGCCAGGCTTTCCGTAGACGGGCTTTGCTATTAACTAGTTGTTTATTAGCATGTATAGGATATTGGCGGTTTATTACTTATAAAGCACATATTAATGCCTTATTCAGCACGACCATTTTCTACATCCCTTAATCCTACCCAATACTTAAACTTACAGCTACCTAACTACCTCTTAATAAGCAGTAATTAGGAGTTTTTTTTTAGTCAAAAGTCATTAATAGTTATTTAATAGTGAGACATTAATCTGAAGTATGACCCAAACGTTTTTACGAAGGAACGCAAAGGATTTGCGAGTGAATGCAATGTCCCCGCCAAGGTTTTTTGGCGAAAAGCGAAACTTTTGCGTAAGAATGCAAAAGCATTGAAATATTTTTTTTCCCTCTCATCTCATATTTTTTTCCATGGACTTGCCATAAAGGGCCTTTAATCATACTCAGTAAGGCCATGTTTTTGACTTGAACCACCAGATCAAACAAAACCCAGCAAAAATGACAGAGCAATCTTGAACTGTGTGAAAATGTGAACATGGCAAAATGTCCGAGAGCAGCAAATGCCAGCGGACCTGCGCTTTGAGATTTCTAATCGAGAGAATTGCTATCGACAGCTTGTTGATTTTGGTGAAATGTCACACTCAAGCAGCTCTATCGGGAACGCGACACAGGGCTGCTCCTGTCTGCGCCTGTTTTTTTTAATGTCAGTAGACCTTCTGGGCTAATACAACAGTTCAGGGGCGACAGCTGTCAATCTGTGGGAGTAAAATGAGCCTGGAAATGCTTTAATTGCTTTAGAACATGAACAGAGACCAAGACAACACACTGGTGCTGTCTTTCTGTCTGATGCAGAACAGACATTGAAGGTGCACCGCTCTAATAAAAGTTTGTTCATCTTACACCGTATCCTAACTATGCAAACGCCTCCACATCACATGATAAAAGGTATCTTTCCCATGTTAATCAGAGTTTTTGTCCTAACCAGCCATGACAGTGAAACGCGATGATAGACAGGTACAGTATTTTAGAAACGGTTTCTATTTCTGCGACGTCAAGGCTGGTACTGATTATGTGCATTGTTCAATGTTAAAAGAATTTAATGTGGGTTTTCTGAATATCATTAGGTGACTTTATACTGAAATCGACAATGGATAATTCACCTCTAAATAAAACAAGACATTCAAACTGTAAACTCAAATGTAAACAACCAAGTGTCAAGTGTCAACAAACAAGTGACAAGTCTGAATATTGAACGAAACTTCAAATCACTAACAGCATCAAATCAGCACAAACAGAGTTCATTCATTCATATAATGTGTAAAAGTTTAAATTACACCTCTACACATTTATTCAGGAGGCATCAGCTATAAACCAGGAGTCTAAAAGCTCGTACTAAAACTGACACCTCCACTATCCTGGCACACAGCAGAAAAACGGGTCGCAGCTGTGCATACGGTAGACAGATAAATGCTGGGAGCAAACACTCTCACATTAGAATCTCACACACTGACAGACAGGAAACGGAAGCATTCACCAGCCCGAAATATCTGCTTGGATGGACACACATCTGGTCTTGTGAGCTTACAAGTGAAGACTCCGAGATAGATGGCTTTGACCATTTCCCTTCATAAACATGTCAAATAAAAAGCACAGAAATTCTCCTTTCCACAATATCAAACAAGCATATAAATCTCTCCACTGGTGCATCGTAGTTGATTTTCACATGAGAACAAAATGTGATGGAAACTGTTGCTTCTCCAGCTACAAGATACTTAAGCTACAGTAAAAGCTACTCTTTTGAAATAATTTGCTACACTACGAGCTAATATTGAATGTGTAAATACATTTTTTAAATATAAACATAATATATATTAGATATTTACTACTGTTCAAAAGTTTAGGGTCTTTGAGATTATATTATTTTGTTTCTACAGAAAACATCACATTGATAAAAAGTGCAGACATTTATAATGTTACAAAATATTTCTATTTCAAATAAATGCTGTTCTTTTTGAACATTCTGTTCACCAAAGAATCCTGAAGAATGCTTGTTTTCACAAAATATTAAGCAGCACAACTGTTTTCAACATTGATAAGAAGACATTTTTCACCAAATCAGCATATTAGAAAGATTTTTGAAGGATCATGTGTCATAGAAGACTGGAAAATTGTCTTTTATATATTTTAAAAAGAGACCACTCACTTATATAATGATCAGTACAATTACTTGAACAGTTCTAAAGCACTGATTCATTCAAATAAATCTGACTTTCCATTATATGAGCGAGAAACATTTAGAATTTGATTGTATACCTCAGTTCACAATGTGACAAACAACTATCACTATTTGTAAGAAAAGAATCGTGTTACTGTAAAGTAAACTATTAGTAATGTCACTGTACTGTCAAAGCCATTTGTCCCCAAACAAATCATGAACAAGCCAACAGGAAATGCAATGCTGTTGGATTGTTTAGGATGAATCACTTGTGTTGTACTACTCCTCATTTGCAAGTCGATTTGGGTAAAAGCAGCTGCATGAATAAATATTTTTTCGTGACATGTTTAGAAAAAAATAACTCAATACAGATCAAGGAACCTGCATGGTGTTTGGTAGCACGCTAATTGGACAAATTAGTTAGCGTGAGCGTGGCTATAATTGCAGCCCATGAGGAAGCTGAAGGTGTGTGACCTCAAATTACTGTAATCAATAATTCACTTTGACTAATTTATATACGGCTCAGTCCAGATGCATAGTGAATGGGAGGGCATTTAAATGCTAATTGCTTTGCAGCCAGAGCATCATTATGGACGCCTGGTTTATCTGGAGTCTTCCGCTTCTTGACCCTGCTCATGCGAGCTTAAAGGATCGTACTCGGCTGAAGCCGAAGTCTGTTTTCACCTCTGGACGTAATGAATGAAGCGAATAGCTTGAACTGAACTCAAATAACCTCTTTCTGTAGATTAGGCGCAAGCACAGAGCTGACAGCCAAGACAGTCAAGGGCTTCTAGAACTTCTCACTTCACTGTGCTAATTTGAACAAGGCCTTTATTTTTCTATTTGTCAGTAGAGTAAACTGTAGCATGGTTGTTAAACCTCTCCCAGGCCCAATTAGGGGAGCAATGCTAGCATTCATAGCCCAGATCTCGCTTCTGGTCTGGGGGGGAAGAGGGGGCTGTGGTGATGCCCCTGGCAGCAGTCCTGGCAGCTCGCAGCCCTTGTGGCAACAATATTAAGTGACTGCTGAAATTCATGGCCTGCGCAGCCATTTTATATGTCTAGGTGTCAACCGGCTTTCATATGGTGCAGGCGTTCAGCAACACATTAGCAAATTGTGCCGTTTCATTATTCATTAGGGTGCTGTGGTGCGGGAACACACCAGCCTGGTGTGAAAAACATGTGCGTTCCCTTTATGGCGATTACTGGCAATTATTGTGTTATCAGGTTGAAGCTTCAATAACTGAAGCTTGCTTTGCAACAAGCTGTTATGCAAGTGTGAAATCACTTTTAAAGTGATGATAAATGCTAGAAAATGATTGGTAACCACTTAATGGCCAACATATTAATTAATCAATTCACTTAATGTACTTTATGTTCCATATGCAAACGGGTAGTTGCCATATCCTGCAGTGTCAGATGCTAAATTCTAAAACTGTTCTACAAAGAATTATTTAATAATAATTACATGCAGCTTTTTTGAGGTTATATTAATTGAGAGACTGCATGGAATGTTTGTACTTTTAATTCCCGTGTCAAATATACATATTCATATGTATACCGATATAAATTGAAAAGAGTTTGTATTATTTTACATCAACGTACCTTTAATGTAACCCCCAAAATAAAAGTAATTTTTACTGTCTTTAAATCAGTAGGGTCCAAAACTCGGAGATCACATTGAATTTTTTCTTATTTTTTTTATTTTTTTGTCATGTAAATCAACAAATAAAAGTTTTCTAATTTTTCTCATACAAAAAGTAAAAATAATAATAATCAAGATTTAAAATCAAATTTAAGATTCTGCACTATACCACTGATGTGACCAGATGTTATTTCCTTCATTGAAAACTCTCTGAATAATTCTCAAATTAAGCTGGATTACATTATCATCAGATTTTACTGGTGGAGTTCATGCAGCTCAAGTGCAATTTTGAGTGCATAAAATGTATCAGTACAATATAAAAATTGAAAAAAATGTAGTATTAAACTAGAAAATGATGCATAATAAAAGCCTTTTCACAGATAATTTTGGACCCCACTGTACCTTTTACTATATAGTTCAAACACTGATGGACTATATAAATAATTTATGGAAAAACAATGAAAGTCTGGCCATCAAATGCACAGCTTCTATTTCTCCTCTCCATAACTGGCATTTTCTTTTCCCTCTTAATGTGTTTCTAAATTGATTCAACCCACACAAAAAAAAGATATTCAGAAACAACAGAAATCAGAGATTCAAACTAGGTTGCTGCACATTATTATGACGGTTGGGTACAACGCTGCTTTGAAATTGTTCTGCAACGTCTTCTGCCCACGCTCATCACCTTGGGCTAGACAGCGGCTCCGGCATGGCAGAGAGAGAGGGCAAGCTTGCCCCCTTATGGTCTCTTAATGAAGTAAACTTTCATATAGGGCACTCTTAAAACCTGTAGAAAGCAAGTCTGTCGAACTAGACCACTGCACCCCATCCAAATGAAAAGAAAATAGCCCTCCCCCGTTAGACAGCAGGAAAGTTCTCTTTTTGGCGATGCTTGACTAAGTGGACTCTGTAATGAGTCTGGCCGCCTGATTAGAGTGATAGACATGCAGGAATCCGGCAGGCGCTGCCAGAGACCGCCACAACCAGGAGGAGGGGAGTGGAGGGGAGAGAGGACAGAACGTCTGAGAGAAGTCTGGAGGTAAACATCCCAGAAAAGTCCTAGCAGGAATGTAGACCTTATAGAGGCACTAGAATGAAGGGTTGGAAGGTGGCGAGTTATAGCGTACAATACATTAACCTTGAAGAGGGTGTAAATGTACAAAAAAACTCTGCAGGAGATGCTCCATACCATCCATGAAATCATAACAATTGCATGTTCTAAGGAGATGAATGTTTCCCAGGACAGGCTATGCTTTTATCAATCAGCACGGATCGAAATCCATCCAATCAAGTGTAGATGTTTATGGAGATGCTATATAGCATGAATGAAGGTTCAAGTGGTTGTTCAGTAACTACTATAGGAGGTCCATTTATCAAAGATGTTCTTTTGTCTAAAGATTTTGAATAAATAACCCAGTGATGCCAAAAGGGTGAACACATGAGATTTATCTCTGAAGAAACCATTCCTGGCAGCCAGTTGTTGGAATGATTGCTTTTATAAGCTTCTGGACCTTCTATCACATTACACTGTACGCTCTGAGCACCTTGAGCTAAAAGACTTTAACCTCAGACCAGCACTAACCAAGCACCATGGTAACATGTTCAACCAAGGGCAATAAATTGCTGCATCGGTCTGTAGCATCCAACGTATCTTTTGTCAGATTTTTCTCTGCAATACGCAGCAGGGTTCAAAAGAGTCAGAGAGTGCATTGGAAATCTAAGATCCAAATATTATTTAAACCTGCTAAACAGATTTTTGGGGGGGTTAAGAATTTAGAGAAACGAAAAGAAACGCTCATGAAAAAAAAATATTGGAAATATTTATGATTCTGTATTATTACTAGGTCAATAATAAAATAAGCAAATATATGACAGAGACGTTGAGTTTTGAAGTGGTTTATAAATTAATTAATTACGACAGACGATAGAACAAGAACGATAGATAGAACGATAGAGAGATAGATAGATCTCTGTATGTGTGTGTGTGTGTGTGTGTGTGTATATACACTCACCTAAAGGATTATTAGGAACACCTGTTCAATTTCTCATTAATGCAATTATCTAATCAACCAATCACATGGCAGTTGCTTCAATGTATTTAGGGGTGTGGTCCTGGTCAAGACAATCTCCTGAACTCCAAACTGAATGTCAGAATGGGAAAGAAAGGTGATTTAAGCCATTTTGAGCGTGGCATGGTTGTTGGTGCTAGACGGGCCGGTCTGAGTATTTCACAATCTGCTCAGTTACTGGGATTTTCACGCACAACCATTTCTAGGGTTTACAAAGAATGGTGTGAAAAGGGAAAAACATCCAGTATGCGGCAGTCCTGTGGGAGAAAATGCCTTGTTGATGCTAGAGGTCAGAGGAGAATGGGCCGACTGATTCAAGCTGATAGAAGAGCAACTATGACTGAAATAACCACTCGTTACAACCGAGGTATGCAGCAAAGCATTTGTGAAGCCACAACACGCACAACCTTGAGGCTGATGGGCTACAACAGCAGAAGACCCCACCGGGTACCACTCATCTCCACTACAAATAGGAAAAAGAGGCTACAATTTGCAAGAGCTCACCAAAATTGGACAGTTGAAGACTGGAAAAATGTTGCCTGGTCTGATGAGTCTCGATTTCTGTTGAGACATTCAGATGTTAGAGTCAGAATTTGGCGTAAACAGAATGAGAACATGGAACCATCATGCCTTGTTACCACTGTGCAGGCTGGTGGTGGTGGTGTAATGGTGTGGGGGATGTTTTCTTGGCAAACTTTAGGCCCTTAGTGCCAATTGGGCATCGTTTAAATGCCACGGCCTACCTGAGCATTGTTTCTGACCATGTCCATCCCTTTATGGCCACCATGTACCCATCCTCTGATGGCTACTTCCAGCAGGATAATGCACCATGTCACAAAGCTCGAATCATTTCAAATTGGTTTCTTGAACATGACAATGAGTTCACTGTACTAAAATGGCCCCCACAGTCACCAGATCTCAACCCAATAGAGCATCTTTGGGATGTGGTGGAACGGGAGCTTCGTGCCCTGGATGTGCATCCCACAAATCTCCATCAACTGCAAGATGCTATCCTATCAATATGGGCCAAAATTTCTAAAGAATGCTTTCAGCACCTTGTTGAATCAATGCCACGTAGAATTAAGGCAGTTCTGAAGGTGAAAGGGGGTCAAACACAGTATTAGTATGGTGTTCCTAATAATCCTTTAGGTGAGTGTATATATATATATAATAGACAATAGACAAAATGCCAAATAAAAAAAAATTCATTAACGGTTAACCCACTGAAAATAATTTACCCACTGAAAAATTCAAAGGTGAAACATAAAATAATATGACTATTATTGCAGGCAGTTGTGTAAATTGGTTTCAGTTTGCTGGATATCTAATATTCTCATTAACTGAATTGTATAGTTGTTTTTTCTTATGGATTGAGTACAGATCACCATCTATCCGTTGATTCATACTTTCTTACTTCAGAATATCAAGCCTTGCACAATAACACAGCCACAGGCATCGAAACAAATCTTCTAGCCTAGTGATTGACATAACCTGGCAACATAATTGCACAAAAAGTGCTGCAGACGGGCTTCCAGACTCGCTTTCAGGTACATTTCGATTTTAAAGGCTTTACTATTCACCATAACAAAGGAGCTCTCCACTGACATTTTCCATGCAGTCATGCCTGAGCAGTGAGCAGGGAAAAACTCTGGAATATCTGTGTAACTGTGTTTTCTACTGCCATAGGACTATAAAGTTTGACAACTCATCCAGAAGCATTCTGGGAATGAAAAAACGGAACTTAGGTTGTGGACTGGACACACTTTTTTTTCTTTTTCTTTTTTACATATACATCACTTCTCAGAAATCCTTCTCTTTGGAAATGGCCTATGAATTAAAATGGACTGCTTTATCATGCCATGCGAGGTGTAAAAAACACCTGGGTGACATAAAAATGCTGCCCATGCTTTGAAAACAGAAAAAGCACAACTATAACTCTCTCATACTTTTGGTCACAGAGCAATTTCGTGGAACAATTGTTAAGAAATTATAGGAGAGCAAGGAATGTATGTATAATAAAATGTATGCTAAACTAGTAGGAAATTATCTCCAGCTGGACTGTAAATTCCCACTCAATCTTCATAACATATGCAGATTATCAATGGGCCAGTTAGCCAGGGTGGAGGGAAGAGTGCACAAAAAACTAAAAATGCTCATGTCATTATTTACTCAGCCTCATGTCGTTCCAAACCCACAAAGACAAAAGCAGAATTTTTTGTAAAAAAAAACACTTTACTCAACTCTTGCCATAAGGATCCTAGGGACTTTTGTCTTTCAAAATCAAAAAAGGACCATTATTGTACACTCTTAACAATAAATAATGTGCTTAATTGGCATCTATAGTTTCATGAAGAACCTTTAACATCCATCAAACTTTTCCACTCCACAAAAGGTCCTTTACAATGGAAAAAGATTCTTTAGATTTTTTTTTTTTTAAATGTTCTTCACACTAAGAAACAAAATGGTTGTTTTAAAGGAATAGTTCACTTCAAAATTAAAATTCTGTCATCATTTACTCACCCTCGAGTTGTTTCAAACCTGTATGAATTTCTTTCTTCTGCTGAACACAAAAGAAGATATTTTGAAGAATGTCAGTAACCAAACAGTATAAGACTGTTATTATATATGGACATAGTATTTTTTCCTACTATGGAAGTCAATGGGGTTTGCTACCTGGCCAGCAGGGAAATCACAGGGATAAAGTGCCTCATTTTGATCAAAAGGAAGTAGAGCCCGACCGATATGGATTTTTGGGGGCCGATGCCGATACCGATAAAATAAAGCCAGATACCGATATATCGGCCGATATTATTTATGTGTATATTATAATACAGTAGCAATATTATGTATGTGTATTATAGTACAGTACCAGTCAAAAGTTTGGACATACTTTCCTATTGGTGTGTACAAACTTTTGATGGGTACTGTATATAGAATACACAGTATAAACAGAATAAATATATACACGTTTTGCAATGATCACTCAAATGTGGTGATCAAACACTTGTGTGACAAAGATGTGTACAGGGTGAATGATAGAATGAGAATGATACATTTGAGCTGTAACCAAACTAGTTTGCATTGCATGTTATATTATATTATATTATATTATAAATACTGTTGCATAATCTTTACTAACGACTTTGTCTTTTAATTTAGTCACATTATATAAAACATAACAAAAGTTATATATCAAAAGTGTCACTGAAAAAACCTTATTATCTTCTATTTTTATTCTTAATTCCTCTAATCTCTACCAGTGGAGGAAGAACTCAGATCTTTTTACTAAAGTAAAATGAATAATATCATAATGAAGACGTTTTTAATATGTACTGTACTTTATACTATTTTTTAATAAGTAGTAAGCAAAATGTAGTACTAAACGTGAAACATAATGTTATAATTATATAAATTATTGCTTGTGTAACGTAGCGTTATAGGCAGAATGAGCTTTAACACTGTGCACTTTTCCATTTATGAGGAAAAAACAATGTTACGGACGTGACAAGCTCTGAAAGCGGCACTAAAGTGCTTTAAAACTGCAGAGACCTCGCTCAAACAGAAAGCACAAAGCCTTTCATTAAAGTGAATTTCGTTTTGTATTAATTGTATCTTAATTTTAATCAATGTTTCATCAACCGATTGCCTGGATTTAATAAATAAGAAGTAAATATAGCAGACAATAGATAATCTCGACACGGAGGCGCCGGCGCGTGAACTGCAACTTGTCTCATAAATGAACCGAAACTCAGCGTATAGACCTGAGAAATATATATATATTGAAATGTCTATTTTACCAGAACAATTCAAAACGAAAGACAGACTGCTCTCTGCTGTAATCAGTATGAAATGTGCATTTCTCTCTGGCGTGTTCACTGAAGATCGCGAGTCAGCGTCGTCAACTTTGCAAGCGACACTGACTGAAAACACTTGTTTATTAATAAACAATTAAAATGTCTCCTTGCTATTTGATGTATTCACAATCATTACTTTTGCCAGTTCTTTGTGACAGCTTTAATGTGCTTTATTGGCATCGCCACCCTTACATGAATCACCGCACCCGCATTTTTAAAAAAATATTCATTTATCGGCCATTATAAATGCCGATACCGATAGTTAGGAAAATGCCTAATATCGGCCGATAATATCGGCCCGCCGATATATCGGTCGGGCTCTAAAAGGAAGTAGTATCATAGACTGTCTCATATCGGTGATGTTTGTCACTGCATTAATGCACCCATTGCTTTTCCATGGCTATATCTATCCCAATGAAATTATGAAATATTGAAAACACTGATATAAATCCACTGACGTATGATTCACTTTTGGTTTATTAAAACAAAATCTTATGTTAGGCCGGATAACAACCCCAAACTCTTCATATTTTATATTGTAATATTGTCTACAGACCTGATCTCCCGAGAAATACATTACATTTATGAAAAATTCACTATATTTATCAAACACAGGTCCCACTGTCTCTAGCACTTTTTTCCAAATGCTTTTAATTTTTAATGTGTTCCCTCACAAAGACCATTGTGAACACCAAGCTAAAATATATAAAGGCCATCTTGAAACAAATTATATAAACTGCAGAGCGCACAAGATGATATCAGTGGTAGGCCATTATTATTTCGCCAACATTTGTTTAATTACATCTCCTGAGATCTAAATGAACTCGTTAAAGAAATGCAAGCCAAACTAACCACGCTAGAAAACAATTACAATCAAGTACTGGATGTCTGTTTTCCACTGAAGGACACAAAAAAGCAAGGAAAATATCTGCATGTTATGCAAATCAAAGATTCTCTAAGTTACCAAGGTGTCTACACAACTGTGCCTTACTACACTTTTAAAATTACGTAATCTGACTTTGAAACAAGAATCCAACTTCCAACTTCATTCATGTATTGCTATGGAAACATTGGTGACTGTAGCAGAATGAAACCTGAACTGATGGGTGTCTGTGTGTGTCACATATCCAACTGAACCATATCAAGTTCCTTCAACTGGTCCCTAATGACAGATTCCTGTGGTGTTCTGGCTACCACAGCTAGACATTATTTTCCCATCATGAGCTTGCATCTACTCATACCATCTGCTTTGATGCATTCATAGAATTTCCAAACATCATATTGATATTCAACACTGTTGACATGAAAAGGGATCTGATACCTCACAATATTTATACACCGTGTTACTGTTCAATTGCATTATGAAATCTATTTAATTATTTTCCCCTGATATTTCCTTCCTGACATCAGCATACTAATTTCTGGATAATTTGTGTTTATATTATTTGACTGAACAATGTTGGGGAGTGATCAACTAAGTCGCTACAAACGAATCTTATTTACTGGCGCGGCAGTAGATTAGGAGCAGAGCCGCTACATTTTACAAAAAAGTAGTGATCATTTGCGACAAAGCACTGTATCGTTGGTTTTTATATTCCATCACGGCGTGTTTTGTGGGCGGAGCCTAAATTTATGGAAGCCATAGAAAAAAAGAATTAAATTAAGTTTATATATCCCAATTTTGAGAAGAGAAAATCTGAATTTCGAGATAAAACTTTTTTTTCTCAGAATTGATATAAACTCACAATTGCAAGTTATAAAATCCAAAATGGGAAATATAAACAAATAATTTTTTTTATTGGTTTAAATGTTATCTATGTCAAATGTTAGATGTTTAAATAATATTTCATGCTCAAGAGCACCCCGTATAGAGTGCAACAGATGGGTTCGGGAAGTAAAAACTCCATAGAGAAATTGACTTTGAAAGATAATTTATAAACCTTTAAAGACAGACCTACTGTGTGCTATACTACGAGGTTGTTAATCCATGGTACTCAGGTATGGTATTCCATCAGCCTGCATTATTTCAGCTTATTTTTAAAATAATTGTTTAACAGCTGAAAAACTATATTACCCATGATGCTGTACAGAAAATTACACCAATCAGAGTTGAAAAATGCAACAAGCACCAAAATTTCTCTAACTCCGCCCACTCCCATGAAGCAATGCAATGATGTAACTCTAAACACTCTCAAAATCCTTAAATCTTTGTATATATATGCATATTTTGCAGTAAACTTAAGGTATATTGTTTATATATATAATCAGCATTTGTAAAGGAGTAGTTTTATATTTCTCCATTTTTAATTAGATTATGCTGCTCTCAATGCTTCATGGGATTGTAGTTCTTGGTTGTTGAACTCTATGGCATCTAAAGCAGCGTTGATAAGTCAGATTCTTTTTAGTAATTCAGTTTGTTCAAACGATTTGGGTATATGAGCCGGTTAAAAAAATAAATATTTTCATATTTAAAGGATTACAAATATGGTACATTATGATAAACAGAAAAAAGAAAAGAAAAAAAATGGATAAAAAAACATAAGAAAAGTTCAGTTAAATAAAAACATTAAAATGTTTACAAAAATCAGTTAAAAAAATGATTCACCTTTTCACGTGATTTACGTTTTATTTGTAAAGCAAAATATTGAAAGTACTCCCGTGATTTATTGTTGTGTTCACCTTGATTATGATGCATCTAATTTTATTAGATACATTTATCTGTTTGGTGATATCTTGGCGGTTTTTATATTTTAATATGTTACATAGCCCCTGAGGGATCCTACTTTTTATAGATGCATCCTGATCAAAATGACTTTTTTTTCCATTTTATAGATGGTACGTTATCGGTAAACGACTCAAACTTGAAATCCTTGATGCTGCATTTTCAACATGTTAATTAGGTTTAAATAAGGTAAGGTTTGGTTTAAACCATTCATTCGGAGAAGTTCGAAATGCCAGGATCTCATAGTTATTCATGGCCATGATCATTTGAGGCCAGCACATAAAAGCATACGTACATTACGAACGCTTCTTTATCTACCCCCTCTTAACATATACATTTATACAGTATACATAAAAGTTTTCACAGAGCTGTACAGCTGTTTAACAAAGGCAAATGTATGCAGATCGAATTAATGTTCTGCAAAAGTCCCTAATGTAAGGTTACAAGGCAATGCGTCCTCAAAGCACTGACTCACTGGTGTAGGATGACAGATGAGTGTTCGCTGAATAGAAAGCCATGATCAAACTCCAGGATGATTTCTGGGCAAGCAAGCCTCTTTTTTGAACGGTTACGCAACTGAACGTCTATGAAGAACCTCAGAAATAACACAGCAGCTGTGAAACTGTCAAAACACTGTATGTGCTGCATCAATATCCACCTACAAAGGTGGACAAAACTAAGAGCTGTCCTTAAACACAAGAATATGTGCAAGTAAACAAAAAAGACATTGCAATAAACAAGCAACGAAGGGCGCATTTGTAACTTTGACCAATGTGGAATTCCCTATAGAGTCTGTCTCTAACCTCTATTTGACAGCGATATGAGACATCTTTACCACTCACATTGATGTTCCTGAGTTTCTTCTTGCCCCTCTCTAGTCGACTGAGGAGTCTGTGATGTTCACTAGGCGTTTGCTGGAGAAGGCGGTCATCGACGGATATGGTCTTCCTAAGAGCCACTCTATCCCTCCAAAGCTCTGGGACACGGCTTTCTGAATTCCGAGGGAAGCGCTTCACTTCCGACAGTGGCGACGTCTCCCCTCGGTCATGGTCACGCAGCACTGACCCTGAAAGAGAGAAACAGACACCTCAGGTGATAACTGACACCCAGAGAGAAAGAAAACACTAGAGAATGAGAACAGGACCAAAACCTCTCTTCACAAAAACACACACATCTTGAAGAGATTGTTGTTTTTAAATATAGGATTCATGCACTCCAAAAAAATATTTAGGCCTAAATTTAAGATTTATGTATTTTAATTGCATATAACATTTCAATCAGTTTGGATTACACATATAAACAAACTAATAAATGTAATGCACATTTGTCAGTCATACATACGGTAGATGAAACATGAAAGAAACATGATTTCTGTAACACTACTAATAATAAACTGAATGTGTTTTACAAGGTTTATATATTTATCATCAATAAATTCAATTTCTTTCAATCTAATACATTTTAACTAGTTGAATATTGCTTGTTCCACAGCTATCCATATGTTTATACTTTTTAACTGAATAAATGTTATTGTTTTCGCAATGAACACATTTATGCTGATTCTAAACTATTTTTAATAAATTAATTTTAAAAATGTATTTTTTTTAATAAAATCAAATAGATGCAAAAAGGTAATAATAAACTATGCCATTATTTTCCAGAGTCCAGAAATCTAGCCTGCATCATTTACAGTATGTATGACAAATATGCATAGCATATGTTTATTCGTTTATGTTAAAACTCTGTAATCCAAAAGGATGGAAAAATTATATGCAGTTCACATACATAGATCATAAATGTAAAATTGGCATTTTATTTTAAAAAAATTGAGTGTAGAAAACAATGGAAGTACAAATTTGGTACAGTATGAATAAGAAATCACTTAAAGAAGGAATACACATTATTATGACTAGGCAATTCTAACCATTTTGCAATACCATATTTTAAATAGCCCATCCTCTCACTTCCTCTCAATTCTCCTTTGAACTGCTCTAATTAAACTTCCCACTGCTTCTCTGGTGAGTCATGTTTGTAACAATTTCACCGTAATGAACAAAGCATAAAAAAAGACCAACTATTGTACCACATAGAAGAATAAAAGTTGTCAGTTAAATGGGTGAAAATTCACCTCAGGTAACATTAAACTGTAAAGTATAAAAGTATCTTGAAGGTCTAACAGAGCTGCTCTTGTAAACTGGAGGTTTATAATGTAAACACACACACGTGCACCGTATGCCACTAGGATTGTAAGCGGGGTGTTTGGTTTCTCTGTACCATCAGCTGGTAGGCAGCAGTTCTAGCTCTTTATCCACTGAGCTACGGCATGGTTCTGCCTACTCCACTTACAATTAAAACTGCATGAA
This sequence comes from Rhinichthys klamathensis goyatoka, assembly GCF_029890125.1. Taxonomy (NCBI): domain Eukaryota; kingdom Metazoa; phylum Chordata; class Actinopteri; order Cypriniformes; family Leuciscidae; genus Rhinichthys; species Rhinichthys klamathensis. The sequence continues at coordinate 1,461,823 of NW_026606796.1, read as the reverse complement.
GACACCGATGTTATTGTCTTCGCCTCGGAGACTGTTGTGAAGAGAACCTCCTCTGAAGCAGAGGTCAAATAAACATTTATGAATTTGATGTTATAGCTAATCCACTACGTTTGGCATAAAATTGTAATGGTGTCCTGACAAAACCCTAACAATTTTGATAACCGAGCTCAGATTTATGCTGTTTTGTGAAAACAATCAACAAATTGCATAAATGCGCTGCACACAGATTATATCGGTGGTAAGTTATTTCTGCAGCACTTGTTTAATGACAAGATAGAGATGTATCGGAGAAGTAACTCCCAAAGGAAAATACACAAGCCAAACTGAACAATAAAAAATACACTGATGGTATCATATAGAAAGACTTTGATATACAAGTGTTTTTTCAATGACGGGCACTTTTATGCCCCAGGGGTTGACAAATTTATTATTATGATTTTTTGTTATATAAAGGATTGAAAACATTTTATCATGCCATCATCATTTATTTTTTCCTACTTTTCAAATTCATTTGATGTGTATATTTTAATATTTTTTATTATTACTATTATTATAAATCTTAAAGGTGCATAATGAATCAAAATTATCGAAATATCGCACTTTTACATATTTACAATGGCTTGCGATATCTGAACGATTTAAGGCTACTTCAAAACAAAGTTTTAGGTCAACACATATAGCAGAGAAACGACTGTTACTTACGCGTGACTTGCTTGACCTTAAAAAGAGTTATTAAGCGCAATAAGCTGCAGAAAATAACTCAGAAAGACGCCTCTCAGACAGTGTGCGATCCCGAATTCAGTTCTCTTTCACGGCTTATTACATTTGAATGGTAAAATATATACAGTTATATCAAAATGCCTGTGTTGGCGAGTATTCGTGTAAACACAGTCGGTTATGTCTTAAGTGAACGTAAACAGTTGAGAAAGAATTCGGATTCGAAGCATTAGGTCTTAAAGTGACAGCAGCCTAATACAGTATACTCATCTGCACCCCCCACTGCTAGCCATTGTAAGTTTGTGAAATTGCATGTAATTACTTGTACTTTAGATATATAAAATGCTAGCAAGACAAATGAGTCCATTAAACATTCCCTAAATGTTTAAAATGTCATTTTCTCCACAGAATGGTATTAAATTCAACATACTGTAATGTGAGATTTGGTCACATTACACCACATTACTTTTTTTGAAAGATCACAGAGCAACGACGTGCCGGTATTTGAAGGGAAATAAAACATTCAATAATGGTATTACATGATTACCATATTCATGTACCGCTGTATTTACATGGCACTCCAAGGTTCTTCAAACAATACCATGGTATTACCAAGTTCCAGAAAACCATGGTAGTACTAGTAGAATGTTATTTTAATGCTGAACAGCCAAGATGAATGAGCCACAGCAGAAAATAATCACAGTCAATTCCCAGACCAATTTTCTGTGTGTTCCATTGAGAAATTCACAAAAACAAAAATCCAATGAAAACCTCAGCATATTATGCCATTTGAGGATTCTCATGAGTTACCCAGGTGTCAACCCAAGTGTGGATTGCACGCTACAGGCTTAAACTCTTATGCAATCTCACTTGTCAAATACACAGACTTTAACGTTGTTAGCTCATCGCTATGGAAACGATGCATTGGTGACTGTAGCAGAATGAAACCTGAACTGATGGGTGTCTGTGTGTGTCACATATCCAACTGAACCATATCAAGTTCCTTCAACTGGTCCCTAATGACAGATTCCTGTGGTGTTCTGGCTACCACAGCTAGACATTATTTTCACATCATGAGCTTGCATCTACTCATACCATCTGCTTTGATGCGTTCCCAGCATTTCCACACACCATATTGATATCTGACATTATTAAAACAATATATTATATTGCCAACTGATCCTGTTTGTTGCACTCAGATATGATACTTCTGTTAGTAGTTGAATCTTTATATGTTTACTCAATATTCAGCTTTTCTAGGTCGCACTGATGAGTCACCAACACAGTAAAGAGGTTTAAGATTTAATCCCAACAGTCTGATGTCAGCATAGATTCATAACCGAGCATCTCTGTGTTGTGTGAAGCTGTTATATCACATCACCTGCAGTGACACTATTCGTAAACCCTCCTACAGCTTGAGTGAGACTCCAGGGCTGAGCGCACATAAAAATCGAATGAGCCTGAAAAAAATGGTTTTACAAATGAGCCCACTTTAAAGTCAAATAAGTGATTAAAACACAAATTACAGGAGTGATCCAATTTGTCCAATTACCCTTTTTGTTTGAAAATCATCAACGGATGGACACAAGGACGTCGGCGTGTTGATGAAGCGCTGCAGCTGTCTATCAAGCGAGGTCGAGAGTAAAGCATTCGATAAGTGTAATTTAACACCAAGTCCAACTAAATTAAAGACGTGAGAAGAATCTTAAGGCCTTAAAACAAACACAGCTGGTGCTAATGATCCCAGTTTCCATGACAACGGTTTGGGATCCATCTTCGTCATCCTCAAAAGCAAAGGGTAAAGAGGTGCTGGCTCTAGGGTCACTGGTCTGTTCATTCATCGGGAAGCCCATACTTCTTGCCAAAAGACACACAGCATGTCATCGGGTGTCATTAGAGGAGGACGACCCATCTATATTAACTATTCAAGGAAAGCTTAGCAACATATTTGCTGATAATGTACAGCATGTATACTGTATATTAAATGTATATTATTCTGCTTATATGAAAAATCGGGTATATTTAGCAATATAGCGGGTGAATTATGTATTTGGTGTATATTATGATGAACTATATGACTTTCTCCACTGAGTTTCTATGATGCTCAAAGCGTTTCTAAGGATGCTGATTTTTAGAAGGCAGCTGACTGATTCTGAGATGGCGTTTGTGTAACATTAGCAACACATTATTAGCTGTTTTAAAAAAGTATTCAAGCCAAAAGCTATTCATATTATTTACCGTTATGTGTCCGGCGTTTTAGAGAGCAATACATGCTATTGTATGAGTGAGTGGAGGCAGGGCTCATTTGCATATTCATGAATCTGCGTATACTAAATGAAGCAAGGGTGTAGAGTTACATTCAAGCTATTTTAAGGCATGTTTCAAAAAAACTTTTAAATATGCCATTTTGGTGATCAAAGATGAGTTATAAGGGATACAATTATTGACTACAGTGGGACATTACGTAGTAATCATGAAAAAGTAAATAACAACATTTATTTGCAATTAATTATTTTTATTTTTTCTTATTTTACTTCATAAAAAAATATATATATAATAATAATTTAATCTTAATAAAAAAAAAAAAAATTAATGAATAAATGTATTAATTAGTTTCAATTAATTGTTTAATAAATAGCATTTGCAGCTTAAAGGGGTACCACTTTTAAGGCCCAGAAAGGTAGTAAAGGCATCATAAAAAAAATCCATGTGACCTCAAATTTTATGAAGCGACTCAGGTGCTTTGTTTGCGCAAAAAACAAACAAACATAATTTACCACTTTACCACTACAAAATGTTAATCTCCAACACGCGTTCATGAGAGCGCCACGACGCATGCATGTTGTGATGACGCAAGAGCAGATGTTGTTGCGTGAACACGCGTTGTAGATTAATATTTTGTAAATAAAGTGGTAAATTATGTTGTCTTGCACTCACGTCGCTTCATAAAATTGAGCTCACATGGATTACTTTTATGATGCCTTTGCTACCTTTCTGGGCCTTGAAAGTGGTAGTTGCGTAGACTCAGGCTGTCAATGGAGGGACAGAAATCTCTCAGTTCCCTTTCGAGGGAACTCTCGATGCGTCACTTGACGCTTTGGGAACGCCCCCAGCGTGCATGCGTCTGAGCATCAATGTCAACTAGTCCAATGGAAAGAATGAGCGTCACGAGCGGGTGACGTCATGACCAGGAAGGGATAAAGGCTCACCCGGTGAAACGCGGCATTAGCTTCTGTGTCTCAGCAAGCGATCTGTGTAACATTTTGTCTCTGTCTATTTACTGTTGTCTGTTGCGGAAAAGGATGGAAACTAAACAAGTGTACAAACAGTGTGCTTCTCCCTGCCCGCGTTATTTAACGGGTGGGGACACACACGAGCTTTGTGTCGTTTGTTTGGGAGTGGAGCATGCGGTCTCAGCCTTCGAGGGGGCTGAGTGCCAGCATTGTGAGATGTTACCGCTTCGCATGCTCCGCTCTCGCCTGTCACTCTTTGATAAAGAGAGTGGGCAGGCTCGCGATCCGCAGGGATCAGGACCCGCGTCTGCTGAGGCAGCGCGGCGATTGCATTCCTGGGGATCGCAAAAGGAACTTTCGGAGGGGTTGGAGACGGGTCCGAGGGCTCTTTGTCCTTCCTTACCCGAGAGATCCAACGCTCTCCCCCCGGTGTCGGAAGCACGCTCTGCGGTTTCTTCCGCCCGGGGAGAGAGCCCTCCATTACTTTATTGCTCTTCCTCCGAGGAGGTTGATGCGATGAGTTTGGAGAGTGAAAGCACACACATGGGGGAAAGAGATTCACAATTTATTTCCCCAGCATATGATGAGCTGGTGGATGTTATGTCGCGGGCTGTAGATAAATTAAATATTGAATGGCCATCTGAGAAGAAGGGCGCTCGTCCTAAAAGCAAATTAGATGAGCGATTTTTATCTTCCACCACATTATCTCCACCACGAGGGCTTCCATTTTTTCCCGATTTGCACAATGAAATATCTAAATCGTGGAATAAACCTTACTCATCACGTCTTTTCAGCCCTCAAGTTAACACTTATTCGAGAATAAGAGGGCTGAAAGAGTATGGTTATGAGGCGATGCCCCAGGCGGAAGAGAATTTAGCCAGTTATCTTTCCCCTGGTCCCGCATCGTCTCTGAAAGCCTCGGCTTTGCCCACTAGACCGCTCAAAGCCACTTCGGTGTTAGTGGGCAAAGCTTATACGGCAGCAGGTCAAGCTGGAGCATGTCTGCATACTATGGCAGTGCTCCAGGCTTATCAAGCTGACCTGCTGGGGGATCTGGATAGTAGTGAGGGAGTCAGTCATGACGATATTCGTGAACTTCGTCGGGCTACCGATCTTTCTCTCAGGGCTACTAAGGAGACCGCCAGAGCAATTGGGCGGTCTATGGCAGCCTTGGTAGCTACTGAGAGACATTTATGGTTAAATCTGTCTGAAATTAAAGAAAAAGATCGAGCTTTTTTATTAGATGCTCCGCTTGAACCTTTTGGTCTCTTCGGCGACGCAGTCCACGCGGTCGTCGAGAGATTTCAGGAGTCAAAGAAACAAGCTGACGTTTTTAAAAAGTTTATCCCTCGCCGGGTCCAGCCCCCTGGGGCTGCTGGGCGTGAGCAGCCCCAGCCGTCGAGCTCATCATATCGTGTGCATCAGAAAGAGAGTGTTGCGTCTCGTGCACCTCCACGTAGAGACTGGAGACGGACGCAACCCTCTCAACCGAAGTCTTCTAAGTCGAAGCCGGATCTGAGGACCGTTCTTCAGGCGAAGAAGACTTCGGTTCAAAAAAAAAAAAGGTCCTGATGTTCATGCATCAGGCCTGTGAGGACAGCCCCGACCGAAGTGGAGCGGTGTACACCTCATTATACGGTGCCCGTTCCATTTCGGGGTCCTCACGAGACCGTTCTGCCAACCCTGCCACCCTCGGTGCTTCAGGGCACAGCGGTCTCCAGCGAGTCGCTGATGCTATGCTGCGGCACAGCATCGGTTTCGCGCCCTCTGAGGGGGGCCTTAGAGCGGCCAGTTCAGGTAGTTCCTGCCATTATGTTTCAGGCTCCGGAATTAGCCGTCTCGATAACACCAGAGACCAGCCTCGAGAGGCTGGTTCCCTTAGTAAATTTTCTGGCAGCGTGGAAGCTTCTGCCGAATATTTCTCGTTGGGTCCTGCAGATTGTAGAGAAAGGATACAGAATCCAGTTTGGTTCTCGTCCTCCTCGTTACAACGGGGTGCTGCCCACAGTGGTGCATCCCGAGCAGGCTCTGGTAATGGAGCAAGAGGTAAAGGCCCTGTTAGCAAAGGAAGCTATAGAACAGGTGTACTCACCCGACAGAGAGTCGGGTTTTTACAGCCGTTATTTCATTGTTCCAAAAAAGGATGGAGGGTTGCGTCCCATTTTAGATCTTCGTCTGTTAAATCGTTCAGTACAGAAACTCAAGTTCAAGATGCTGACACTCAAGCAGATCGTGACTCAAATCAGATCCGAGGACTGGTTTGTCACGATAGATCTGAAGGCCGCTTACTTCCATGTCTCCATCCTCCCTCAGCACAGGAAGTTCCTAAGGTTTTCTTTCGGGGGCAAAGAATACCAATATCGGGTTCTTCCTTTCGGTCTAGCTTTATCACCCCGCACGTTCACGAAATGCGTGGATGCAGCTCTAGCCCCTCTCAGGCTTCAGGGCATACGTATTCTGAACTACATCGACGACTGGCTGATTCTAGCGGAATCAGAGCAGTTGGCGGTTCGGCACCGAGGTGTCGTTCTCGCTCATATGCAGATGTTGGGGTTGAGGCTCAATGCCAAGAAAAGTGTGCTTTCTCCAGTACAGAGAACCACTTTCCTTGGTGTGGTATGGGATTCAGTGACGATGCGGGCCACTCTATCGCCCGTTCGTGTAGCTGCTATCCTGACAGCCACCAAAGAGCTAAAGCTAGGCCAGTCACGCACTGTAAAACAGTTCGAGAGACTGTTGGGTCTTTTGGCGGCAGCGTCCAACGTGATTCCTTTTGGCCTGCTGTACATGAGACCTTTGCAGTGGTGGCTTAGGACCAGATGGTTCTCCCCGAGGGGAAACCCACTTCGTATGATCAAGATCACGCGGCGATGCCTTCGTGCCTTGGTTATATGGAGAAAACACTGGTTCTTAACCCAGGGTCCGGTGTTGGGAGCTCTCTGCCATCGAGTTACGATCTCGACAGATGCTTCCCTCACCGGCTGGGGAGCGGTAATGGAAGGCCGCTCGGTTCAGGGTCGGTGGAGGAGTCATCATCTTTCTTGGCACATAAATTGCCTGGAGATGATGGCCGTCTTCAATGCGTTGAAGCAATTCCTCCCAGACCTGAGGGGCCATCATGTGCTCGTCCGTACAGACAACCAGTGTTAATTTTGTCAGCAAATTTTGATTTAGTTTTAGTCTTAGTCTTTTGACTAAAATGCCATTTAGTTTTAGTCATATTTTAGTCATCTGAATTGTTTTAGTTTTAGTCTAGTTTTAGTCGACGAAATACAATAACATTTTAGTCGACTAAATCTACAGTAGATTTAGTCGACTAAAATATAATGGGTTTAGTTCAATTGTAATGCGTTAATTTAGAATTTCTCTAAAATTTCCAAACCCATATACTCCCGGAGAAAACATCTATTAACCTATTAATATGAATGATTTTTAAGTTTGAACATGCAATACAGATACAGATTTAACTGCTGTTACTTAAAACATATCTTAAAATGAAATAAAACCACTTTTCCTAAAGTACAACACAGTCTTCTTTACAATGAATGATATATTCATTCCTTATAACTACTTACACATCATTCTTTATTCTTTCAAGCAGACATATTTATTTGTATGAATTAAATATAATTAATCCTTATTAAAGCTATTAACAAACAGTGAATGCTTTTCTCTTTTTCTTTTGTTGCTTGATCAAAATTAAGGACACGGACCGCATTAGGTTTATTGCCACTGTCACTTTAAGACGTCGGATCATGTCCAATGACATGCGGATACAATTGCACTGATGCACATCTGACACACTCACAGTTTAAGACATAACCAGCATAGTTTACATGAATACTCTCCAAAAAGGACATTTAGACATACTGTTGTGTATTTCTCCATTCAGACACGAAAGAGAGCTCAATTCAGTAGCCTACTCGCGCGCTGTAGGTGTATTGTGCATGACTGCACGCTTCGGGTTAGATGTGTGCGCACAGAAAACCGCACCGAATAGAGCTCTTTTTTGCATCGTCACTCTTATTCAGAGATCTATATGTCTGCTCTACTCATTCTCCCAGACGTTCACATTTTTTAACGTTTTATGACCGCGGGGTAGATCACGTTACAGTAGCCTACAAATGTGCGCATCTACCACACACGCAGGACATCAGTTCTGACGGATCGCTTCCCAAATCGTCACTATCTAACATTTTCGTCTAGTTTTTATTCGTTGACGAAAATGTCAATAGATTTTCGTCATAGTCTTTGTCATTCAAAACTAGGTTTTATTTAGTTATCGTCTCGTTTTCGTCTGTGAAAAAATGTCGTTGACGAATAATTTTCGTCGTTATTTTCGTCAACGAAATTAACACTGCAGACAACACATCGGTGGTCTCTTATCTGAACCGTCAGGGGGGTCTGCGGTCGCGTCCGCTTTGCAAGCTGGCGCACCAGATCCTCCTGTGGTCTCTGGGGAAGGTACTCTCCCTGAGGGCAGTGTATATTCCTGGGGACCAGAATATTGGGGCAGACATCCTGTCGAGGCAGGAGCTGAGGCCAGGGGACTGGAGACTCCACCCCGAGGCGGTGGAGAAAATTTGGGAGTTTTACGGCCAAGCAGAGGTGGATCTGTTTGCGTCTCAGCATACGACGCACTGTCCACTTTGGTTCTCCCTTACTTACCCAGCCCCTCTGGGGCTGGATGCTATGGTGCAGACGTGGCCGAGGCTACGTCTGTACGCATTTCCCCCTGTTGCTCTGCTCCCAGGAGTTCTGGAACGAGTCCGCCAGTACGGAATAAGCCTACTGCTAGTAGCACCACGCTGGCCGAGTCGGATCTGGTTTGCGGACCTGATCCATCTCTTAGACGGTCCTCCCTTGGAGATCCCGATCAGGAGAGACCTTCTGTCTCAGGCCGGGGGCACAATATTTCACCCTCGACCAGAAATTTGGAACCTGTGGGTTTGGCCTCTGAGGGGGCCCAACTCATAGAGAGTGGTCTCTCAGCTGAGGCTGCTGAGACCATTCTAAGCTCCAGAGCTCCAGCTACTAGGAAACTATATGCGCTTAAATGGAGAGTTTTTTCTGTATGGTGTCACCGACATCAGTGGGATCCAGTTAACTGTTCTGTGAACACAGTACTCGAGTTCCTGCAGGAGCGCTTTACGTCAGGTCTATGTCCTTCCACGCTCAAGGTCTACGTGGCGGCCATTGCGGCTTACCACGCCCTGGTGGGGGGTACATCGTTGGGTCGAGACCCCCTGATTACACGTTTCCTTCGTGGCACTTTGAGGCTAAGGCCTGCAACTCGCACTAGGGTGCCAGCTTGGGATCTTGCTTTAGTACTAGAAGGCCTGTCTAGGGCTCCATTCGAGCCCTTAGATTCGGTTTCAGAGAAGTTTCTTACCTTTAAGACTATCTTTCTGCTAGCTATTTCGTCCCTTAAGAGAGTTGGAGACCTTCAGGCCCTTTCGGTTTCCCCCACTTGCCTTGAGTTTGCACCGGGGATGGTCAAGGCATTCTTATATCCAAAACAGGGATACGTCCCTAAGGTGCCGACCTTGACTCCGAGGCCTATTGTGCTGCAGGCTTTCTGTCCTCCTCCTTTTACATCTGCGGACCAGGAAAGGCTGAACCTCTTGTGTCCAGTGCGAGCACTGGATACTTATGTTCATCGGACATCGTCAATGAGGAAGTCCGACCAGTTATTTATTTGCTTTGGATCACCTAAGAAGGGTCTTCCTGCTTCTAAACAGACGGTTAGTAAGTGGATAGTTGAGGCTATTTCACTTGCATACGAGTACTCTGACCTGCCGTGTCCTTTGGCGGTCAGAGCTCATTCTACGAGGGGTATGGCGGCCTCTAAAGCCTTACTATTTGGAGTTTCTCTTCAAGACATTTGTGATGCGGCAGGCTGGTCCTCACCGCTGACATTCGTTAGGTTTTACAGCTTAGACCTGGATGCTGCCCCAGGTTCTCAGGTGCTTAGTGCTTAATTTCAACAGACTGTCAAGTGACGCATCGAGAGTTCCCTCGAAAGGGAACGTCTCAGGTTACGACTGTAACCGTAGTTCCCTGAGAAAGGGAACGAGACGATGCGTCACCCTGCCATACTTCCTGCTTCCCTGTGATCGGCTTGCTTCGACTTTTTAAAGCTAATGCCGCGTTTCACCGGGTGAGCCTTTATCCCTTCCTGGTCATGACGTCACCCGCCCGTGACGCTCATTCTTTCCATTGGACTAGTTGACATTGATGCTCAGACGCATGCACGCTGGGGGCGTTCCCAAAGCGTCAAGTGACGCATCGTCTCGTTCCCTTTCTCAGGGAACTACGGTTACAGTCGTAACCTGAGACGATTTCATTAAAAAGATCTTAATTTGTGTTTCTAAGATGAACAAAAAGGGTTTGGAACGACATGAGGGCGAGTAAATGATGACAGAATTTTAATTATTGGGTGAACTAACCTTTAAAATGAAAATTATACAAAATGTAAAAGCATCAAAAACCCGAAACAACAACATTTTGGGGGGCTGGATTATATGTATGACAGACCAATGACAGATGGGGGAGTGTGTGGTCATTATTAATTGCTCATGAATTACACACAACTTTAAAATCTGTGTGGTATAGATAAATAAATCCATTAGCAAAAATAACCACACATCAGGAACAAAGTGAACAGCCTGATCTTCTTTAATGGTGATGTTCATCCGCAGAACCAGTGCAAATCATCAGACATTAAATACAAAGTGGCTCCAATTCCGTTTAATGCTGAAACACGGCTGTGTGGTTAATCACCAGCTACAGTTTGAATGACAACTGACATTTTAAGGGAAAAGAAACAAAGGCTTTGGAACAGAATGACCGAGCTTCTACTGCCCTACAGCACGTCCTGTTCAGAAATTACGGAATTAAATTCAATAGGGTTGAGAAACAGAAAAAAGTAAATCATTTGCACCTCAATCCTCTCTTCTGTTCATTTCTGTGTGCAAGCTCAAATGCAATAGTGACCTCTACTGGACGACTGGGGTAGTTGATGAATTAGAAAATGCACTGCTCACAAAAATATTATCAAAGTGCATCAATTAATCTAAAAATGTATATCAGAGACAACATTCATTATGTCTTGCTATTTAAAAACAACATTAAGATAATGATTAAAAATGCAAAGGATACAATAAATGATTATAAACTACTTATTTATTAGAAGAATAGATTGTTCTAATGAGTTTTTCACGTTTAAATTAAATTACAGATAACTAATTTGTAAGAAAATTACATAATATAAATCTGTATTATATGTCAATTGATTTAAAGTGTAAAATGTACCATTAATGTAATTTGATTTTAATGAAAAATTAAAAGATTTGGAATCTGCAAGATTTTGTCGTGATTTTGAAAGAAGTCTTTTCTGCTCACCAAGGCTGAATTTATTTAATAAAAAATACACTAAAAACAGTAACATTGTGAAATGCTGTAATGATAATTGTTAAAATAACTATTAAATAACTGTTTTCGATTTTAATATATTTCCAAATTTCATTTATTTCTGTGATGAAGCTGAATTTTCAGCATCATAGTTTAGTGTCACGTGATCCTTCAGAAATCAGACTAATAGTAGCATTACTTATTATTATCAATGTTGGAAACAGTGCTGATTAATGTTTTTGTGGAAACTGTTATCTTTATTTTTCAGGATACTTTGATGAATAGAAAATAATGCATCCCTGAATAAAAGCATTATATAAATGAATATAAATAAATAAAAAACTTAGTGACCCCAAACTTTTGAACAGTAGTGTACATAATTTGATTTAACTTAGAGAATGAGTGTTTTTGTGTAATTTCATTTACACCAACAACATTTTTTATTTAAAATGCAAAATGTAAATTTTACAGAAATTTACATTTTTCAAACTAAAGTAATGCCAACAAAACAATGAATAATAAGACAAATGAGTGAACTTAAAGGATTAGTTCACTTCAAAATGAAAATTCTGTCATCATTTACTCACCCTCAAGTTGTTTCAAACCTGTATGAATTTCTTTATTCTGTTGAACACAAAGGAAGATATTTTGAAGAATGTCGGTAACCAAACAGTTGATGGACCCCATTGACTTCCATGGTAAGAAAAAAAAAAAAACTATGGAAGTCAATGGGGTCCATCAACTGTTTGGTTACCGACATTCTTCAAAATATCTTCTTTTGTGTTCAACAGAATAAAGAAATTCATACAGGTTTGAAACAACTTGAGGGTGAGTAAATGATGACAGAATTTTCATTTTGAAGTGAACTAATCCTTTAACTGCTTTTACCCAGACAACCCTTTTAGCCTATAATTTCCGGCTTGTGCCATTTAGCATTTCCCTGTACATAGGGGTTATCTAACACTGATTGTATCATTTAGTACATTAAGGCTCACGTCCCCAGGTAAAAAACAGAGAACTCGGAGGCTGAAAACAATCCTCCAACAGCACTCATTCTATTACACAGGATTGGTGTCATTAAACGGAAGAGAATACCCAGCACCCATTGGAGCTCTTTGGATAAAATATTGATTCTGACGCCACAGCTGACATCAATATGTGCACTGAACACTTCTGTGCAAACAATTCCAGAATCCCTAGAGGGCCATCACATCAACACCACTTTCCTTTTCATTCCATTCACTTTTAGCCCAAAGGTGAATCTAGGTATGGAAAACACAGTCACTTTAGCAAACCAAACAAAGGTGTGGAAAACACTATCGTTGTTTACCATCATGCTTACAGTGGCATGGCTAGGCTGATGTTTTGGAAATCTTTGAATCTGATAAAGATTCAACTAAAAAGAAACTTTCATTAAAGCATGTTTCCTGTGCTAAAGTGCACTGCGTCAAACTGACATTTGATCGCATATATGTTCAGAATGAATAATATGTCAAAAGAGTACACTACTCTTCAAAAGTTTGGGTTCAGTAAGATTTTTTTAACCTTAATGTTTTTGAAATAAATCTCTATTGCTCACCAAAGCTCAAGATACAATAAAAAAAATAGTAATATTGTGAAATATGAATACAATTTAAAATAACTACTTTCTATTTTTTTTATAGATTTTAATATTTAATATTTATTCCTGATTTGCAAAGCTGAATTTACAGCATCATTACTCCAGTCTTCAGTGTCACATGATCCGTCAGAAATCATTCTAATATGCTGATTTTCTGCTAAAGTTTTTTTTTTACTGGGATTCATTGATGAACACAAAGTAAAAAAAATAAAAACAGCATTTATTTGAAATAGAAAACTTTTGTAACACTATAAATGTCTTTACTGTCACTTTTGATCAATTTACTGCATCCTTGCCAAATTAAAATATGAATTTCTTTAACTAAAATAATCTTAAGGCCAGTTCATTCCAAGGACAATAACTATAAAGATAAGGATAAAGATATAGTTTTATAAATCGTTCTAAATATTAAATAATAGCAGAGTTCACACCACAGCTATAACGATAACGGCACAGAGAATTTATCATTGAAATCACTTTAAGAATGATTTTATCCAGCTGATGAACGATAAAAACATTGACAGCCAATCACAATCCATCCTGCTGTAATGAGCTAGAGCTTTTATAGCGGTAGACATCATATTTTTTATATATTTTTTATAGCTTTTATAGAGCGATATCATCTGCTGGTGGACGCTAATATAGTTATCGTTTTAGTTATCTTTATAGTTTTCGTTCTTGGTTTGAACGGACCTTAACTGACACCAAACTTTTAATAGTGTACACAGTATGCAATGATAAATGTTGTAAACAGTATACACTACGCTGTTGCCATACTATTGTCACACTATGCGCAACATGTTGCATGTTTCCATTTACCACCTCTGAAAAACATTTAAATATGTTTATCCACCTTATATACAATATTTTAAATCCACCATGGATATAAAATACATTTATTTTCCATTTTATTACATTTATTGTAAATATGTTACGGTCCTACTTTTCATAAATAGAGTGAGTGCATTGTATCGTGGGATAGTGTTCCCCACAGTGTTCTTAAATGATTGTACAGTAGATTATGAAGATTATCTGGGTATTCCATACATACATAACATTAGTAGATGTGTATACATACTGCACATACATACTATTTACTGCAACAATAGTAAGAGTAGTATGCTAGCATTCTGAACACAGCCTCATTCACTCTTAAAGTGATAGTTTAATTTTGTCATTATTAACTCACCCTCATCTCAATACAACCTTGAAGACTTTCTTCAGAAGTCTTGGAATATAGCACATGAGTTGTGTGGACTTCTTTTATGATACTGTTATGGTGTATACATTCCAGTGCATATATCCAGACATACAGAAATAAAGTCAGGATTGGAACAACATGAGGGTGAGTAAATGATGACAGAATTAACATGCCGAACAAACTCTTTAACAATCTTCCAAGTGCCCAGTACTGTAGCACCCTCCACTGTTTACATACCAGTCATACGCTCTTCCAGAGATAGGCAGAGCTGTTTATGGCATCAAAACAAGTCATTTCCTGCCATTCTGTGCCACCCCTAAAAATAGTGATAATACTCTTTTGAAGGGTAGGTGAGGTTGGAGGGTGACTTCATTTCTAGGTACCAGAAAATGTTGGTTTCCCTGACAAGTCCTTGTAAAATAAATTGCTCATTATGCCATCCGTAAGGTTCACCACTACTATTGCGATAGCATTAATGAACATCGCCTGCAGGGCAGTGCCACAAATAAACCTGCAATTAGGAGTCATTTCCACATATAACAAGAACGCTAATGACAGAGTCACCTCTGTCGATCGGCAGCATAACAGCATGAACTCAAAGATGAGGTTGTATAAAACACTAATATTAAAACACATACAGTGTTCTGAAGGATATCCTCATTATTTAGAAATGTGCAACAGTTTGATTTAATTGCTGTGTCTCATCTCTTTTTGTTTCAATATGGATGTGTTTTGTACCAAGTATTGTAACATTTATGCTGTTGTTATATAAAATAGCATGACATGTCTAAAGATTTGCAGTAACCCAGCTAACAGGGAACATTCTCAGGACTTTGGCAAGGTTCTCTCAAAGTTATGAACAAACGTTCTTCCAGTAACGTTAATACAATGTTCATTCAAAGTTATCTAGTCTTTAATAATGTTCTCAAAATATTAGCACAAAAAAGTTATACATCGTTCATTCATGGAACGTTTTTTTCTGAAATATTTCAGTCAAACCCTCTGGCAAGGTTTTCTCAAAGTTATGAAGAAATGGGAAACACTTTATTTTAAGGTGACATAGTTATACGTTACTACATGTACTTATTATAGTAATAACAGTAAATTATGCATAATTAAAACCAACTAGCCCTAAACCAAACCCTAACCGTAACTCTATAGTAAGTACATGAAGTTAATTAATATTACTGAGTACTTATTTAAGTAAGTACAATGTAAATACGTCACCTTAAAATAAACTGTAACCAAGAAATGTTCTTCCAGTAACGTTAATAAAATGTTAGATAACGAAACGTTTTCATGGAAAGTATTATTCCATTAATGTTTGCAAAATTATAAAATGGAATGTTCCCTTAACGTTCGTATAACATAGAAAAACTGGATGTTCAGTGAAAATTCAGAAATAACGTTTTAATATCTCTATGTGAATGTTAGCAAAACGTTCTTAGAATATTATTTTGTTAGTTGGGAATAAATTTGCATTTTATTTACCTAGTTTTCACAGCATCATCATTTACTATTGGTAATTGCAACAAAACACAGTGAGAGTATCATTCCCGGCAGAAGCAATTAGCTAGATTACTCAAGTCATTAATTTTGCAGAGACCCTTTGCCCTCAAATTTCACAAATATGTGTGTCAAACTGTGTAAATTGCTTGATGAAATTGGATGTAACAGGCAATCAAGCAAATAAAAACAAACAGCACTGCAAGCAATGCTTGGCGAAACGTAGCGAACGACACGAGAAATCGATCTATTCAAGACCCACAAGTCTTCCAAATGTGGTTCCTCAAACTCAAATATAGAAGTTCAAACACACATATATATTTTTTGACTCGCTCAAAGAAGTTTCGAACCACAGCACTGGCAATACATATAGAGAGCCAAGAGTTTTGGAGAGGAGGTGGTATCTGATACTTTGATGAATGGATGCAGTTTGTGATTGGCATACCTGATGCGTCCCAGTGCAGTCCTCCGGGGCTGGCTGCCAGGCGCCGCCGTTTCCTCACGCTCACGCCGCCATGACAGGGGTCTCTGGTGGGCTTGGGCAGAGGAGTTGAGGTGGTCCGCAGGGGCGATGAGGAGTGAGGGGAGGCTGAAACTGGCAGGAGAGGAGAGGGTGGCAATAGATGGGTTTTCCTCTCCTGGCACTGGCTCAGATGACTAGACTCGTTCTCCGGGGGCCTGTGGAACAAAAGAGATTTCATTTCTGCTGTCACTCCACTATAATTAGCTGTCATAGCGGGATGTTTTCATGATCACAATTGAGCTCCCCCGTACCGCACAGCGTGTCATACCGGCAGTGAAAAACGCAGGTTTTTCCATTCCAATCAACATTGAGAAAATTACAGCTTTAGCTGGACGTCAGTAAAAGCAGGGAATTAAACGTGTGAGAACAACATGTTGGAAAATTTTAAAGGATTATATTATAGACATCAACCGGTATAGGCAATATTATGTGCACAATTTAATTCTTAGTTTGAGAACATTCTATTCTCAAGACGGATTAAAAAATAGAACTAAATTTGGAAGATATAATACATATCAATGCAATAATACATTTAGTAGAAGCCTCAATAAAATAATAAAAATAAACAAACTCCAAATTTGATTAAAAACACCCTTTTTTCTGTTTAGGAATATACATTACCTGGAATCTGGAAGGGTATAGCTTTGGCTTTTTCTTGATCCTCTCGTGTGAGATCCTGATTTTTTTCTTCTAAACAAAAACTCAACAATCCGTTCCATTGCAAGCATGATGCCCTCATAGACTTCTTCTCTTCATGTAAAACAAGTTATTAAAGATTTTCCATTTGATTCCGTATGAGCAGCATATTAAATGTGAATGCACCTGCAAGATCTAACACCACCGTTTTTGCCCAGGACTTCACATTGCTAAAGCCTTTTTATAGTCAAATCAACAACGTAGTCGCTCTAGGGTAAAAAGAAGGCCCCCTGGTATAAAAAAAAAAAACTAAACTAAAAAAGAAGCAGCCCACTGAGCGTTCAGCGCGGCATAAATATTAAATTGTACCTTCAGCTAAAGTATGCCAGCCGCACACACAAAAGCCATATCAGTCTGTCAAGAGTCAAGTGTAGCGCATATCTGATGGTAGAGTTGGCTATGTAGCTTTTGTGAGGCTTGATTAACTGTAGCAACTTAAGAGAGGTTTCCAGTGAATGCTTTGTTTCCACTGAGAGATGTAATAACAGCATCGCAGTATGGAACCCGGCTTTTTGTTTTTAATAAATGGCTCTGCTTAGGCTTATGAATGTAGTCTGATTACATAAAGTTGGATGGCAGTGTGTTTCTTTTTCTACCCCAGGCAGGATAAAAGCAATATTAACTGGTCTTAGTCATTGTATGCATTGCATTTTTGTGCCTAGTTTGTAGCGTAGGGTTTTGGGTGTTCTGATGATTCAGTTTTTGTAGAGACTAGTGCTGCATAAAAGGTAGCTGAGAAGACATGATTGGTTTTGATTGGCTATTGAAACCACAAGAGCCACAGTGATTCAACATGTAGTAGGTTGGCTGGTACTGTCAGTGTAATTCTCTCTTCTCTGCACAGCTCTTAGTTTCGATATGCATTCAAAAGTGTGTATAAAGAAAACAAGCATGGTTAATAGGATTCTCAAAAGTAATCAGATGTTGTTAAATATGGAGTGAAATGTTTATTTAGAACTAAGAGTAATTTAAATGTCAATCACAATCTATACAAATTAGTACATACTCACATATCTTTTTAAAATAAATGATTTGCAGATGTCTGGCTATGTCAGACTGTTCTGCTAACAAGAAGGTCTAAACACTGACTTGTGTAAACAATGAATAAACAATGACATCATGTGGTCAATACACGAATTGCAGTCTACCAACTGCACTCAGTCAAACATAAAAACATTTTTTCTTGATCAGTTGAAAACAAAATATTTTACTATATATATATATATTTTAAATAGTATGTTTATGTATATATTGATTTTACATTAATTTGGTCATCCAAATTGTAATATATATTTATGATTTTAATGTTCAGTAAGGCTTTTTTTTTCCTTGATAATTTCCAGCTGACTGTACATTATCTCAGTTATTGCAAGCTACTTAGCATATAAATAAGCAAAATGGATATTTGAGCTGGAATTATTTGAATATGTAAGAAGAAAGATACCACAGAATGATAAGAGAGGCTTGGAATGTGCAAAATGTGTAGGTAGTCCTCAACTATACAGTTTAGTGGTCATTACACACGCACAAAAAATAGAATTGGGTATTCCAAAGAGCTGTGTAATAATTAAATAGGCTATTATGAATTCGCATGTCCATAAGATAATAAAACAAGACACTGCTAACCAAGCTAACAGTCTAAGCACACAGACACAGGATTTCTGGTTGGATATGAAAATTGTCTTTAACTGAAACGCCTACTCTAAAATGCCATCAAACTGGTCTGTAACAAAGAAACAGGAACTAGCATGTCTTAAAATTCTCTCACAAACACTTTACCTGGATTCTTTGTATGTGTCTCCATTGTCGTTCTCATGGGAGGGTTTCAGCATGGAGCAAACAGAATCCCGGCTCCTGGGTAATAAAGTGGAGGGCATACACAGCCATGTCTCCAGATCAGAGAATTTTGAGTAGCTCAGCATCTCCAAAACACTGAAATACAGCAATACAATAATCATTCAGTTTTGCTTAATTAAACCTATAAAACAGAACTAATAATAAAATATTTTTAGTTCTTTATTATATATATATTTTTTCATTACATATATATATATATATAATCATATCATAATATATATATATATATATATATATATATATATATATATATATATATATATATATATATATATATATGCCTATATATATATTTTTTTTTATTTATTTATTAGGTTAGGGTTAGCGCTTACAGTACCTGTCCTCTCCCATTCCAGGGATTTCATATTTCTCATTAGCTGTGAGGCAACCATATGGTGCTTGTGATTCCTTTGGAGCCAGCAGGCAACTTTTCTCGGTCTCATAAGACATCTTGAGCCATTTCTGAGCACACAAAGAAAATAGTACAACCTGTTAGTGTACTATATGCTTATCATGGCAGGTTTTCTTCTGCAACCACTAATGAAGCCAAATTACACAGAAGCCAAAATCCACATAGCTAATGTTTTAGACCTGAGGTCACTTCTCAGCACAGGTCCCTGCTGGTGGTGCCAAACAGAGGCTGGATAAATAATCAAGCCTGCACACATTACTAATGCCCATTCAGCATATACAGTATCTGGCTGACATGTTTTAGTAGCCTTAGTGAGAGCAGGTGTAGTTGTCACATGTTGGAGCTGTCAAACAGGTTATATCCCAGTAACTATGGTTTAAGACTAAATGTGAATTCTGCCCTATCCTAAAATGAAATTAATATTTTAAATATGAAATCATGAACATATAAATATAAATTAAAATATTACATTATAAAAAAACAAAAGAATATTAATTTATGATATGAACAAAGTTTAATGTTGCGCTGATGCTGCATTTCATTTACACAACAAAAGCAGCATCAGAGCCGACTATGATACGGTTTACATTTTCTACCAAACCCAAAATGATAAAAGATATTTTAATGTTACCTTTTACATTTGGCTGTTTCCTGTTTTAATGTTTACATTAAAAGGAAACCTTTATGGGTTATTTAATGGCAGGTTCCATTGTGGCAACTAGTGTGACAGCATTCCATGCTATTGGGGCATGTTGTCACAGGAAAATATATGATCAGAAACTTTTTATCCATGGCAGTAACGGTGGAAATGTTCAATGGATTGTTGTAGCAGACTTTAATGAGTGACTAAACATAAAGTCGACTTTCAAAAATAAACAATCATGATAAACATTCACTTCCTTAATCACTACAGAAATTACTTTAAACAATAGCTTTAGCATATAGGTGTGGCTCCAAAATAGCTTTTAGATCTTCTCACATTTTTACCATCACAACACAGTTCATATCCCACATGCATCCATCTTTAATTACTCCTCTTCCCAACACTCCACCTACACTGCAAACACTTCAGTTGCGATGTACACTGTAAAGTTTACACATTTTCACGTCCAGGGCAGACAGCTTCATTGAATACGAATACTCGTTTGGAAAAGGATGGAATGTAGGCTACCTCTTTGTTCTCCGGTTCTGGACTCAAGGAACCGCGGCGGATCCTCAGAACATCTGCATCCTCTTCCCGTAAAAACCTGAAACTAGACTCAAAACTTCCCGTTACGTGTCTTCCACTCAGGCGTACTGAAAAGTCGAACTTCTGAAAAGAAAAGCAAAAGATTTTTGCAAAACTCACCAAATATGATCTCTGTTCGCCATCAGGAAGTGAAGAAACCCTGTCATCTGCTTCGAAGATACTCTTTCATCTCTGTTCAATAACTATAAACTGTTCCACGGAGTAATGTTTTGATAGCCTATGTTTTGCTAACGACTGTATGTATGGACGTAAAAATGTCGATTTTCTTTGAAACCCGTCCTGTTCAGATTTCTTGTACTTGTCTGTGTAAGATAAGACAGGAAATATTTATGTAGTTATCCAGGAAAATGAGGGACTGCAATTATCTCACATAAACAGTTCTTCATCTTCATGTTGATGTAATACCAAAGAACATCTCAGCTATTTTCACCAGAGAACATGATGACTATAGCCTCAATGATTTAAACCTTGCCGTTTTTGTTGCCCATTTATGAAGAAAAGCAGCTATATGTAACACTGTAAATGAATCCACTGTAAAAAAAAAAGTAAACTAAAACGTGCTTGTGGTAACTTAAATTGAATGGTTTTATTAAAGTAAATTTAAGTCAAAATTATTATATTAAATTGTATAGTAAATTATATTATTAAATATTATTATTATTAAATATTATAGAAATATTATGATTCACTGAATCACTGTAAAACATGATTTTTCTAAGTTGTATAAACCATGATTATTGGAAATAATCAAATAAATATTCAAATATGATTTAAAGGTGCAGTAAGAGATTTCTGAGAAACGCTGTTGAAAGTGTATCGGGAGCAGCACTACACCCTAGTAGCCAATCAGCAGTAGGGGGTGTGTCCACTCATGAAGGGGGAGGAGAGAGAGTGAACAAGTGGGAGATTTGAAGAAAGACTGTAGAAAGAGAGATGGCTGAGAGACATTACAACAACAAAACAAGGTCATAGGAATATCACTGGGAAAAGGGTTATGATCAGGCAAGAGACCTAAGTGGGAGGCCTGAAAATAGACGACAAAGTTGCGTTGTTTCTGATCTATTGATTTTTCCGTTTCACACAACCAAGAGATGCTGTTGTTTTAATGTTAGCTATAGTAATTGGACAGTTTTTAGTGTCATTGTTTGTCTGAAGCTGGGGTGCTGCTGACGACTAACAATCATTTCTTGCAAGTACACTCATACTGTATTTGTTAATTTTTTGTTCCTCCCTTGTTGTTCGATCGTCATCTTCACTTTATTTTTTGAGAAGCATTATTTTTGCTTTACCTTAGCCATTATAAAGTGTCATCTCTTCCATTGTATGTTCGTGCATTTTGGGGGCGGAGCAATGAAGGGAGGGGTGTGTTTGTTTGGGTTGACTTAAAATGTCAACAGTGTTTCTCAGAAATCGCTTACTGCACATTAAGCCTTAATTGGTGGCATTTGAAAGGCTGCATGGGGGAGGGACATAAAATACCTCTGAATATTAAAGGGGTCATATAATGGTACATGCACTTTTACAAGTTGATTGTACTGAAATGTGTGTTGGCAGTGCCTGTACACAACCATCATAAAATGATAAAAATCCATCCATCGTGTTTTTGTTTTAATCTCCTTATATGTTTTCCCCTGCCTCAAATTGAGCCGTTCGATTTTGTGACGTCACACGCTCGGAAGCCACTCCCACGATTGTTGATTGACAGCCGGGTTTCAACACAGACCCGCCCTCGCTCGTGAGCGAGCTGTCAATCATAGTCTGCGCGGACCGGCGCGGTCATTGTTGATATGCTGGAGCACTGTCTATGAGCAGAATGGCGTCTAAGCGATTGTGGTGTTCTGTTCTTGGGTGTAATAACGAACACAGCAGTCATTTTAATGTTCCTAAATCCGAACCGCTGAAGACGCAGTGGCTGAGTTTGTTTTCGAAGGGAATATTCCCCACGAGCAACGTCAATGCTTTCATGTTTGCGCGAATCATTTCTCACCAGACTGCTTTATAAACGAGTTTTGCTAAGAAGCTGCTCATGAAAAAAGGATCGGTACCAGCTATTCGTGTTCCTGCTGAACCTCTAGAACAACTGAAGTGAGTGTAACGTTTTATTAAACTTTATATTCATATTTATATTAATCTTTGCAAATCGCTAGCTGCACGCTTCACAATGAATGCGTCTAAGGTTTACACTTAGGGTACATTACGGCATGTTTTCTATGTATGATGTTCTCAATATAATTCATAATCCCACGTTTATACTGAACAACGCGTTATGGTTATTGTGTTATTGTGTTACAAATGGTGTACGCACAGAACAGAGAGGCGGGGTGAGCAAAGCTCATTATCATTTAAAGTCATATGCACTGAAACGGCGTGCTGAAAACAGCTGTTTTTGACCAAGTAAAATAAGTGTTTTCTTACAATACTAATGAGAATTTTTAATTAAAGTCAGTGCTTTAAGTGGGCCGGTACGCACCGGTACTCAGTACCGCCACTTCCAAATATAGCTCTTGAGCGTACCGCCACCTCTCCGTGCGCCCAGAACATGCTTTTAGCGTACCGGTACGCTCATTTGCACATCTGTTTTAATCCTTTGGCTGTGCTGCCGCTTTTCAGAGCTCCCTTCACAATGCACGCCTCCTAATTCGTCCCACCGAGAGCAGAGACTACATTACCCATACACCCTACATTACCCATACAGTTTTACAAGTGAAAAGCGCATTCGTCGCTTTTGCCGCTGTCATTGTTAGCTGTACCGTCTGGTTAAACCCATAGACAGTAAAAGAAATGGACACAGCGACCCCATAGACTTCAACGGAGAAAAGTGAAGTCAATTAGAAGCACTCACTTCCTGATTGCCAAGCGCACTGCGCATGCTCAAACTGAGCTTGAAGACGTAGATGTGACGTGAGCAACTTGTACGTCTTCTAGTAGCTGTGCCAAGAGGAATCTGAATCATTCCCTTCAGAATCTTGCAAAGACGGAGATCGTGAGTATTAGCTGTCCATGAGCTAGCAGCAGGAGCAACTTTATGACACTCTATGGGCTTCTCCCTTGACTTTATGCCTCCACGTCCCCCCGATTGTGACTGAGCTTCTACTTCTGTCTATACGGTAATTTCTCTACTGTGCGACAGAGAGTCGCGTGTTATGACGCAATCGTTAGCCTATTTTTACAAAAACGGCTTCTACGGCTTCTTATGCTCTAAAACTCTTTAGATACGGTTTTTCCAAAACGTCAATGGGAGAAATGAATGGGAAATTTACTTCCGGCACCGAAGCTCTCTCGGGCTGTGGGCGGGACTGTGATGCTCAGACAATAACATTTAATTTTGTAACAGAATAAAAGTTTTTTTTTTGTTTTTTTTTTACAAATTTAATTTTACTCTGTTTATTTATGTTTTTACTCAACATTTGTGCAGTTTTTGGAGGACTTATGATATCTTTTAAATTTCTATAAATAAATATTTATTTAAATAGGCTTTTTACACACAAAAAAAACAGCATTTTATGTCAAATTCACTTTATAAAAGACCCAGATTTCTAACTTTCATTCATGGAGATAACATGGATAATTTTACATGGTCTAATGTAAGATTTTTGGCCATTTTTTGGAAAATGCAGTTTTAAAATAAAATAAAAATCACTTTAACCACTAGATGACTATAGAGCTTCACTATATGCTATTTGCTATTTGACTAATCAAAATATATATTTTAACAAGTTTTCCAGTTGGATTCATATCCACATTTTGTACATTTTATTTATGTTCAGTAGCTCTTTCTACTGTAGCTCCTTCTAAGGGTATTTTTTCAATACCATTTTGCACATTTTATTTATGTTCAGTAGCTCTTTCTAGCTAAAGCAAATCCACAAACTAATAAAAGGATTTATTATTTTTTATAAGGTCGTCTATTGACTGCTGTTTATATAAAACTCCTTCAATATAGTTGTTACCATAGAGGTTGTTACCTCAGGGGAGGAGGGGAGTCAGCAAAAAATAAATAAATAAATAATAATAGAGTACCGCCACCTCTTTTGGGCCACTTAAAGCACTGATTAAAGTATATTACAAACTTTTAATTTAGACCCTAAAGAATCATACTAGCTTGTACAAAAATGGCATTATATGACCCCTTTAAATATATTATTGCTCAGATATTGTAATTTCATCCTTTCTTTTAAAGGGTTAGTTCCCCCAAAAATGAAAATTCTGTCAGTAATTACTCACCCTCATGTTGTTCCAACCCCGTAAGACTTTTGTTCATCTTCGGAACACAAATTAAGATATTTTTGATGAAATCTGAGAGCTGTCTCACTCCTTCATAGGCTTCTATGTAATTTCATTCTGCCGGCCAAAAAAAAAAAGCCTATGAAGGACTGAGACAGCTCTTAGATTTCATCAAAAATATCTTAATTTGCGTTCCGAAGATGAACGAAAGTCTTATGGGGTTGGAACAACATGAGGGTGAGTAATTACTGACAGAATTTACATTTTTGGGTGAACTAACCATTTAAGATGTTGTCTTATTTTAAATTTTACAGTTTGTATCTCACAGGAACATTACCCTCAAGGTCAGTGACCTTGTTGCTGGTGAGATGAAAAAGCCTTGTTGCTTGGCTTTTACCAAGACACTTGAGTATGTCACCTATTTCAATATTTTCCGCCATAAACTAAACCCACTGTGAATATTTTGTTCCCCTGTTAGTCACTAAAAAGACCACATGAGGGAGCTTTAACCCATGCATTTCTTCAGAGACTGAAACCCGCCTTATGAAACCAGTTGAAGACTTTTCAGCAGACATGATGATAAATTATTTTCTGAGAAACTCCTTGCTAAACTCCATCATGTTCTACACAGATCACAATGCAGATGAGCAAGAGTCCAAGCACAGCACCCAGTTCTGGGAGTGGGAAAAAGATGAAAGAGGCAGAGAACATTGAACATCTGTCTGTAATTGACGGCATGGCCGGGGAATCTAGGGTAGTGTGTGGCCTTGCAGCTGTGGTGCAGGGATTTGTTTTTGTTCCTTGGATACTGTGGCACCCTGGTGGCCCAGAAACTGACCCACCACAGGGACGATTCCAAAGGATACGTGCAGTCAGTATGTAGAGGGTTAAATATCATGGTTGTATTTAAAGGAAGAGAAACATATTGAAGAAATACTTCAATACATTTCAGTCTGGTTTCCAGGGCACATATGCTTCATGTCATGGTAAGTTTCTTCTTCAGCTTCTCAGTTTGTGAAGCATTTTTCTTTATGCATTAAACTTTCTGCATGACTATGGTAAATAGTTTTTACTATTTATAAATGGCTAGCCTACTTAAATATGTCCATATGTACACTATCATTCAAAGGTTTTGTGTTAGGATTTTTAAATGTTTTTGAAAGAAGTCTCTTATGCCCACCAAAGCTGCATTGATCAAAAATACAGTAAAACAGTAATATTGTGAAATATTATTTCAATTTAAAATAACTGTTTATATTTTAATATATTTTAAAAAGTCATTTATTCTTGCGATGACAAAGATTCATTTTCAGCATCGTGTGCAGCTTCAGTGTCACATGATCAGAAATCATTCTAATATGCTGATTTGGTGCTAAAGTAACAATTTGATTATTAGTATATTGAAAAATGTTTTGCTGCTTAATAGGCCTATTTTTGTGAATAACTATGATATGTTTTTTTCTGGATTTATTGATGAATAGAAAAGGTTCAAAAGAAAAAGTATTTATTTGAAATATAATTTTTTGGAAACATTATTAATGTCTTTACTGACATAACTGAATGCATCATTGCTGAATAAAACTATTATTATTAGTATTATTAGTATAATTACTGACCACAAACGTTTGAACAGTTCTGTATAAAGTTCTTATTTTTCAAAACAAAATAGAAATGTAAAAAGATCATAATGCAAAACAAAGTGACTATATAGTATAATTTTTCATAATTGCCTATATTTTTAGGATATGACTACTGGGGAAAACCGAGGCATTAAAGCAATAAACATATATCATGAAATTGCAATACAGTACAGTATCATACAATACAATAAAAATAATTATACAGATATAGAAATAAACATACTCTAAAACTACATTTATTTAATAATTTAACAAATACTTTTGTCCAATGCAAATCCAAAATATTATTGAACTCATTATTTGCAAAATGTAGTGCGACATGAAAAAATGCCTGTTGCAGAAGAAATGTACATAGTGAATGACTGAACAAGTGAATAGATAGAAATGATCAATAATGAAAAAAGATATGTACATGGATGGACGAATGAATGAATATGATATCACTTAATCTAAAGATTTACAAAACAGTTACATTAAAAATTCTGTTTTATTATGGTAATTTTTGACCTTAGAAATGCTGCTACGAACTGAATCGTCAGTAAAGAGCAAGAGGAACCAGAAAAGAACCAGACAAAAGTGAAGCTTCCGAGCAGCTTTCACTGGACCATGAGCTCTGATCATTCTGCGCTGAAGGGTTCAGCCCTGGTTAATGGAGTAGAGCTGACGACAGCCACTGGAGGAGCGGAAGGGTCCTGCTCTCGCTGTACTCTTCCTTTCGGTGTGGTTCTCCTGATCATTGGCGTTGCAGTCACAGCGGTAGCCTACAGTTTCAGCACCCATGGATCGACCATCTCCATTCTGGGACTTCTACTCCTCATCAGTGGACTGCTGCTTCTGGGCTTCAGTGCAGTGTGCATGAGATGCAGAAAGAGAAGAAAAATGGACAGATCGTGGGAGAGTCAGACTGACCTGGTAGAGAGTCGGAGGAATAGCTTTGATTAAAATATGCTTCGGATTGACTGAAAATGTGTTCATTTGAATCCATTTGTCATTAAAATTCAATGTAGTAAAATCAAATCAAATTTCTGATTACATTTATTTTTTTTAAAGTACAAATTTGCAGCAGGCAGTCACACTGCATGAGTTTGTTAAATGTTGGATCATTTCCGTTACAGAGTTAAATGCAGAGTTTCCAGTTTTAACAGAATCAGATTGACACAGAGCACAATATTCAATAAATACCCAGATTTGCATTAAACTGTACGATTCGCATGACATACTTTTGGGTTTAAAAAGACCTACTTTGAATGGAAATATTGGTGACTTTAAATCACATGCATAAAAACCAAAGCAGCACATTCATTGAGATGCCCTGTGTCATGTATAGTTTGCATGGCCCCACCTGTGCTGTGAACTTTTTTAAGACCTCAGTTATTCTTTTTTCTTTTTCTTTTTTTTTTTTCTTTTTTCTATCTGGTACGTTTACAGTATAATCCAGTCAAAGTATAAAACTTTGGGCAGGTGGTATGTGCTAGTGTTCACTGCTGTAAGCTGTAATAGATGCTTATGGACAGATTGAGAGACATAAATAGACAGATGTTGCAAACCCAGAATAAAAGAAGAAAAGCACTCTACTTTCTCGTCCATTAACAGGAATGTCAAACAAGACTGTACCCTTGGATAACCTTTGCGTGTACCACCAAATATAAAAGTTTTAATTTTAAAACTTTTTTATTGAGATGTGATAGAATGGCTTATTTCAAATATAATTTAATCTTTTATGTCACTTTTGTAGTGTATATGGGCTATACATATATGCCTCAACAACTATATATATATATATAATATGCCACAAAAATATTTTGTTTTATTTATATTGTTGAGACTTCTTTTTAATATTTTTTGTCACTTTTGTAGTGTCTTTATATGGTCCATTTTTGCAATATTACTATGTCATATGTGTATATGCGTGTGTATTCAGTTAACAGTTGTGTTTATACGTGTATATATATATATATATATATATATATATTACTTTTGAAAGTAATGTGTTACAATATTACTTTATTCCCTGAAAATAAACTAATCACATTACTTAATTACTTTTTATAGAAATTAATGCATTGGGCTTGCTTGTTTGTGTTTTAGTTTTTTTTTTAAAGTTTGCTTTTTGGCAAATATATAAAGGCCCTTTCACACCAAAAGTGAAATTAATAAGCGTCACACCAGGCTGAAGGATATTCATACCTGTACAGTATGGGCGCAGATCAAACAAACATTTCTGTGCTGACATTCTGGATTGCAAGAAAGTTCAACACTCTTAGGGGTCCTTAATTATGATTTCACCTTTTTTTTTAACTTTAGTTAATGTGTAATGTTGCTGTTGGAGGCGAGCATAAACAACATCTACACATTTACGACGCTCAAAGCTTCAATGCAATCGCTTTTTTTTTTTTACAACAAACGTGTTCATGCGACGAACAACCGTATAAGTCCAAAAAAACAAAAATTGAGATAACCATGTGACTTGAATGTATGTGTGCCACTTTGTATACAGAATCACTTTGGGGGTGTGTTCGCAAGACCAAAACTCTGTATTTTAAATTTTAAAATAGTCTCACGCGGAAAAACCGTTTATGTCCACTAACGAAAAATGGAGACGCCGGTTGCTTTCATGTCCGCTGCGGACATTAAAAGGCAAAACCTCGGCAAAAAAAGGAGAGCGAACATGAATGAATGGAAGGACAGAGCAAGGAAGTCTTTGAGGGATGCTGGGAAACCATATGTGAACCGGAGAGGAGAGCAAAAACGAGGAAAAAGTCCACCGAAAGAGGTGAGTGAAAGAACCGTACAAATTATCTAACTTAGCAGCTACTGTTACAGTCAGAGGGGCGTGTAGGCTCCTGCGCGTCGTCTACTACAGTTCATTCATATAGCTCACTCTTTAACGGATCAATTCATGAATGGGTCGAAATTAATGCTGTAGGCTACTACTCCTTATAACCGAGGATAAATGAATCGAAACATTATAGCTGCGTTTGATGTCTGGCTAGCCAGTTACTTTGTAACGTAGCTGGTTACAGTCAGGGGGCATATTACTGGGCGTCTAACGTTACTGCTACTAATGTTCATACAGCTCTGACTGTTTAGCGAATCAAGTCATGAATGGGTCGAAATGAAAGCTGAGAAAATTAGACTTTGATTGCTTTATGTCTTCACTGAAATTGGTAAAAAAAATTAAAAAATAAAAAGTCATTGACGTGTTTAAAATATTTTGATATACTTTTTGGATCCCATGTTACCATTTATGCAACACTTTGTTTTGTAATATTGTATGCTATATTTGTTTGTTACTCATTTTTTAATAAATAAAATAAATAAAAGGTAATAATAAAAAAATGCATTGATTGTGTAAGCTGTTACGTTATATATTATAGGTAGTAACCTTAATAGCTGCCAATAGCTCTAGTGTTCTATAGCTATATATAACAAAAAAACTCTAATGTGACTTTGTTTTTGTTAAGGGCAAGGTGTGCAAGGAGACGTGTCCCAGGCAGTGTTCAAGCCTAACAGAACAAAGAAAACTCCAGCTCTTCACAGAGTTTTATGCTGTCTCTTATGAGAGGCAGCAGGCTATCATTCTCTCTGGTTTGGAGCAGGTAGGCTAACTTAAGCAATTCATGACCATATCATGTCAACAGTATGCAATGCATCACAATGTAGGCCCATGAAATAACCAGTGAATTGAATACTACTGTATGCCTTCAATTCACTAAGACTGCACATGTGCCTGATCACTGTAAATGTTAAATTTTGTGAGGATGGATGAAAGATGATCAGCATCAAGTAGGCCACCAAGTGCATTACAGTCAGACCACAGCGCTTTGGTGCCCTAAAAGGCTTATTCATTCTCCTAACCAAAGCCTACTCACGTTTAATGACCTTAACCTGACAGCTCTACAATACGGCTAGCCTGCTACGCTATGGTAAATGTCTTTTTACTTCATGTCTTTTTACTTCTAGCACAAGGTGAGTCGCAGACGACCACGTGGGCCTGACACTGAGATTACTAAGAGGAAGTACACCTTCAAGTACCATGTGCAACAAGGAGGCCAAAGACTTGCTGTTTGTAAACTCACATTTATGTCAGTCTTTCAACTGACCAACAGTCGCCTACAGGCAAGTTTTATATAGCCTAGCCTTTTCCGTTTGTTAACTTTTTATTACATGCATGATTTTAATTAGATACATTGTCCATAACATATTTATTTAAAGTTACTTATCTTTGAAAAGGTTATTCAAGAAAAGTTAGGCAGTCAGTCTGAGGGAACAGAGCAGGTAGCTAAAGTCAGGTCTCCATTAGAGGACTTCAGAGGAAAACATAAGAACAGGTAAGTAAAAAAAAACAAATCTTGAAGGACCTCATGCTCTCATCCTGTTAGTTTTTAAAGCTGCACCATTGTCACACCTACAACATTCCCTGGTCTAATGGTGCACTGGACGCTGGCATTATAGAGCGTTGGGTGCCATGCCACCCTATAACGCCAGTGTGCACATACCGTAATGGTTAGGATTCAGCTCACTGTTGTTGCCCAGTCAGGAAACATATTTTTGCACTTTGAAATCGATATCAGAGATAAAGTGCTATGCAAATGTAATGTATGATTATTCTTTGTATCATTACAACATGTGGATCTTAAAGGGATACTTCAGCTCTGGAAAGATTAATGTGTATTTAAAATGGGTCATTTATGTAGTAGAAATGTGAAATTATTTTTGAATGGAGCCTTCTAAAAGCCAGAAAATGTATTTTTGATTTATGGGGATGAAAGACAACAACTCCCAGATTGCAATGCTAAAATGCACACATCAATCAATCACATGTTTAGCATCCATGTAAACACTACATTCAGATTCACAAATCGGAATAAATTCAGTTAGATTGAAACAAAAGGTGTGCATGTAAACAATGACAATTTTTGCGTCATCGGAGGATTTTTTCCAGACAAAAAATACATAAATCTCTCATCTCAGGGGGATATGAGGGAGAAAAGCATGGTAATTCGAAAATACTAAAAACAATTCGGTTTTCTAATTATACAAAGCTTAATGCTAAATCCTGAAGTATCCCTTTAATGACTGTATGTGAAAAACAAAATCCTATAGTTTAGAGGAATGTTTATAATTATACATTTATGGTCACAGAAACAATGCAATTGTGCAAAACAGACCAGCATAGTTTATTATATTTCCCTTGTTCATGAGTTGTGGTGTTTATTTTTTAGGCCTCATAGCATTCATCCTGCAGTGAGAGAGGGGATAAGAGAGCATATCTTGAGCTTCCCACGCCAACCGAACCACTACATGAAGTTTTATGTAAACAAAGTTCGGGAGGAGCATGTTCAGGTAATCATCCAATCAGCGCAAGAAGAAGCCAGTATAAATAAAGCCTTCCCTTACCTCCTGTCTCATGACTAATTTCTCAGCATCTGACTCCGCCTCCGTGCAGTCATGTCCGAGTTAGAGCTCTTCCCCTCCGACGACGAATCTTTCATCACGGAGTCACCTCAACCGCAAAATGCAGATCCAGCAACCCTTCCTTCTCCAGCAGCCAACAGCAACATCGAGCCTCCATCCTCAACCAGGGGACGTCGGCCCTCCAGATCCTCTCCGCATACTCCAAGGCGCCGAAGACTCCCCTCACCACCGCCAGCGAGGAGCTCATCATCTTCATCATCTTCCTCCGCGCCTTCCCACCTTCCAGCTCCCCCTAACATCCCTCCCATAGGGAAGTGGACAGTTAAGGGGCTAAGACAAGCCCTAATTAATTCTGATGCAAATTTCTCCCGCAGGATGAAAAAAGCTGAATTATTTAATTTATATGTCACCTTACAATCTTCTCACCTTTCTGTTTCAGCTCCAATTCCTTCGGCTCGAACGAGCAAGGCTCGCCGGGCCCCGATCGCTCGTCCCGCAGTACCTCCTTCCTCACTTGCAGCGCTAGGCTCCGCCCCCGCGCCACGGCGTCACAGACCTTCCGCTAGCCTGGGCCGCGCCCCGGAACCAGTCACGGATGGGCGCCAACCTCCTCCAGGTCAACTCCCCTCCTCAGCCCCTCCGATCGTGGTACCTCACACTCTAGATCCCGGCAGTTCCACTTTCTTACACGATCCCCAAACGTTTTTCTTCCCTTCTACATCTTTCAGTTTTCCTCCTTCCC
This sequence comes from Rhinichthys klamathensis goyatoka, assembly GCF_029890125.1. Lineage (NCBI taxonomy): Eukaryota > Metazoa > Chordata > Actinopteri > Cypriniformes > Leuciscidae > Rhinichthys > Rhinichthys klamathensis. Next base: position 1,429,371 of record NW_026606796.1, on the reverse strand, counting down.
AAGCGTCAGGTGCTTACCCTAACGTGAGGATGCCTCCGTTAGCCGGTCAATCGCCGGCGCATTTCTTTCCCCTTCCACACTATGCTCTTCCTATTCCTCCTCCTCCACCTAACCCGGGGGCCGATCTCCGCGTGAGGATGCCTCCGCAAACGGCCACAGCCCCGATTTCCCATCCCTTTAACCCTCTCCAAGTGCGTTCTCCTTTCTCTCTCTTCTCAGCCACTCCTCAACCAGCCCCTCCGAATGCAGTAGCATCTGAACCTCCTCCAGTGACGAACAACATCAGAGCTCAAATCCTAGCAGGTGCAGATGTTGATTTGGGTTCTCTCCTGTCCTTGTTTCCTCCGGCTGAGTCCAATCGCCAAGTAGACTGCGGCGACATTTCAGTCACTCTAAAAAATAACTCACAGGTTACATCACGTTCATTGTCACTAGCCGAATTCTGTATTGCCTTCAGCCGTTATACAGAAATCATATGCTCGTCTTTTCCCCATAGACGGCGCGAGCTGAACGACTATCTGTCTATCATAGCGGAGCTCGCGTTGTCTTACGGGGGTAGTCATTTTTATACTTACCACAAGCTGTTTTCCGCAAAATGCGCCGTCCGCGTTTCCCAATGGAATCAGTGTCCCTATTGGGGAGCGTTGGACACCGATCTCCATAACCGAGTCTTCCTCGGGTGCAGAAATATCTCCTGCGCAATCTGCAGATCCACAATCCATGCCACCACGGCATGCCCCCAAATTAATCCGTCGATCCCTCCCTGCCCAGAGCAGAATGCCATAAAATCCACAAGTTACGTTCCGCGTCACGCAAGAGAAGATTTTTCAATCAGAGCACCATACTCGGCACCCGATAGACAAGTTTGTAGGAACTTCAACGAAGGGAGATGCCCAAGACAACGCTGTCGTTTTCTCCACGTCTGCGATTTCTGCGGCGGCGCACACGCCCGCGTGATATGCCCAGTCAAAAAATCTGTCAATAAAAATGCAAAAAACTATCTCTCGACTCCTGTGAATGTTTTCCGTCTAGCCGAAGAATTATCACACCACCCAGATGCCAACTTCACAAATTATTTACTGACAGGTCTCAATCAAGGCTTTAAACCCGGTGTAGAAAGCCATCCCACGCAAAATATTATCTGCGCTAACCTTCAGTCCGCCTTAGCAGAGCCCGGAGTAGTAGATAAGCTAATTAAAAAAGAAATTGAATCCGGTTTCATGATCGGTCCATTCGAGGCCCCCCCGTTCGACAAATTTCGCATCAGCCCCATAGGCGTGGCTACCAGGAAATTCTCTGGAAAAAAGCGGCTGATAATCGACCTTTCAGCCCCCCATAATTCTCCATATCCGAGCATCAATAGTCTCATCCCTCTCGAAGAGTATTCTCTTAACTATCATGATATCGAACAAGCCATAACCATGATTAAAATAGCTGGACGAGGTGCATGGCTTGCAAAAGTAGATATCTCCTCTGCTTTTAAAGTAATGCCAATCCACCCCGATTCATGGCACTTATTCGGCGTAAACTGGCAGAAAAAGTATTATTTCGCCGTGCGCTTAACTTTCGGCTGCAAAAGCAGCCCAAAAATCTTCGACACTCTCTCTGAAGCCATATGTTGGATCCTTTCCAATAATTATCCAATTCCTCATCTTCTCCATCTGCTCGACGATTTCCTAATAATTTCACCTCACGACATCATCCCCGAGGCTCACCTCCTCATAGTGAAAAAAGTTTTCGCCGAACTAGGGATTCCGTTAGCCCACGAGAAAACATCGGGTCCAACTACATCCATCGAGTTCTTAGGCATCAATCTGGACTCAGCAAAATTCCAGGCCTCACTGCCTAAGGAAAAAATCGATCGCATCATTTTAATCGCATCCAATTTTACAGACAGCTCAGACTGTTCAAAACGCGAACTTCTCTCGCTGCTGGGCCACCTAAATTATGCGATGCGCATTATTCCACAGGGCCGACCCTTTATCGCGCATCTCCTAGCCCTCTCTTCATCCGTTCATGGGCTGGAAGATCGGATCATCCTTTCCGACGAGTCAAAAAACGAGCTAAAATTATGGATTAATTTCCTCAATCAGTGGAACGGCTTAACTTTTTTTTACGACGACTTTATCTCTCTCCCCCTCGATATCAAACTGTTCACAGACGCAGCTCCCTCGATCGGCTTCGGCGGCTATTACCAAGGACGCTGGTTCGCGTCTCCCTGGCCCCCTCAGGTCCTGGACACACCCCAGTCTTCAGCCTCCTCTGCCCTTTTCGAGCTCTACCCAATCGTCGTCGCAGCTTCCCTATGGGGGAAAGAATGGTCAACCAAAAGCATCCAAATCCATTGCGACAACGAAGCAACTGTACACTGTATCAACAAAGGTCGTTCTCGCTCACCTGCGCTTATGCCACTCCTCAGACGCCTCATATGGATCTCCGCATGCGACCAGTTCTTAATAACTGCAAATCACGTTCCAGGGGCTCAAAATCAAATCGCTGACTCTCTCTCCCGTTTCTCTTTTCAGAAGTTCAGGATGCTGGCACCAGAAGCAGACCCCACTCCAACTCCAGTACTTCCTTATTTTCAGCTGATCTTCCCATAAACCATCCGCTAAAATCCCTCCTGGACACGTCCATCGAATCCATCCTCCAAGCCATCTCTCCCAGAACCCTGCAAACTTATTACACCGCGTGGAAATCGTTCAAATCATTCCACCTCTCTCACAACCTGTCGTTTCCCGAATTTTCTCTTTTAACAGTTACTTCATTCATATCTCATCTTCATAGTATTAAAGGTCTCCAAGCCGGATCCATTAAAAGCTATCTAAGCGGCATTCAATTCTTCCATAAATTAATCCACGGTAAACCTACACCTGCAATAAATAACTCCCAAACGTCCCTTCTAGTTAAAGGAATCCAAAGATCCCGCCCCACGCGCCCAGATACCAGACAACCAATCACAATCGATATACTCACCAGATGCATCTCATCACTCCGTCTTGGATACCACTCCATCAACACCGCATATACATTAGAAGCTATGTTCATCCTAGCATTCTTCGGTTTCCTCCGCTGTTCCGAACTGACCATTACTTCCTTATTCGACCCAAATATCCATCCCTCCATTTCAGACCTCCAGATCGTAGATAATGAAACCATATCATTTTTCATTAAACAAAGCAAAACGGACAGAGATAAAAGAGGTCACTTCGTTTATATTTTCAATCTACAAACTCCCATCCAACCGTACCATGCACTTTTTAATTACCTGCAGTATAAACTTTCCTCGTCCAAATCCCCACTCGACCCTCTTTTCACTAACGACTCCAATCATCCAGCGACGAGATTCTGGTTCCAAAAGCATCTTAAAGCAGTCCTCATTAAATCCGGCGTCTCAGCAGAGCATTTCGCTAGCCACTCATTCCGCATCGGAGCAGCTACCACAGCCGCTCAAAAAGGTCTCTCCCAACAACAAATCAAAACCCTCGGTCGCTGGTCATCGAATGCCTTCAAAACCTATATTAGGTCTAGCCAGTTTTTCATCAGAAATGCTCACCAAGCCCTAACTAATTAATTAATTATAATTATCACCTGCTGCGCCTCATTTCAGTTACATCCGTTTTACACCAAACCTTCCGATTACATCTGGGCTCGCCGCTTGCACACTCGCTTAATATTCATAGTGTACGTTTTTCAATCATATGCAGACTCCCCCGTTCGCACGCAGCGATGACTCACCCGTTCGAAGGCCGGGTTCCATCCCCCTTCCAAAATGCTGGTTGAACCCTCCCGTTCGAATTGCAGTGAGAGTCTGCCCGTCTTAGTCGTCGCCGGACGACCGCGCTCGTGTCGCCAGGCGGGCTCCCCATTCGTCGGGATGTGAGGGGTCTTTCCCGTGCCCCAGCCCCCCTTCGAAGCGCCGGTCGAGCCCTCCCGACCGAATCCAGCGGGCGCCCTCCGTCCAACCTGGCGAGGCTTACCCGTCCGATGCCGTGAGCATATAAGTTCCCGTCGGACGCTGCGAGAGCCCTCCCGGGTGAACGGTTAAACTCGTCCACAAATTCACGCTCGCATAATTCTTGCGTCAGCGAGCTGTCAGTTCAACTGCAGAATGGGCTTATCCGTCCGATGCCGTGAGCATCCAAGTTCCCGTCGGTCGTTGCGAGAGCCTTCCCAGTCGAACTGGCAAGCTCGTTCCTTGGTAAATACATACCCTTCACTTTTTGGGGGGTTAAATTCTACGCTCGCTGTCCTCCGTTTATCTGGCATTTTGGGGAGTACTCTGGGGTCGGGCCGAATTCTGAGCTCGGAGCCCTCCCCCCGGACAGCAAGCCAAATACGCATTATAATATTACATCAGATTTCATTAACATGTAAACTCGTGAAATGAAGTTTTATGTAAACAAAGTTCGGGAGGAGCATGTTCAGGTAATCATCCAATCAGCGCAAGAAGAAGCCAGTATAAATAAAGCCTTCCCTTACCTCCTGTCTCATGACTAATTTCTCAGCATCCCACCACCACCCCTTCACCCCACATTCGGCTGGGTCCGCTCATAGTTACCTATGATCTCTAAGGTTATGGGGGGAGTACTCTGGGGTCGGGCCGAATTCTGAGCTCGGAGCCCTCCCCCCGGACAGCAAGCCAAATACGCATTATAATATTACATCAGATTTCATTAACATGTAAACTCGTGAATCACGGATGAAGGGAGATGTGGAGAGGGAGTACCTGAGCCCTGATTTAAACCTGCTCCGCATGTTCTGCCTGTACAAGGAACACAATCCAACATCCACTGCAAAGTTATGGCTCTATAGGGACATCTTCAAGCAGCAGAACCTCAGTTTTGGGCAGCCAAGAAGTGACACTTGTGCGAAATGTGACGCCCTGTTTTTAAAATTAACAGCTGCTACAACAGAAGGAGAAAGGTTGAAGATCGCAACCGAGAGTGAGCTTCACCACCGGAAAGCTGAAAAAGCGTACACCCAGTTGCAGGCTGACACAGAGTGGGCCAAAGCCAATGATGACTGCCATGTCATTTGTATCGACATGCAGGGGGTAGTGTTCACGCCAAACCTGACACACTCCAACGTGTACTATCAACGGCAGTTGGCCAACTACAACCTCAGTATCCAGGAGATGGGCACTGACGATCCTCCTACAATGTGCCTCTGGCATGAGGGCATCGCTCACAGAGGTTCCATCGAGGTGGCAAGCTGTCTTTTGAAGTGGGCAGAAACATCTTTTGCTCCCCTAGTCCAGGCAAAGGAACGGAAGCTCGTCATCTATAGTGACCGATGCTGTGGGCAGAACAACAACTGGCGAGTCCTAAACCTCATGGCCCTGCTCGTATCTAGAGGGTACTTCAGTCAGATAGAGCAGAAGTTCATGGTGTCTGGTCACTCCTTCCTTCCCTGTGACCGTTCCTTTGCCACGCTGGACAAGAGGCGTAAGGTGTCCACACTTCACACCCCCAGCGATGTCGCCGAGATGATCCGTGGAGCCAGGCAGCAGCATCTATTCAAAGTCATTGAGATGAAATGTCCGGACTTCAGGCAGCTCCCTGATGCAACATTAAAGCGTCCACCTGGCTTGCTAATCACATCCATGATGTGGTTGAAAGTGACAGGTAAAAAACAAAAGAGTAGGTCTTCTGAGATTAACAGTGTTGGGGATATGTGCGTGAAAGAAGAATCTTTATTGAATTTCTTGTTGAATCATGATTTCAGCTGCTGATCCATGGTGTGTCCACACAAAAGGGAGCCACAGCCTCTACGAGGGATGGAAGACCTGGCTGATCACCAAACAGAGGAAGAATCAACCACCTCCAGCTCCCTTGTTCTCCACCACGTATGCTCGTGCTTATGAGGACCCTCTGCCCGTCAAGAAGGAGAAGCACCGGGATCTTATGAAAATGCTAGCCTACATGCCAGCGGAGGCCCAAGCATTTTATGGGGCATTAGAATGCGAAGAGTAGCCTGGTATGTGTAGGTCATGTGCAGGGTAAGGTGGGGTATATTGTGTATATTGTGTAAAATTAATCAAAATAGTAGTTGTAGTTTATCTTGTATGCCTTATATTATGTTGTATAATAGGAATATATAGTTATTTATTTAGTAAATGAATGAATGGGGTGATTTATGAAATGTATTATAAAATGGTAAACTAGCATATGGAACCATAGCAAGGAATGATGATGATGTATGTCTGTATTGTAAATATGTATTGTTTACAGTTATTACTGTTGTTTATTGTTTGTATGAATTGTTGATTGTATGTACGGTTTATTGTTTGTACTGACGTTTATTTTCTGTACTATAAGTAGGCCTATGTATTGTTCATTGTTCGTACTGTATTGTCTGTGTTTTTGTTCTGTGATTTATGTTGGTAAAAAAAATAAAAGAAATTGAAAGAAAGAAATGTTTAATATTTTCTTTAAGGTTCTGTTACTGTATTAAAACTAAGATAAAGGAATCAAATCTCCAGTGGTTTAAGTGATATGATGAATTTGACTTATACTGTTATTCCACATTAACTGGACTTATACTGTTCTTCCACATTCCAGAAATGTAAATTACTCTAACTTTTTATTTTTAAGATTGATACTAAAAAATCTTATCTCATTAGAATTGTGAAACTTTTGTTGTCTATCTTCAAGTAAAAAAAAAAATATATATATAATATTCAGAGTCCAAATTAAAAAAATGTCATTATTCAAAATGTGAAAATATGGACTTATGTGGTTCTTCGTCTCAAGCCCTCGTAACGGCTGAACTACAACGAGCTTTTTCCCGCGTTGGTGACATCACGAACACTAAATGTACATAAACCTTGCCCCTGGGAACACGCTGAGGTCATGTTGGGCTGCTTTAGAGAATAGGTTTTCACTGTTTTTTTTTACACAGCGGAAAAAAGTTTGTCCTAAAGGCTGACGAACTTAGAGAAGTTAAATGTATTATAACACTGTTCCTGAACATTATAACCTCACCGTTTGTCTGTGCACTGCACATTTTATGGAGAACAGCTTCCAGAAGAGAGTATGCAGGCTACGCACAAAAGCTTCTCCTGAAAGACGGAGCCATTTGCCATTTTGTCGGGACAATCTTTTGTTTATGGATCACAACTTGTAAGTATGTCTTATTATTTGTAAGTGTTTTTTATTAAAAGTTCCAATTATAAGTTTTATGTAGTTGCTAAGCTATGATGTAAACGAAGGGCAAAGCTTTGCCTCCGCTAGCCTGCTAAATAACATTACAGTAAGGTTAGGCTATATTGTGTTTACTTCAGCTTTGAAGCTTTTGCTTTTGTACGACTGTTCACCACCCATTAGGAAAATTATCCATGATTTTGTGATCGATTACATGGGGGGGGGAATTAATTGAAATTATTTGAAATTGACACCATCGTTGATATTTATATCTGAGAGCTCGCGTTAAGAAGGGGCCTGATATTTCCCTAACACATGCTATGCGCTGACACACTGGGCCAGCTAACCAATCACAGCACATTTCGTATTTAGGAAGGAGGGGGTTCATCGAAAACGAAAAATCGAGCATAAAAACATACTCTAGTACACCCCAAAAACAAAATCAAGACTTCGTAAAAAGGCACAATAAGACCCCTTTAAAAATGAACACAAATGTGATGTTTATTCAATGTAATTTTTGCTTATTAGTATGGTTGAATTGAATATGGTCAGCAGCAAAGACATTGGTTAATAAAGTGAGATTAAATGCATGAAGTATATGTGTGCTATTTAACATTTAATTATTGCAGGTTTGTGTGGTTTTCTGAGTTTGCATTTGATTGTTTTTATTCATTTTGAGGAATACTGAATCAGTTTTTGTGCAAGTGAGATGACTAAATGCTCATATTTAGTCTATAACTACAATAACCATCATGTTTACTCAGCGCAGCGCACACACAATGCGTCTGTACTTACTCCTGATTCCTCTCAACATGGAGACAATTACTTAGATATTTTTTGTAAATTTAAAAGTGGTGCATTACTTTTAGTTGTTACATGAAAAAAGTAATTGATTACATAACTCACATTACTTGTAATGCATTACCCCAACACTATATATATATATATATATATATATATAACCTTAACATCTATGAAATATGCTAAATTATACATTTCCCAAAATACCTCCACACATAACCTTATCTGCTTTTGGCTCCAGTGTTATGGCATCATCCATTAATAATGACATGACATAACTGTTAGCCACTCTCCCAAAAACTCTCAAAGTGCTTTATGTTTTATTTAATTATCATATATAATTATTAATACAAAAGTGTTTTATTATAACTAAATTTAAAAAACAAATTAAAAACCCATAAAACTAGAAAAATGATGAGTGCAAAATGCCACAAAATTTAAAATACCTCCAAAAGCAGTATTAAATCTGCTTCTTGGCATCTGTTTTACATCACAGTCCATTTATGATGACATAAAACATAGCTGTTTCTTCGACTATGCATATTCCATTTTGCGAAAATACCTCCACACACACACATTATATCTCCTTTTTGGCTTGAGTGTTATGTCACGGTCCATTATAATGACATAACTAAAAGTCGTTCATTACACAATACTCAGTGAAATCCCACATTGACGTGCTTCTGGCGAAAGGACACGAGGTGAGACATGCTAAAAATTCTACTCCACCCTTTCACCGCTTCTACATAATTTGGCCAAATCCATCTTGCAATGTGCAGTTGGCAAAATTAAAATGGCAGCTTAAGCTATTAAAGTGAGCAGCTTTTAATCATTGGCTGCAGGAATTTAAGGTTGGTGGAATAGAAGGGGAGGGATTAAAGTCTTTGAACGGCAGAGCGACATCTCCACTCTGATCTCTGCACAGGGCCCTGCTGGTGCTCGTCGGGGGTATCCCTGCTACTGCACGCTTAGCCTGAAGAGCCCGAGTCCATGGTGCCCACGTTTCTCTCAGAGCGCGGAGTCAGGGATGCAGCGTCGCCATGGGTCTCATGGAGTTTTACCTGGAGATTGATCCAGTCACTCTAAACCTCATCATCCTCATCGCCAGCTACGTGATCTTGCTTCTGGTCTTTCTCATCTCTTGCATCCTGTACGACTGCCGGGGGAAAGACCCCACCAAGGAGTACGTCTCTGAGCCCCCCGCCCCACAGCAACAGTCTCCCATCCGGCTCGTGGTGATGCAAAACTCCCCGGCTTCATCGCGTTATAATGAGCAGAACAACACGGCTTCCTCTAACTTCGCACATCTGACCCCTGACATCATGCGCGAGAAGAGGAGCACGCTGGTCTGACGCATCCAGAGTGAATTTCTCGCATATCCAAACCTCTAGAAGTTAATGAATGCTAAAATTTAAACCTAATTTGAACTGAAACAGGTAAGAAACGATTCCTTCTCACTGACCTGAATACATGACCCATTTAATGCACATTGAATTTGTTTTTTTTGTACAGGTGATGTCATTTATACTATTTCTGCATATGATTTATAATACAATTTTTTTTGTTTCTCTGTTTCTTTAATAAGGATACTAAAATCAAGACATGTTTTACATACTGACATTATTCAGTATTCAAACAATACTCACAGGCATATTCCTTTTCCAGGTAGATTGTCAAAATGGACGACAAGATGGATTTTTTAGAATTTATAACCATTAACAGGAAGAAGGCATCTGGTTGCACAGGGATTAACTTCAGCAACATCGAGTGTCTGCGGCTATTGCATCATCATCCGTGTAAACTTACAAACCAAAATGGTCGTAGTGACGGCAGTGTTTTACGCACTATGGTCTTTACTTTATCCAGATAAGATGGTTATGTAAATATGATATTGTGTAAAATATAATTGAATGGCGAAGGGGGGTTGTTATGGTCATTTTACATTACAACTTTAGCTTATGTTGTGATTTTGATTTAATACAAAGAGCAGGACTACCTACACAATACACATTATCTGCTCTTTTGTGTGCGGATGGATAGATAGATGGATGGATGGATGGATAGATAGATAGATAGATAGATAGATAGATAGATAGATAGATAGATAGATAGATAGATAGATAGATAGATAGATAGATAGATAGATAGATGCTTCAAATAATCTTTTGTTGATTTGAACTGAGGCTATATAAAAGCAGCAGCCATCATTTTAGCCAATAGCCAGAGAACATGATTTTGACAGACTAATTAACTACAGCACACCTACAGGTGTATCATGTCTGCGATATTGTCATTGCTCTAAGTTGATGTGTAGACACGTCTAGAATTGATATAAAATTATGGTAATTAGCCTTCATATCATCTATGATCTAATCTTAATGGTAATCAAAAAAGGTTGCTAAACTTGAATAAGGACCAGTGCTAGTTTTTATTTCTCAGTTAATAGTTTTAAGATTAACCCATTAAAGACAACCAAACAAACCATTAACATTTTTCAATTAAAGTTACATTTAAAATGACAGTTTTTCCATTTTTATTTTTTGGCACCTCTGTCATTGGTAATGTCAATCTGGGCTGTTCATGTGCATTGCCGCTAACATCACAGTAACATAATATGAATTTTCCTGCTCATAATCTGTTGGTTTCCTCATTTCTAACTGATATCTTTGTTGTCTATAACTAGTTACTATAAAATACACTGCAAATAACAACCTATATGTGAAATAACAAGTTTGCTGTGGTCAACAGGGCAAGAATTTCTAATATGAACATATTTTTTTGCAATTAGTTTTTTTCATGATCTCCATATATTGTAGCACCCGTTTAAAGAGACAGCGTTCATCATTAGAATTGCGTAACGTGACCCTCTGACTTTAAACTGACAACACATCAAACAGGATTTTGCCACTGAAGGCGAGGTCAATAAAACACCGTCTTTAACGGCTTCTCTTCTCTGTTTCAGAGCATCCATCTGCATTCATTAGTTTATTGTGGACCATTTCATCATGGAAATGGAGTTATTTTATCCTCTGGACACTGGATAGAGGCCAGTAGAAGACACATGTGCATGCCTAAACAGAGCTAATGTCTGGACTCTTGTACAGTCACAATGTTGTCTGCCATAAAAATGACATGATTATGCAGCTTTGTCAAAAGCATAAATGTTGCCCATGTAGTGTACAACACTAAGTATAACTTATACATTTTGAATGTGTCTGTTGTGAAGTTTGAATGTGTGTGTGTGTGTGTGTGTGTGTGTTTGTAAACTTATAGGTATATTATAAAGGATACATTTACAATAATTGTTTCACAGTAAAAACAATAAATTCATTCAGCACAGATGAATCAACTTGGCTGAATGTAATTGTTAATAATATCATCAGACGTAAATCATATGCATTGCATTTCTTTTTTCAAAGCAACTTTCCCCAGGAATCATATGCTGCTGAGCAGTTGATCTACATCATCTAAAATGCAATATATTCATGAAGTATAATAATAATAACAACGCTCTCATGAACAAACAATGAGCAATATATTTTTTTTGCAAGGATTTATTAACCTTTGTTAATGTAAGTTAATTAAAATGTTATCTTTTAATGTTCATGTTAGTTGACAGTGCATTAACTTATGTTAGATACACTTGAACTTATGATTTTAAAAATATATTAGTAAATGTTGGCTTAACATTAACCAAGATTAATAAATGCTGTAAAAGTTTTGTTCTTGTAAACTAATGTAGTTAAGTAATGTTAACAAATGAACCCTAATTGAAAAGTCTAAAGATGACGATAATAATAATTGTTATTTTCTGGGGAAAAAAAGTAAAACATTTATATATAATCTTTTTTGTGTTTATTTAAAAAATATATATATATTTTTTTTTTAACCAAATTATTTGACAATCAAGTGGTAAAAGTGGTGATTAATTCCTATTTTCACTAATATAACAGACATAAAACTCATGTATTCTCTATTGGTGAATAAAAGCAAATTATTATTATTATTTTTTACTTGTGCATGTTTTTTTTTCATTTATCAGCATGGTAAGAGCTGTGATAAAAAAAAAAAAAAACTGCTACTGAATCTGATCAAATCTTGAATAATTTTAATAATTCCTAACTGAATTGGAATTTACAGAGAAAGCAGGTCTATATATCAATCACATATGGCTAAAACTGAACACTGGCCCTCAATCGATCAGGGTCAGTTATCCTGTGTTGGCCATGAGTTGGAGAGAGCAAGCAAGGGTATGGACAGTGGTGGAGGAGGACAGTGCAAGGCTTGTAATTCCTGTTGCCTGCCCTTCCTTTCAGATGGATTGCAGCCAGGCTGAATGCAGGCTGGGATTAATGTTAGATCCCAATCTGCTCCCTCTGCATTTACAAATGGCTTTATATAACTCCTAGTCTATTTGATAAATGCCACATAATCCCACAGGAAGTCATCTGTGTTTGTCTCGTTTAGGCCACACCCAGAAGCAGCATGTACTGGAGGTCGGCTCTGAACGTGTATAGTAGTGACCATCATGCTGTTGACACGAAGCTCATTTTACAACATGCAAAAGGTTTAGACAGAGAGAGCTTGACTTCTTGCGTGCATGTCAAAGGGATGTACTGCTTAGCCGCATATTTTCTGGAAAGGAATTATTGTCTATATTTCTGTATGGCCTACTTTGCGTTTTACTATTCAATCTCATATACAGTGTATATTATCATAATTATATATATATATATAATTATGATAATATACACTGTATTAAAAATTTCAATATTTACATTAAATGTAGGCTATATACAGTATATATATAAATATATAAAATGTAATGTACAGATTTAAATATTTAAATTGTTAAATATATATTTAAATATAATAATTAGAATTCTATAATAATAATATTTAAATGTTTAAAGTATTAAATGTTATATATATATATATATATATACATTTTTTTATCAAAAAATGGTTTATATAAATATATATATATACTTTTCAAATATATATCTACAATACTGATACATCTGTTGTTGGTGATGACAGTGATGACGACAGTGATGATGTGTATAAAAGAGAAATACGAATATTTTGTGACACTATGACGGAGCATTGACAACATCTGTTTAGACTGGAGACAAACATGCCTTTTTGGATAGGCATTGCGCTCTAGTGGTACGATTGAGAACAACAACTATAACTTTTCGATCCTTCAGCATACCACAGTTTTTTTTGTGTGTGTGCAATTATTTGACACCTAATGCAAATCTTTAAAGAAAGACTTCAAATATTTATAGTATAACATATTTATATTTCACTCATTAAACGCAACATCATCAAATTTCAGCTTTTCAAAAGCTTTTTATTTTCATTAACAGGAAAAAGTAACCAAAAAGGACCACAACAGACAACATTTTTAAAATATTGGAGTCAAATAATCATCTGAAGAAAGACTGTTAAATTAAACATGCTGTAATTTAATATATGTAATATAAAATACATTTTGTTTGTTGAAATACACAATTGACAACATTCTATGTGGCCAAGAATAAAGTTCTTTTACCAAGTTTGGCAAACACACATTATATCATATTTCATGGATGTACATCACAACCATTACATGAGAAGTATTAACAATATAATTTAACAACAAAAGAAACATGAAACATTTTTAGATATTGATGCACTTAATAGTAAAATGCATGTATAAGAATAGACAAAAAAGGTAAAGAAACTGATCGCATGTAAAGTTCATACATAGTTCTAAATGTTTTATATTAATGCCCATATACAGTTACCTGTAGAATTTTGAACTTTTTCATATAGTTTGACGCATATATAAATATACAGTATACATCAAATTACATAAAAATCAATTCATATGAAAATACTGTGCAAAAACAATAACTTTGTAAAAACATTGAATATGACAATATTATTGTATTTCATATAATTTGGTCTGTAGTAAAGAGTAATAGACATAAAATAAAACCGTACATCTACATTCATTTCACAACTCACCAACAAAAGGCAAGATATCTGTTTCAATACACTTCATATAGGCCTATAAGGTTACCTCTTTGTGTTAGCAATAAAGGAATTGAGACCTTGTTCAATATGCTTTCCTTTCATCCAGTTTGAACTCAAAGCATGCTTATGCAGAATAAATGATGCTCTGTGCTGAATCTGATGAAATGACTGCAACAGGCAGTTCCACCTAAACAAAATTAGCTTCCCACACTTTTGGATTTAAAAAAGCTAATCAATATAGTGTGGACTTTTTAACTGAAAGAACCTTTTTCACACTTCTGGGGGTTCTCAGAAGCGGAAGTCGTCATAGTTGGGCAAACTTCTATTGTATTCGCATTTGCTCTAATAGCAAAAGAAAAAAATCCACGATAGCATTTCTTTGACTTTCCAAAAAGAAAGAGAAAAAAGAGATTGATTGCAGCAGCCAGAAGAGAGAAAGATGTCAAATTTGCCATCACTCCCCCTTGCAGCAGTTTTTTTTATGGAATAGTATAGTGTTATAAGTGTGTATTAAAAAAAATGATATAAAATATGATATATTAAATAAAATATTAAACGTTACTAGATTTGCAGTGTTGATAACTGCGGAAACGCTTCAAAAAGGGTCCATTATCAACCAAGACATACCAGTTTATCTTTCATGTTCACTGAACTGAAAGTCAATTTCCACATTCACTGAACAAACACCTACTGGTTCATAATAAAATAACAGCCAATTTGAATCACACTCTATGTGGCACAGATTGCCAGAAGCTGGCATCCTTATTTCATTACGCTTTGGAATATACTGTACAGTAAGCAACTTGACTGTCTGTTTTCTAATAAGGATAGGCTATACAGATATTTAGTAATTATTATGATCATATGAATTTGTTTCAAACTCTCAAATCTTGCTACATTCTGTTCTGTCAGTGAGAATAATGTCTTTATGGACACAAAATGCCTAGAGCAGCTTTGCACATGTACCTCCTCTCTCATACACAGCACACATGTGAGTCTGTAGGAGCAGCTAGCTCAGATCTGACTGCTAAATCATGACTAATCAAGGCAAACGTCTGTGGACAAATGCTAAAACACACTAAAATCATAAGTAACACGGTTGGCAAAAAATGATGGCTGTGTTTGCGATAACAAATAGAGAAAGAGAATGAGAGATCTCTACAAGACGTATAAAATAACCACACAATGAAACGTTTCTGCCTTCTAAGGTGCCAAGAACAGACTGAGGTGAGGCCTGGCTGGAAAACAGGCCCAGCGGACCTTATCCATGAATATTGTCCTTCGAATTGGAAGGGAACTTCAGGACCCGTGGGAGTCTCACAGGGTGCCGTGCCGAGCTTCATACTTGGTTAAGATATTTTTGCACCGCCCGAGCTCTTTCCGTATGTCGGCAACTTCCTGTCGGAGAGCAGCGTTCTCTTTCTCCAGGAAACCAGCCCGGATGGCAATCTGATTTTCTTTTAGGCGCCGAGCGTCCCGTGACCTCTTGGCGGCCACGTTGTTCTTTCTGCGCCGTGCCCAGTATTTGTCGTCCTGCTCAAATTATGCAGAAAAAAAAAGGGTGGGGAAGAGACAGGAGCGCCTAGTTACATTATGTCAAGATTATTTCAAGCTTTTTAATGGTTACATGTTAACCCGACAAAGCCTATTGTATAACTGACATGCAAATGTCTAAGGCCTCTAAGATATAAACATGATCACAATTTCACCTTCATGTTTTTGCTGTGTAATATTTACTGGTTTTTATAAAGTAACCGTGAGAATAAATGTTTCAAGAATACCTTGGGTTTACTTGATCATCCATACATCATGTAGAAATGTGAGTATTAAATATGAAACGTCTATTATTCATTATGTTTATTATCTCTCAATTACTGTATTGCATTGCATTATGTTTCGCTCCAACAGTAAAAACTATAAAGCTTTGGTCATAAAACTAAGTATTTAAATATCGTCTTACTAAGACATATTAGTGGGAATAATAGTGACAGTTGATATTTATATACATTTTATGTAAGTAGTCTGCTATACTGTTATAAAATCTAATTGATTTACAATACAAGCTATCAGAAATACATCTTACTTTTTGGCCATATCAGCAACTGCACCAAATTGCATATTTTTGCTGAATTTTGGCCAGTGAATTTTTTTTCCCAACTCAAATATTCTGCTATATCATATTATATAAGCCATAAAAGCCTGATGTATCAAATATGATACTCAGCAAAAACCTCATTTAAACTTTTCAAGGTTCAATAAATTGTTCCATTTAAAAAATATATTTTTGACTATTACTGCAAATGTCAGGCTTTACATGGCTAATAGTAACAGTAAATTCAGATTGATATTAACAGATAATTATGACAAACCATACTTATTTACGTTTAACAGGGCGAGCGCGAGAGAAAACCGTCCGTCATTGTGACAGCACGTTTTCTCACGCATTTGCTGCCGTGCAATCAGCTTTGAGCAATTTACTACTCTGGAAAGCTGGGGAGGGATCCACTTTTATTTGAACAAATTAAAAAAGGCAAATCCTTTAATCCCAAATGCGGCAGAACTGGAGCGATCCCAGGAAAAAAAAAGGAGGATCACGTGGGCCAGGCCGCAGAAGGATGAATGAACAGAGATAAGCTTCTTAGCAAGAGCCTGTTGCCCAGCTGGTCAATGGTGAAGGGTGAAAAGAGTGACCAAACATACACTTTTGGGGGCTGAATAACTTGACCCAAGTTACCTTCATATCATCAGAAATGAAGATTTTGCGTGCTTTCTTGATCATAGGCTGAGGTTTCAGCTCCTCTTCCGAGAACTTGCATTTCCGTGGGTCGAAAACCTCCTGGCCAGGGACGCTGGACAGAGCGAGGTCTGCGGGATCGGGCTCGTAGTTCACTGGTATCTGAAGGGCCTCCGGGTCTATAGGACTTGGCGTGTTACGTGATGGAGGCAAAACTGTAAGAGAGAGAGAAAAAAAAAGATTTATTGTTGACTCGGTGGCAGAAGTGTAATTTAGCGGTAATGTATTGTAACACATGGTGAAAAGGCTGTCATGAGCATTTCATTCCACTAGGTGGTGCACCAGACATTCATAAATGAAGTACAATAAATCTCTAGTACTGGCAGTACAATCTTGTTTTCGTGTATACATTTGG
Organism: Rhinichthys klamathensis goyatoka; assembly: GCF_029890125.1. Lineage (NCBI taxonomy): Eukaryota > Metazoa > Chordata > Actinopteri > Cypriniformes > Leuciscidae > Rhinichthys > Rhinichthys klamathensis. The sequence continues at coordinate 1,412,252 of NW_026606796.1, read as the reverse complement.
GGTTTGTTTTGGTCAAAAATAAAACATGTTAAATGAATTAGCGCTGACCTGTTTTTTTTTAAGTGCCAGGATAAAACCTTTTTCTGGAAAGCATTTCATATTTTCATCCTGTGTCCATTTTAGCAGATTTTTTTAAATAATAATTTTAGCTGACATAAGGTTTTCCATAAAACTATGTTTGGATGTCGCGCAGCAAATGCTCAGACTAGGAAACTATTCATCTGTCTGCAAACTTTAGTCAGTGGTCAGTTTACTTACTTTTATACGTTTTTCAACACAAATTTCTTCAGTTAATATTCAAATTAGTCCAAAAAAAAAATCGAATACAATTAAACTTGTAATTAATCAATGTGATATTTTTGATATTCAATAAATGGATCTAATTAATTTTTAAATTGATTTTAAAGACCGAACTGAACAAGAGATCAGTGATTTACCTGGTACTAAATCCACAATTCCAAAACAACATACAGTTTACATAAAGTTTTATAAAACTATGTTTAGATGTTGCACACCAAATGCTCAGACTAAAAGAGTCATCGGTTTGCAAATTCTAGTCAGTGGAAAATGACATTATAGGCTAGTCTGAGATTTCCATTCACAGATGAACTTGCAATGGGTGGGAAAGTTTTTACATTTGACAGCTTATTTTTCATGTATAAGAAAAAGCCCACATCCCACATATAAAAAATAAAAAAAAACTGCTCAAAAATCCTAATTTTCTCTTCTCCACAAAAGCCTCTCTCGTTTTTTCAATGGGCTTTCTTTTTCAAAATACAACTTCATAGTCTTGCCTGTCACCACGGTGGATACTATTTATGATCTTATCATTTGTATATTATCATAATTATAAGCTAATAAGTAACCTTTGAATATTAAAGTTGAACAGAAATTCAGAATAATATGGGTAAGAATAGGAACAGAGCAATACGGAGGAAAGGTTGACACTATGAAACAAAAATTCATGCTCTGTTTCCCAGTTGCACTCACACACACTGTCATATTTAGATAGTGACATCTGACCCAGCTTTACATCATTTTAAAGGGTTGTTTTTAATCTATAGAGTGGATCTGCTGGGTCTAAAGTGACAGTACCTGTTCTGCCCGGGCTGTGGAGGCAGTTCTGAGGAACCATGCCCGTGTGGATGGAGGTGATGGCCCGGCTGCTGAGGTCCATGACTGAGATGGGGGGCTGTGGCATTGACGCCTGCTGATGCTGCTGGTGCTGCTGGTGCTGCTGGTGGAGGCTTTGGTCATGCTGTGCGGGACTGGAGAGGATGCCATTTTCAGAGAGGAACTCCTCAAGGTCCATATACTCCAACTGAAAGCCGTCTCCATCATAAGACAATGTTTTATCCCAAAGCGTTGGCCCTAAGAAAGCCGACTGTGGAGCGTTTCTCTCTTCTTCTAGCTTTTTCACCTTCTCTCTCTCCTTCCCATAGCCTGTAAGGACATTACCATTAGTTAACACATCAACTTTTGATACATCCAAATTCAAACAGCTTTTTGTCTTTAAATGAAAATGTATATAGCTCAAATGGATTTGAAAGTGCATGCTTTATTAATTTTTCAATGGTTTTTAAAGTAATAATTTTTGAGTGACTGTTCTTAGCTGCAAGCTCAGCAATATAAAAAAATATCTGTTTCCATTCATTTAACGTTGCAATTTTCCCCCCGTTTTACTTGGTTTCACAAGTTTTCTGAGTTTCAACACAATTTTCGTCATTGTTAATATTCAAATAGTTGGTTCAACTTTATTTTAACAGTAATATTAATTAACTACAAGTACTTACTATAGAGTTAGGATTTGGGTTAAGGTTTACAATTAGTTACTTGTAAGTATATGCATAATTTAATGTTATTACTACAGTAAGTACATGAATTAACGTGTAACTGCACCACCTTAAAGTAAAGTGACCAAATTGTTTAAAATAGTAATTAGGCTACAATTAAACCTAGGTTAAAGTTTAAATCTTTATTCCATCAATATTTTAAGTTATGTTTTATTAATTTTAATAAATGTAATGCCATTAAAATTTCCATCATTTGAATGTATTTTTAAAAAGTATTATTCAGAACAACTAATCTCAGCTATGTGATGTCTCTGTAAGTGAAGTTTATTCATTAATGCGAGAGACACTTTAACGACAGAAAACACAAGAAAGAGAGAAAAAAAAAATCAAAACAGCAAAAAACAATAGCTAGATCACAGCAGAAATCGGACGACAGCTCTAACAGTAAGGTCAAAACAATTATTATTATTCATATGCTGCAATGTAACAAAGTGAAAGCTTCGATCACCTTCATCTTGCCCAGGTAGTTTCAGAGGTTTTTCCAGGAGCGCCTTCAAAACGCCGTGAGTTTGCGGAGGTAGGAAAGCTGAATTCAGCGGTCTGGACATAATCACTCTTATTCCGTGCGAAAAGTAGGCTATTTGTGAAAAATTGAAATGAAATCAAGGGCTAAATGTAACAGGTAAATAAGCTATCATTCGTCTAAGAACGACAAGTGAACGATCCAGCTCTACAGCACCGGCATAGGTGGCTTGAAGTGCGTGAGTGTATGTATGTGTGTGTGTGTGTGTGAAAGAAATGTGAATGTGATGATCATCACCATGTGTCAAGAGTGAGGCTAGTGACGTCAAAAAATCAGAGGCGGTGCCACACTTTCGCTCCACTTGCTAGTTAGCAGTTTAGAGACTGTTGCCATATCCTCTTATCATAATTTTTATAATTTATCTCATGATAAAATGTCTGCTAAATAAATAATAAATAAATGTAAATTTGATAATCAAGGCTCGTTTTTTTTTTCAAATGCAATTTGAATTCTTTAGTATTTTAGGGCCAGAGTTACAGGGGTGTCACCCTTTTTATTGGGGCACAAGGCCCAGTGAAAAACAGGTGCCCCAGTGAACTACTGTGTGTGCCGTTGAACTTGATTTCACCAAGTAGGCTACAACATGTTCCTGGATCAACATCTTCGTTGATCCTAGAAAACATTCCAATCAACCAATCAGATTTGAGGGATACGTTAACGTTTACAGTTTATGTCAATTTAAGCTTACAACCAGGGTTAGGTGCTTCTACATCAGTGTAATTAACCTATCGTTTCCCTAGGATTTTAGGGATAAGTTATGGGTTAGGACAAAATTTTCATACAGGGATGTTGTTCCAGGTTCAACAAAATGAAGATCCAGAAACATGTCTTACTTGGCAAAATCACAGTAAAATATTACTGATAAATCATTGTCTGACAATGGAGGCCATACGCATCTGAAAATAATTTTCCCTTGGTAATATTTCAGCAATATTTCTCTCAGCTGTTTGGAATCAAAGCTGATGCCAGATTCACCAATGAATACCGGTAACTCTTTATCTAAGTCAAATGGTCTGAAATTGTTCGATTCACATTTCACGGCTGAATCGTTTACAGCCGTTTCTCACTCAGAATAGTAGCCTAATGGGATACTTTATGAGGTGGATATTTAGGCCTACCTACAATCCATTGAAACAATAGCCAATGTCCTCAATTTGTCAGCAACGAGGCAGCTCTTTTTGCGTGTGCAGCTTGTGAACGACTCTACCGCTGGTAAAGACCATTTATATCCGTATAGTATCCATAACAGTATCAAATAGAGTATCAATATGTGAACACTGGTTTGATGCGGGTGCAACAAAAGCTATATAATGCTTGATGTGTATAATGAGATTATTTAAAGTTATAGTTCACCCAAAAATGTATGAGTTTCTTTCTTCTGTTGAACACAAAAGAAGATATTTTAAAGAATGATGGGAACCAGACAGTTGACGGTTGACTTCCATGGTAGGAAAATAAATAATACTATGAAAGTCAATGGCTATACCGTCAACTGTCTGGTTACCAATATTCTTTAAAATATCTTCTTTTGTGTTCAACAGAAGAAAGAAACTCATACAGGTTTGTAACAACATGAAGGTGAGTAAATGATGACAGAATTTTGAGAATGATGAAAAAATATTTGGGTGACCTAGCAATCCCTTTAAATAATATTTAAATAATTAAGTAAATAATATGTAGGCCTATTTACTCAACTTTTTGAAACTAATTTGTCATCATTAATTTATTTTGCACAAGCGAAAGATTTCATGGATTTTCAAACCGTGTTTCATGGCTAAGTTAGCCTACTTATGTTTCTAGAGAGATCTAGCAACAAAGGGCACGTTTTGCTCGCTGCGAGTGGAGTCTGCAAATCGACTCTGCAGTCTGCAATATATTCATTTCAGCTAAATATTTATCGAAGATATGCTAACTTTAATTTACCAGCGTAAAGAAATATGAAGACTGAAGGCTTGAAACTGCCATTGAAAGTGAAGTTCCCATCACATGCAGTCATGCACATTAGGCTGCCTACACGCGGTGGAAAAATCGAAAGCTTACAGTCCAATATAGGGGCGTATTTAGTTAGTTTAGCCTGAACAGATCGCTCACCACTCTTGTTTAGTGCATGAACACTGCTAATGTCAAATGTTGAGCATTTAAACTTATCAAAAATAACTCGTTCTGTCATAGGTGATTAGTATTAGAGAGTATTACAGCCTACTAAAATGTAAACAAAAAAGTGATTTTTTTTTTGGGCTACGTAGGCCTACGTGGTTGCTATAGTGTTATGTTCTAATATTTAGCTGCTTTAAAGTTAAAGTAGTTTACAGATATACTATAGTATAAGTAGTTGTATACTTATTTCAATTAGTTTTAAATAAAAAGACTGCTGTGACAACCTACCCAACTATTTTGTGAATTTATTGTGGTTATCAGATTAACTTGTTCAAAATACTTTTCAAAACTACTAGCATCATTTCCTTTGAGAGATTTGGAGAGGATGGTTGCATATCAAGTTATTTTGAAAAGGTATAGTGAGTCAGTCAGCATTTGGAGGCCAAAAATCAATATGCAAGGGAGGGAGGCTAAGCTTATAGGCCTATTGTCCGTTTTTTTTTTTTTTTTTTTTTTTTAAGTTGGCTATTATTATATATTTAGCATATAATTCCATAATACATGATAAATCTCATTATTAGAATGATGCATCAACTGAACAGACCAGTGTGACATTGGCTACTGTTTTCAAGCACGATCACATAATCTAACCCCAAACGCCCTTAACACTTTTAAAATTGGAAAAAATGATTGTGATTTAAACTTATGGTATGCACTTGACTGTTCCCGTAATCTGTGCTGCTAACACACATTTTCAGGAGTCACCTCCTCCCCTGTCTTCCAACAAGTGACTTGCGTATTATCTTTTCAAAGCCTACATTCATGTGTAGCCTAGCGACAAACTTTACAATTCAGATCTGACCCATATACAATGTTACCCAATGAAGGTAAAGTCACAAGATGTATACAGTATGGACATGTAAATACAAGTAATTTTCTAAATACACCAAACTGACCGTAAAAGGGAAATGGGTTTTTCTATCAGGGTCCTATAGAACTTGTCTTTCTTCTTTTTGTTACCTTGGTAACTGGTTGCTAAAGCTATCAGACGTGATGTTGCTTTTCAGAAAAGTAGGCCATGACTGGCCGCTCCTCCTCTAATTTGAACAACTAAACCACATGTTGTAACATGTGTCTGACAAATTGGAAACAGATTGCAACTACTTAGGAGGCAAGCAGACCTATAGAGAAACCTATAATACTCTGGAATGATTTATTCATTATCATTACTGTCATCTTTGAAATCTTTTAAGGGGACACATCGCACCAAAACTCGCTAATGTCTAGGCTTTTACTTCCTGAAATATGTTATTGTTTTTTAGTAATCTGACATCATCAAATAACAAAATCTTAAGCACAAAGACTTATGAAAGAAAGTCATATGGTCTGCTTCAGAAGTCTTATTGTTATTGTAATTATTATTATTTTATAGGACATTTTGATGAAAAGGATGCTCTCCAAAATATCACATATGAAAACATTTACAAAATACTTTCAATGTCAATTCGAATTGAACATGACTTAGCATTATTTATCATTCTAATGGCCATAAATCTTTATTCAAGTGCTGTCAAATCAAAACAAAAGTTTGTGTTTATACAATATGTGTATATATATATTTTTTTAATATATATATATACATTTTAGAATCGATTAAACGTGATTAATCGATTTGACAGCACTAGAATGTGTGCAACCATGCATTATAATTTAAATACAAGATATTTGCAGCAAGTTCTATCAGAAAGTGTTTTTATTTAACACATTTTAACAGAGTGTATTATTAGTTCAGTGTTCAGTATTTAGGCTACTGTAATAGTTAATAATTCATAATTAAAGGCTTTTTTTCTTTAGAGGACTGTTTTTATTTAAGATGCAAGAACGTTTATGTGATTTAACATTTCCTGGAAGCCTCTACACTGTATAAAAGTACCTGCCGTGGCATGGATGGAAAAAAAAATCAATATTTCTTGCCTAGGGTGTAAAGTGCTTGTGAAGTGCACATTCAACCTGAAATAGACAGATCCAGCTAATATTCTTTTAAAAGGCAAAAAATGTGGATGGGTTTTTATCAGTCGATCTTTAATACGACCACAAAAGTATTCACATTAAAGGAAAAACATAACTCTTCATGATCTACCATAAAGAGATCTCTGAGGCTAAATTAATGCTGTTAGGCAGAGTGAATTCACAACAAAGCAAATGTGCCATGTTGTGTCATTTTCCAAGAAATTGTACACATAAGGCTTAGGGTACGTTAAACTCACATTTCTAATGGAAGCGCAGAACTAATTGCACATGCAAGAGAAGACACTTTCACAGTTATATGTGGCTAGAAAGTCCACTAAGGATAACAGCAGAATTAAAAATGCATCTTTATATGAAGAACAATAATAGTGAACCCGTGCAAATGATTCCTGAAGAACTGTCGCAGAGCTGGTTCGAGGAAGTTTGAACAAGAAAACAAATTCCTGTTTCAACAAATGCTTTCACAAATAGTGGATCAAAGTAGCAGCAAACACAAGCCAAACTGAATGAACATCACAGAAACAGTCCATCCTGATTAACTCACAGTGTTCTTCCAAAGTTCCCGCTTCACCGAAGAGGCCACGTCCTTTGACTTCAAACAAGTGCAATTATGTTTGACTTTTTCGAAAAACAGATCAGGTCTGTCCATTGTTTTTGTCAAAGTACAGAATAGAAAGGGGTCAGTGAATAACATGAGGGGAAATGCCTAAAATGTCAGAAAAACAGTGGACAGACACAAAAACAAAGAACACTCAAACTCAAATGTGAATTCTCAAACCATCGAAGAGCTTTGTAGTATTTGCTGCAATATTTCAATATCAGTTAGAAGTCAGATTCATACGGAGCCCTGCAGATGACATGTGGACATATGCATATCATGGAACGAATTCTTAATTCATGGCCACGATATACATATTTTTTTTGTCTGCATGTCATGAGTGGGGCCCTGTAGATTCATTTAGTGAATGTGGAGATTTTTTTCTGATTGTCATTTTTTATAATACTTATATCACTTTGTTTTATGCGCTGGGTTGTTTTTTAGTTTTTCAGCAGAAAGTAGTAGAATTGTGCACAAGTCTTCAGAATCATTCTAGGCTTCTGGAGAGTTCAGGGTTTGGTCATTCGTTCTTGGTTCTGACAGACCCAAAGATCTCATTACAGGGTGCGTCCATGATGTTGTCTGAGTTTCGTGACTGGAGGAAAAAACAAACATCCAATTAATAAATGACATCTTGATTAAAAGAGAGACCATTCAAAAGTTTGGGGTCGGTGAGATTTTTGAATGTTATTGGAAGTCGTCACTTATGCTCACCAAGGCTGCATTTATTTAATCAAAAATTGAGTTAAAACAGTAAAATTGTGAAATATTTTTTCAATTTAAAATCGTAATAATCTATTTTAAAATATTTGAATACATAATTTATTCTTTTATTGGCAAAGGCGAATTCTGTGATCCTTCAGAAATCATTATAAGATGCTGATTTGTTTAACTCTTTCCCCGCCATGCATGGAATTTTCCGTCATTTACGAGATAACGGCTGCATCCGAAATCGCATACTTCCCTACTATATAGTAGGAGAAAGACAGTATGTGAAAAAAGAAGTATGTCCAAATTCACAGGCCTCATTAAAGAGTAGGCTAAAAGTACCCGGATGACCTTCTACTTCCGGCAAGATTCCGAAGTGTGCATACGATGGACACTGTACTATCCCATGAGGCCATAGCTCACATGATAAAGACAGTATGGTGAATGTAGTACGTATGAATTACAGTACATTCATACTACACACACTCATACTACTGTATATAGTACATAGGTTTTTAGTGGTCGTGAAATAATTACTTGTTCAAAATAAGCACCTACTCGAGAGTGTGTGAATTCGGATGCAGCCAATGCTTCCCCGCCATTGACGAAATTTTCCGGCTTTTTGTGTTTTCAGTGTTATACAGTAGCTGTTACGCATCTGTTACGCTTCTGAAAGAGTACAGAATCTCTGGATCAACACAGGCAAAAAAAAAGCAGAAGCAGAAACAAGCGATAAAAGCATTGCTTATGCACGTTGTAGTCTTAGACAAAAAAACTCGATTTTCTCAGCTTTTTGTTGCAAATGTTGCCTCTTTTTTTTTTACCCACATTCACGCTGGTGGGGAAAGAGTTAAGAAACATTTTTTATTATGTTGAAATTAGTCGTACTGGTTAATTTAAGGATTCTTTGATGAATAGAAAGTTCAAAAGAACAGCATTAATTTGAAATATGATTTACAATGAAAAAGTCTTTACTGTTACTTTCAATCAATTTAATGCATCCTCGCTGAATAAAAGTATGAATTTCTTACTGACCCCAAACTTTTGAATGGTTCATACAGTACACCTACTAACATGCATAGGGCATTTTGTGCATGGAGGTGAATGCTCTGGTGCTGTTGTGGGTGTAATGGAGAATGCTGGACTCATGGGTGTGGTGTTGCGTGCGACTCTCAAAAGAGTGATGGATGTCTGCAATATTGAACTAGTCTGGTTTGAAAGTTATGCAAATAAAAGAACATACTCATGGGAAGGGGAGATGTGTTTCTTGTCTCTAGAGATTGAGGTTACATACATTTTGTCAATAACAATACAAAGAGTCTGCTGCTTTCAAAGCACAACAGCAATATCTGCAATTTTGCGTCATTTTGTTCAGAATAGTTGGTTGTAGTGTGGTTCTTTTTAATGTGTATATTGAGAAAGTTTACTGTAGGTCAAACTGTTTATCTCTTATGAAGTACCCTTCAAAAGATGAGTGCTATTTGCTTTCGGGAAAGGGGGCAGAAACAAAGGAAATTCATTTCAGAATGTATGCAAGTGTGCAATTGTATAATTGAAGTGGACTCATGACTTACTTTATGTAGTACTTCACTCCATCTGCAGTGTACGCCTCATCCCAGCCATACGGTAAACCTGTGAACAAAAAAAAAAAAAAAAAAAAAGTGTCAGAGAAATCAGATTCATTTACTCTATGTGAGGACAATAAACAAGATACTGGAGAAGTCTGAAGCCAAAATAAAAACAAAAATGGCACATTCACACACAAACATGTTTCCCCAAATGCACTTTTTATCTTTGATGCACAGCTTTGGAAATGAAAACACTTCTGATAGAGGACGGATGTGTGCCAGGTTTTAATTAATGGACCTCAGTCAAAAAAATGTAAGCAGACTCTATTAAAGGCTAGATATGAGACGGGTCAGTAATCTCATTAGTACGTGCCGCCAAAAAAAAAGAAAAAAAAGTTAGCAAATCCCTGGCCGAATTTGATCTTGACACTCCCTCTGTACATGCAGGAAGTGCTATTGACAGTAAGTCTGCTGACATACACAATGCCTTGACATGACTTTATAATGGCTTTCTCATCAGAAACATGATCTTATTATGAAAAAAATCATGATGAAAAGAACACACACAGTATCCCACTGTCTAGATTTCACACACAATCAACATTTTGACAGGAAAGGCCAAAGAATAATTTATGAAGTCTCAAATTTCTACAAACAAATATCCCTGGCTACATATTCTGTAGTGCCCATGGGAATTTGCCATACATTTTGAGTTGTCTAACGTTTCCACTAACAAACGAATGGAAATGTATAAGAAATTTTGGCTTACAATCAATTTTCCATTTATCATTATGTCACTGGCCATTTCTTGAATATTGGGGGTGGGACCAATTTTATTTAAAAAAAATAAATTAAAGTCCCCCTGTAGTCAATAAATTTTATCCCTTAAAACTCATCTTTGATCACCAAAATTACATATTTAAAAACATTTTCCCTGAAAAAACAACAACAACAACAACTTCAGGCCTTAAAAAAGCTTGAATGTAACTACACCCTTGCCTCATTTAGTATACGCGGTTCTATGAATATACTAATTAGCCCCGCCTCCACTCACTCACACCAGCTCAGAGATCCACTCGTTGACGATCACACGTTGACGTAATTGGTTACAAGGTAGTTTGTGATGTCAGAAACACCAGCGCTTTCAAACCGCGTTTTTGAGACTGTCTTTGGTTCACTGTAGTTTTAAGGAGAAAATACTCAGCAATGGTGTTTACTTATGAATTTGCACATGTTTTGTTTTAAAGCATATTAAAAACACCACATAGACACATAAACATTAAAAACTTGATTTTCACCACAGGGATTTTAATGGATTTAAGGCAATAACAAAAAAGAAAAGAAAAAAAAGAGTAAAAGAACAAGAAAAAGAATTTCTATAAAGTAATCAATTTGAACTATTTGAGAATAATATATATATTTTTTAAATATGCAGTTATTCACTCTTATCGGTATGACTGTCGAAACACGAAACAGAAAAATGTTCCTCACACCACTTTCATAACACTGAGTGTTATTTCATAACACTGAGTTATGAAATACGTGAATCTCACTGTGAAATGATTCAGCCGAAACAAAAGTTTGACAAAAAAAGAAGTTTGCATCACTGGTCATCGCTGTTGTTGGTCATTTAACATTTCGGTCACACTTTAGTTTAGGGTCCAGTTCTCAAGATTAACTAACTATTAACTATGACTTTTGCCTCAATAAACTCCTAATTACTGCTAATCAATAGTTAGGAAGGTAGTTGTTAAGTTTAAGTATTGGGAAGGATTAAAGGATGTGATCATGCAGAATAAGGCATTAATATGTGCGTTATAAACAGCCAAAATCCTAGTAATATGCATGCTAATAAGCAACTAGTTAATAGTGAAAATTGGACCCTAAACTAAAGTGTTAGTAAACAAACAGAGACAATCTGGTCATTTCTAATTATTGGGGATCCTTAATGTCTATGACGTTTCGGCCTTATTTTCTATTCCATTTGTGTGTTTTGCTAACATTTCCATTAAGTTACGAAAACTTTATTTCGGAATGTTTTTTAAACGTTCAGGTTTTTAATGTAATAAGAAAGTTTTTTTTCTCAAAACGTTATTTCTGACACAAAGCAAACATTTTTCATCATTTATAATTTTATACATATGTTTACATTTTTCCAGAGTATACAAGTCTCTAAGTGTATTAAATATTGGAATTACAAAAATAACAGATACGACTTTAAGATTCACATCTTACTGTATAACTAAACTGTAAGAGTCTCTGTGAAGTACACAGTCCAAAACATCTTAACGCTTACATTTTCTAAACATAAAAACCCCACAGGCTTGTTCACTATAATTTCCTTCATCAGCTGTATTTGACTCCAGAGAAAATTCACAAGTTTAAGCCTGATCTATCTGATACATGTTTCCAATGTGCTGCAGATGTGGGCTCTTTCCTACACTGTGCTTGGTTGTGTGTGAAGGTGAGAGATTTCTGGATTGACTTTTGTGATGTCTTGACTAAGATTACTCAAATTCCATTACCTGTTGACCCAGAATTTTGCTTGCTGGGGAACTTTATGAAAATTGATAAACCAAACCAATTTCAAATAAATTTTCTGGAAATAGCCGTGGCAGTGGCCAGAAAGTGTATTGCTGTCACATGCCAGTCTGATTCCCCTCTATCCATATCTATTATCTAAATGGTATTTAGAAATAAATAACTGTGTGCCTTTAGAAAAATCAACATATAACCTTAGAAAGGGATACAACACCTTTATTAAAATTTGGCAGCCCTATCTAGATTATGTGGATAATGTGATATTGGAATGTGACTGACCTCGAAACATTGTATACCTACTTTAAAATTATGGAGCATCCTTTTGGGGAGGGGGGGGGGGGGGGGGGGTTGTTTGTTTGTGTCTGTTCTTGTAAACTCGAAAATGAAAATAAAGTATTCCAAAACAAAACACCAAAAAAAAAAAAAAAAAAAACACCAAGTTAAACAAGGGGAAAAAATAACACAAACTCAAACATACACCTAGACAGAACACAAGTCAAATCTAACAAGACATGTGAAAAACTACACAATAGAAAAAAGAAAACACCACAAAATTGTGTTCTGTATGAACTGCTTCATATGGAGTTTCAAACTAAATGCTTTGTAATGCTGAATGCTTTCAGGCTGAAGAGAGACCATGAGTGTAACGGCTGTCTGGGTGTTGTCTGGACTCTGGATGTTTGGTTTAAAAATGGTGTGGAATGAAATTGTGAGTATTAGAATGACAATGAGAGAATTTAGTTCAGAATCAGATGAAATGCTTTTACAGAAGGGGAAGTTTGAAGTCCTGATTGCTTAATGTAATGCATTAGGTTCAGTGAAGTCAGTGTATTATAATGGCTTGCCTGTATTTCATAGGCCTACTGTACTACTTGCATTCATTGTTTGTTCCTTATGCATGTGTCTTGTGACTTCATGTTCTCTTCTCTTCAATTCTCTTTAATGATCAAACAAGTAGTAATGTTTAAAAAGTGTTAGTGGAACGTCCAACTAAAACATTACAAAAAATACGTTGCATGAACGTAATATAAATCACGTTTTTGTGCTTACGTTTTGAGAATGTTTGAGAAGACCAGATAACTTTGAACAAACGTTCTATTAATGTTGAAGAAAGTTTGTTCATAACTTTGAGAGAACCTTGCCAGAATGTTAGCCAAAGTTCTGAGAACGCTTCCTCTCAGCTGGGAATATGCTAAATGCGACTATATGGCATGAAGATATTATAAACATTATAACATTATGATTTTCTGTAAAGCTGCTTTGAAACATTGTGTATTGTGAAAAGCGCTATACAAAAAATTTGACTTTGACAAATAACACTGTAAGGATGTTTCATTAAAATTGTTCTCACAAAGTTTTATACAAACATTCTGAAAACAAGACTTTCTGAGAATGTTGTTCTAAGAACGTTTTCTCTCAACGTTACATGTTGAACATGCTCATCAATCATTAGGACTTTCCCAGAAAGTTGTTCCACACCTTAAAAAAAGTTGCTGCCTTAAAGTATTCATTTCAACTTAATTTACTTTAAACTGACTGAAAAAATGAGTTGAATCTTGCATAACTATTAAAAAAAGAGTGAAAGCAATTTAAAAACATATGTTGTTGATATTTATTGATCAAATAATTTTTGAACGTTTTCCCTCAACATTTAGAGAATGTATATAATGTTATAAGAACGTTCCAAAAACATTTGCATAACCTTTACAAACCATAAGTGAAACTGGGCTTTATGAAACGCACCTAAACCTTGGTTTATCTTACCTAATTTTTGGCTGTTGTCTTTATCAGCCTTGAGAAAAAAAGTGACATTTCAATGGTCATTTCCCAGAATTTAAACAGAATTATGTGTTCTAAAACTTGCATTCGTCTGTATTTCTAGTGGTCGTCAACGCAATTGAGTCTTTAAATTCTACAGCTTACTGAGATTGAGTTTTTTTGTATTGAGTGTTCTGACGCATCCACAGTGATCACAAACCCTAGGGACACAGTAACAGAGTATAGCTCATCACATGCCTCTTTAATTCAATCAACTCTTTGTTATCTAAAGGCCTTGATCTAGTAACCAAGAGTGAATGATTTCACTAGATCAACACTATGATACTGAAAAGGCAATTTCATCTGCCTCAAATTACGCCTCAGTAAATCAGATATGATTGGGATGAGCAGCAGAAGCTTTCCCAAAATTGATTCTCTCTTAAAGGGACAGTATGAAAATTCTGTCATCATTTACACCATCTTCACGTCATTCCAAACCTGTACGACTTTCTTTGTTCTGTTGAACACAAAATAAGATATGTTGAAAAATATCTGCGTTTTCTCTAACGTTCTTCAAAATGCCTTCTGCAGAAGAAATCGAATAATACAGCTTTGAAACAAACGAGTAAATGATGACAATTTCCATTTTTTGGGTGAACTAACCCTTTAAATTATTAAATAAGGTGTGTGCAACCTTATTTTAGCCCATTTTTCAATCATAAATCCTTATTCCAAAGCATGTCTCCCCCTCTGTCTTATTGATGAGATACAGAGTTTGTACGCAGCCTGTCACAAGGCTGAAAGAATATCCATCACGTGGAAACCACTGCTCGTCTCTGTGCTGGGATGAGGTTGCTCTCTTTGCTTTCGATCAGTGTGATAAGAGTGGCCCTCCATGTGCAACTCAAAGCCTGCCTCGTCCTCCCCCCGTAGGGCAGCATTCAAACAAAACGTGAGCATCACTCGCTGAGAGGTCACATGCTGCCAGGTGTGTGGAACATGTTTTCAGTCCCCTAAGTAATCACTTTAGATCTTTCTTCCCTCCCTCAGCTGATCCTTTGAACCCAGGAGTCTTCTATCTTCCCTTAATCCATCCATCTGTCCATCTCTCTCCGTTTTTTTGTGCATCATTTGGTACCTTGGAAATTTAAGTTACCAAGAAATAGTAGAAACAAACAGTTGTTAAATCGTCCCATTGGTCAAATCATATTTTATAGACAGACTTTAAAATCAAAATCGATAATTCTTGTTATTTTATGGAATACTTCAGTATTTGTTATAAATGATTTATCCGTGCACATCATTATTATTATTTTATAAAATATGTGCCCACACATTTTTAATCAAAATAACATCTTTTTTCACGTTTTGTTTGTGTTCAACTTCTCTGATGATGCGAGGGTGGGACCACCTGTCACTCACATGAGATCACAGCAATAGCAAACCACAATGATACAATTAATAAACCTGATTCCCAAATTCAAATTCAGTCTTACATTTTTACTTGTTCGAGATGCAGTTTCACTCAGATATACGTCACAATAGGGAACAAAAGACTATCAAATCTTCCGTTTCATGCTGATTTTAAAGGGATAGTTCACATGAAAATAAAGGAAAATTCTGTCATCATTTATTCAACCTTGTGTCATTCCAAATCTGGATGACTTTCTTCTGTGGAACACAAAAGAAGATATTCTGAAATTGTCTCTGTCTCTCCTTTTTTTTTTGTTAATACAATGAAAGAAAATGTTGTTTTGGACCCCTTTTACTTTCATTGTGTAAAAAAAAAAAAAAAAAAAAAAATCATTCTTCAAAATATTTTCCTTTGAGGTCCGCAGAAGAAATCAAGTCATACAAGTTTGGGACAAAATGAGGGTGAGTAAATGGTGACAGAATTTTCATTTTTGGGTAAACTATCACTGGATGTGTCCTGCACTAAGGGAGCACAGTCAACTGAAAACAGAATTTTTTTAATGCGTTTTGGCCGTTCATTTTCACGACAACTGCGTTTTGCGGGCCTGAAAACGCAAGCTTTTGAAAATGGGTTTCAAAGTGCAAGGTTTTGAAAACTATGCCTTTACCGTATCCATGTAAAAAAACAAAAACGTGAATTTGTGAAAACGGTGACGTCATGCGCATGCATATTACGTGTTCGCGGGGTGTTTCTTGACAAAGCGACATCGCCAACTACCAGTGATGGGAATAACGGCGTTATAAATAACGCCGTTACTAACGGCATTACTTTTTCCAGTAACGAGTAATCTAATTGATTACTCTTCTCATCTTAATAACACCGTTCCCGTTACTGCCAAAAAATGCGGCGCGTTACTATAACTGATGAAGCTGGGGTTTTTTTTTTCATCAGACCAACTAGATCTCTGAGCGAGAGGCAAATACTTTTTTTTACTGTTCTTCCTTGGTAAGTGGGCAGAGCACGAGACAAGCGCATAAATGCTGACGACTGAGGTAGAGTAAAATGTCATTGTAAGCCAATCAGAGGTAGAGTTGGGCGGGTGTTCGAAAGCACGCTTAGTAGTGATGGGCATTCGGCACTTTTGACTCAGCTCACTGAAAAGAGTCGGCTCTTTTGGCTCACAAACGGCTCTTCAAATGACTTTGACTATAATATTTAAATTTTTATTACATAATTATTTAATTTCTATAGGCTAAATTTGTAAAAATAGAGTCGGCTCTTCAGATATGCGAGCCAGCTCCCGACGTTCACTTAAAAGAGCCGGCTCTTAGAGTCGCCTCATTCGCGAATCGCAAACAACCCATTAAAAGCTCATTCGCGAACGAGTCGATCCATCATCACTAACGGCTAACGCTCATGAATTGCGAACGACCCATCATAACGCATAGTCGGACAGGACAGGACACACAATGAACAACACAAGCACGAGCTTAACAAGCTTAATTTAATTTTGCCCAGTTGTGGCCTGTTGAGGGGCAATATCAAAAGTTCCAAAACATCTATTGTTATTTGCATGGATCCACTATATAAACATAATATCTACATGGCATTTGATTGGAGGCTAGTCTCACTTTGTCCCACAGCAAAAAATTTTTTTTTTTTGATGTGTGTACAATGTTTCATGTTTCTGTTAATAATGTATTGTATTAAGTGTCCATTTCATTATAATATTCAGATTTATCATAAATAATTGAACATGCACATGTATTGTAAGTTCCGTTAAAGAGGGGTAGAGGTGGGGTCACATTTGAGCATTTAAATTTTAATTTTACTTGAAAGTAACGCAATAGTTACTTTCTTAAGTAACTAGTTACTTTTAAAATTTGTAACTGAGTTACTAATTTAGTTACTTTTTGGAAGAAGTAACTAGTAACTGTAACTAATTACTTTTTAAAGTAACTTGCCCAACACTGCCAACTACTGGCCGGGCATGCACAATCCAGCCTTTTTAGGAATTTTCGCAGATCAGTTTGAACGGGGATCGGTTAGACAACGTTGTCGTCTGTTTTTAGTACATCGTTGTCGTGTAAACACCTTCAAATTCAGACTGATAGTTGACCAATGATTTTTTTTTTTTTTTTTTTATGATTACATTTGGAGCTTTCAATCCTGAAGGAACTCTTAGGTGTATAATTTAATCAACTTCACTATTCAAATTCACAAAAATATTCTCTGCAGAGCATGTTCATTCAAAAGCGGTTTGGCAAAAAGAGAAAATGGATAAAAAACAAGGCCATCATTGATTAACCTCATTGTTTAGACCATGTATTCAGTGAATAAGAGGAGGCCAGAGATGCTGTTTTGTCTGAGTTGCAGCGAGTCCGTGAACTGTCTGTTTCCTTTAACATGCAAGAAAATCATGCCGCTCTGTAAGCAGGAATACAATCAACATGCTTTCTTGAGATACAAAGAACAGGATACTTCAGTTAATATTACTATCCGACTATATTATTATTAATTCTCACTATAAGATCATTTTTTAATATCTGACATTCTACTTCATGACTCAGTTTTATGAGGCTGAATTGGACATCCAGTGTTAATTAGGAAAAAACCTTTAGAAAATAAAGGCAGCTTCTTATTGTTGTTGTTTTTTTTCAGGAACTGCGCTTTGGATGGACTGCTATCAGTAATGTTTTGACAAGCTGGATCAATTTAACTAGGCCAACAAGATTGAATTCTTTCTTTTGGTAAACACTGTCAGAGTCAAATCAAGATGACATGAACAATCATTTTTGTGTAAAAAAATGCATTTTAGTTTAGATGTTATCCCACCAATGACACTTTCTAAATGTGTATATCTTAGTGTAGCCTTTGAAATTATATATAATTGCGGCAAAAAACAAAAGATGATTGCTTTCCAGCAGCTTCGTATCCAGGCAACGTTTTCAGCAGGTGAACCAGATCTACAAGGTTTGTATTAGCAGCAAATACACCTTTTTCTTATGGGATTGACCTATTTGTTCACTATATACACATCTAAATGGCTTAGATTTCCTGATCAAGATGGTTATATAATATTATTAGCAGACAATTAAATGTAGATCACTAGGCTGTCTGCTGTAAAAGGAGAAATAAGTTCCATAACAAATGTTTAATAGGTTCAATAAATGTGAACAATAAGCAGTATCTTGATCATAATGACGTCTGGTTTAATAAACTCAAAATGAGATGGAACTATGGAAAGACTGCCAATGTTTTGACATCTACAGGTCATTAGATGCATTTGCGCAAGGTCAAACATTGCTGGAAGGAAAGCTACATATTTTCCTGAGAATTACAAAGCTGAATGGGATCAGGGGTTCATGCGATGGCTAAATAGGCAGACTGAGTGTGGCTTTTAGGGTAAACCAAAGTCAAAAAGTCATTTTAAAAATGAGATCATAACCCAAAGCTGTTGCCAGCGTCTGTTTCTTGTTGTAATAGTTTTGTTAACAGATAATATTATTCATCCACCTTTTAATAAGGATTGATAACAACTCATCCAGCACAGTTCAGCTCAAATTGCTGGTGCCATAAGATACATTTTTTTTACATGACAGGTAGATGGTGTGATGTTTGTTTTTCATGTTAAAGCAGAAAGCATACCTGTATACTTACAGTCCAGCTCTAGAAGGCTTCTGACAGTATGAGTTAGTTCTTTAGCTTCCACAGCAAGAGCAGATGCAGTCCAGGGTGGTTTCTTCCCACCTCGAGATGCCAAGGTCTGAGACTGTGTGGCCAACTTCGGATCGCTGGGAGAACTGAAAGACAAAGAGCACAATGGTTTATTAAAGATGTTGTAAGCAATTTCAGACATTTGAACTTTTGGTAGATAACACTTTATTTTGATGGTCCCCTTTAGACATTCTGTTGACTATAAGTAACATTGCACCTAGATGTCAACTAACTCTCATTAGACTATTATTAGACTGCTTAATATCTACTAACACTTTATTTTGATGGTCCTCCAACAGACATTCTACTGACTATAAGTAACTTTGCAAGTACATGTCAACTTAATCTACTAACCCTCCCAGTTTACTAATACTCATCTAATACTCTAATGAGAGTTAGTTGACATGTAGGTGCAATGTTATAGTCAACAGAATGTCTAAAGGGGACCTTTGAAATAAAGTGTAGCTTAATTTTTAATAAAAATATAAATACTTTTTTCTTTTATTGTATGGTGTACTGTTCTCCCGAAACTCTCTCAGGTTGAAAACTGTGTCAGTCTTGTTTGATTTTCAGCTGACTTATTATAAAAGCTGTAGAAAAGTGCACTCCCTTCGACCTGAAATGAACAGCATGCTGGGCAGACTGGCATAAAAGAAGAGCCCAGCATGACTCTAATAAAGGGTGGATTTTTGGGGAAGGGGATTCAGACCCACTGACATGGATGGACCAGTGTTATGAAAACATATTATGAAACTACCATGATTCCAGGTCAAATCTGCAATGAATTGGACTAGACTGATTTAATTATTTGCATGTGTTTGAAACATATTTAAGATTTTCTGCACAGTCTGATTTGAAACTTAATGAATTACTTGAAAAACATAGCAACTGATTGGAATATATTACAAGAAACAGAAAATTATTAATTATAATATTATTGTGTGATTAATTAATGTAGAATGCCATTTTCAGAGCATTATGCTATATATTTTGTTAGAAATATTGTAATGTATCGGCTGTTTGTTAATTTAGCCCAATAATCCTGATTTTCAATGACAGAATTATTTTATTTACACTACCATTCAAATTCTTTGGGTCGTAAAGATTTTTTAAAATGTTTTTGAAAGAAGAAGAAGTTTCCTATGCTCACCAAGGCTGCATTTATAAAATCAAAATTAAAGTAATAACCATAATATTGTGAAACTGTTTTCTATTTTAATGTATTTTAAAAAGTTATTTATTCCTGTGATGGCAAAGCTGAATTTTCAGCAGCCATTACCCGAGTCTTCAGTGTCACATGATCCTTCATCATTCTAATACGCAGATTTGGTGCTCAAGAAACATTTCCTATTATTATTCTAAATGTTGAAAACAGTTGTTCTGCTTAATATTTTTGTAGGAACCATGATTTTTTTTTTCATGCTGTATACTGTATATGTAGTTTTTATGATAAAGTTAAGATATACCTCTAGTTTTAATCATTTGCAGGCTTTTGAGGTTAGGGCAAAAACAAAAAACCTTTTGAGGTCAGGGCAATAATGTGTTTGTGTTTTTTTTTTTCACAGTGCTGGAAGTAATATGGTGACTGAAACACGGAACACCTCGCTTATATGATTTTATGGTGAAATGTGTTATTTTTCATGTTAACTCAGGTGTATTTTGACCAAGAACAATGCACTGTGGCTTTAATTCAGCGTGAGCAGCACAGCAAAAACAGACTCCGCGCTGAAACGATTGTGTGAATGCTCTAATCTGTTAACATGGGCGCCAAAAAAATGCTTACGCATCTAGTGTGAAATGGGCCTGAGAAAACACATGCAAATGTATACATATTTAGCATGTAAATAATTATCCCTCATTCGCTTGATGCATTCAAGTTAGAGTATAAGCTCAACTGATTTAACACCATGCACCCCCTCTCAAAAAGAAAAACCCTATACACACTCAGGGCTGCAAATTGCTGACAGCCTTCAGTTTGATTTATGAGGATATTTTCTAGCCCTAATAGACGAAGGCACAGCAGCCTCTTCGGTTGGTGGGGATGATCATTAGGGGGGGAAAAGGGCAGAAAATGCAGGGGGCCATGTTGATTGGACCAAATCAACATCACTGCCACAGGAAGGTGTTGTACTGACCTCTAGTCATTAACTATCCCTGTCTGTCTGTGCCACCAAACTCTCTCTTATAATAGAAAAAGAAGGCACAAGACTCCACAAGTTACCATTTACACACTCGTGAATACATGGCCTCCTAGAATATCAAAGGCAAACTTTAATGACTGTGTAAAGGTCCCCAAAGGAAAAGTGTCTTTGTTATTAAATCACTCTTTTCTACACACCTGTTGCTAGCCAAGTGTAGTATTGCTGTCATTAGAATCATTAGGTCTGCCCTAACAAAAGACTGACGTGAGCACAAGAATAATGATCTTACCTAAAGCCTCTTGGACCGCTTTGGTTTTCAGATAGGAAGCCTTGGACAGCCTGTGGGGTTTTAAAATGCAGGTGATTAGATTAGTCCATAGTTGAATGATTTAATAATGCATAAAGATTTAACAGTGCAATTTGTATTTTTAATAATAATATAAAATCACTTATGATTATTATTATTACTATAGTTTATAATATTATTACTATATATTAGGGCTGTCAAACGATTAATCGCATCCAAAATAAAAGTTTGTGTTTACATAATATATGTGTGTGTACTGTGTATAATTATTTTGTATATAAATACACACACGTATATATTTAAGAAAAATATGTTATTTATATATAAAATGTTTATATTTATATAAAATATACATTATATATAGGCTACATTCAGTCTATATACAGTATATACATGCACATTTTTCTTAAATACACATGCATGTGTGGGTATTTATGTATTAAAAATAATTATACCTGTACACACACATATTATGTAAACACAAACTTTTATTTTGGATGCGATTAATCGCGATTAATCGTTTGACAGCCCTACTATATATATTATTACTACTAGCACAAAGTTAAAAAAATTTAATTATTAATATTAATACTGGTTATTTATTGTAATAATTGTCGGTTTTCATGGAGTTTTAGTTTATTTCACTTGACTTCAGTCATGTTTCCCTTTCTATAGTTCTATTTCCCATCACTAATCTGTTACCATGGTAGTATTCATTACCATCACACCTGTTTGCATTCGGTTCATTATTAGCCTGTGCATTTAAGTTCCTCTTGAGTTCTCATTGATTACCCGGTATTGTTCGTGTGTCGGATTATCCTATTTACTTTGCTGAATAAACTGAACTTTGATTATTATCTATCTTCGTCTTCCTTGGACCTAATACGTTACAACAATAATACTTATTGTTATCAAACAGTGTTTAACAGGTGACATCTGCAGTATATACTGTAGGTATACAAGCACATTCACATAATAGTAAAATTGCAATCAAAATCATATCTGATGCATGGTGTCCACTGTACAGTAAACAGATCTTTACAAGTTACTGAAGTGCCATTAACCATAAAGAGTGCAATGCTACATTCAAACCATAATGACATATTACTGTCTTCTTCAAATGTCATTATGTTGTTTGTTTTATGACAACATAAATTCAGTGCGGCTGACTGAGGTGGTTATGCATTATGTATGTTCTGGAATATATACCATTATAATCTTACACAGTGGACAGATGTAAAGCACAAGCTAATTAAAAAAAGTTCTGTGATATTTTTTCCAGTGACAAATGTACGATTTACACAGTCCAACAGAGTGCTAATTGATTTATGGGAATCTGGTGCTGCACACTGATGTCATGTTCTTTTTACAGTATGTTCTGACATTTTTCTTTTTTTCCACAGGCACCTAATAAAAGGGTTACTGCAGATTCTCTGCTAACAATGTGAATTATTAGTAAAAAAAAAAGAGTTGTTTGTAAGAACAGTTGAAATGATGAAGTAGATGCACTCTGCCTGTGTGACTAGATTCGCCCACTTCATATATGCCTGCGTTGATGGTTGTCATCAGAAGAGCATTCCAGACACTCATTTTTGGCTACGCTTTTCTGGTTTAAAGAGAAAACTACATTTGGACAAGAGTGAGGCTGCTCTTTGACAAATCAACATATGAAGTGCAAATCCTAATATATTTAATTTAACATCCTGAGCCATTCAACATGAGCAATTTGTATGGTAAAACCTTATGTTAGGAAAAGAGGATGTGAATTCATTGTGGAGTTGGTTAAACGTAATTGAAAATGAATATACATCACCTCCACAAACTGCAGAAGTTTACCCGTAGAGGTTTCAAAATCCTTCTTTACAGTTTCACTTTTCCGTAGCTGGCATTCAAGTACAGAAATCCTTTTTTTCATATTTTGTAGATCATCCTGAGTGAATATTAGAGTTGTCATATTTAACAGCAAAATGTACTTCTTTTCTATACATTAAAATGGCATGGTTTCAGAAATTGTCTAATATAAATTTGCAATTAAAACGGGAGATGTGCCACTGGACAAGGTAAACTACGTTGTCAGTCCAGTGTTTTATACAGTACTTATATTTTAGTGTAATTCCTGAAGGAGGGTGTGCTAAAATAAGAATAACACAGAGTGCAATAACAATTTTTCCGCAAAGCAATTGCAACTAAAACTAAGAAAACAAAAATGTTATCCTACATAATCATTCATGTTATGAATCCAATAAAAGCATAAATGCAGTGATCAAATAAAAGTTTATCCTGGCGACATGCAAGGTTGCTAGCCAGAGATTTCAAAAATAGCCTCATCAGCCCACGTCACTCTGCAAGATCATGTTAAAGCCTTCGCAGCACATCAGCCCTACAAAGCAAACAGTGACCTACTTTTTGTAGTACACGAGAGAGGAAAAACCCGGAGTGGGACTCTGCAGGGGATGTGGATTGTGAAGGAGAAAGTAAGGCTAAGTGGAATACCTTGCCCTGACCGGGTTGCTCAGATTTCTGAGACTTCATTTCAGCAATCTCAGCCTCCAGGAGGTGGATAACCTCCTCGTAGTCCATCTCCATTCCTCGGGCCTGTTTCTGAGCTGCATCTGCCAGATGGATCCGGGTCCGCAGGGATCGGCTCTCCTCCATTGCAGATTTTGCTTCCTGCAACAGTGGGGTTCCACTTAGAATGGCATTGAGAGTGCACGTACAGTAGGACGCTACATTGCTCAGGGGCTCTTCCCCCCTAACATTGCAAACTCATTGCACTTGAAGAGAAATGCCTGTACAGTCTCATCCCCCCTTCCTTCCCCCATGACTTCCCACAGCATGACAAAGCACAGCTCAGCTTCTTTTAACTTACACATTTGTTAAATACATACTTTATTAGGATTTGATTAAAGAGACTTAAAAACAAGACATGTGCAAACAAGTTTCTGTAGGTACTGGAAGACTAGAACTAGTAAAACAAGCTGTTACATAATACAGGTATCGAAAGGTGTTTTGGCATTAATGAAAACCAGAACAACATCGGATACTTGTCAGCACGGCATCAGTCAATAGTCATCAGACAAAGGAAAGGTAACCGGGTCATTGTAATTATGAAGCTGTGGGATATGATAGCACTCTTAATGAAAAAGTGACATGAAAAAAAATGTGAAAATTACATGGTGAGGATCTATAGATGAGCACAGTGGTAGTTCACAATTATGAGTGACTTTCATATTGCAGACCTATTAGAGTAAGACTCGAAAACCCATTTTACTCATTATGAGCACTATTAACTTATTTCAAACACCAGGAATAACTTATGAAAAGGGTACAGATAATTGCCCACTGAAAGAAGAACTTGACTTATTAAATAGACATGATGGATCTTACATTGACTCTTTTCTAGCAGAGAGGCATATAAATTAGCACTTATGTCCATTTAACGTCCATGCATTATGGAGAATATCTGAAGTTTATTATAAGGATTGTGCGTTGGTTACAGTTAATGTAATTTTCAAAGAATGTGGAATTCAAAGGGACATATAACTCTGTCCCGGAGATCGTGAGAAACAGAGGAGGTGGCTGGGGGAAAAATAATAAGAATTCAATGAACTTCGGAAGCTAGTGTTAAGCCTTAGAGTCTCAAGAAGAAGTGGATGCATTAGTGCAAAATTATTATATTCACATACTGCATATATTTCAAAAGTCTGGAGTCGGTAAGATGTTTGAAATGTTTTTGAAAGAAGTCTCTTACTCTCATCAAGGCTGCATTTATTTGATCAAAAATAAAGTAAAAACTGCAATACATAAAATGTGATTTATTTCTGTGATGGCAAGCTTTATTTTTAGCACATGATCAATCATTGCAGTCAGGTGATCATTCAAAAAACATTTTTTTATTATTATCAATGTTGAAAACAGTTTTGCTGCTTTGAAAGTTCAAAATAAAAGTTAATAGAAAGTGCACAGAATGTTCAAAAGAAGAGTTTTTATTTGACAGCTTTTGTATCTGTGTGTGTGTGTTTGTGTGTTTATATATATATTTCTCGTTTTAAACATAATGCTGCATTTTATTAGCCTGGGAAAACACTCTGAAAGTTAGTCTGGCAAAGAGCTCATTCAAGCTCATTTCCAATCCGCCGAAATCGAGGCACCAATCAGAAACGTTGGGGCGGGCTTTACACGATGACGACAGCGCTGGGATTTTGAAGCAGATTTTGTAGCCAACATTACAAAGATGGATGCCGCCGTCGAACATCACTCGTTCGAATCAGCTATCGCGTCTGTTTTAAGCGATTTGAAAGTTTCCTTTTAGTTAAAAACTGAGCAAACAACACTCGGAGATGTTTCTCCGCCGCTCTGCATACGTCATCTCCTTCATCGCTCTGATTGGGTTTAGGTCTATCCGCGACGTCCGTTGGTGACGCCCCTCTGGAAATGATTTGTCTATGACGCTTTGCCAGACCATAACTCAGTTACAACTGAGAATGGTCTGGTTTTAACCAGGCTAGCATTACATTTTTGCAAGAATAAAACCATTCGTGTAATAAAATTAAGATTTCATTTAATATATATTCTCTGAACAAAAGTGTTAATAATGTACGCAATTTTGATTCAATATCAGTACACTGGTAGGATTTTGTAATTGAGACAGGCTGACTCCCTCCCTGATCATAGTTGTTTTTTTCTCTTCGAAGACCAAAGCAAACTCTCTATCGTATCCATAACCCCAGAGCACAATGCAAAGATAAGATTTAAATGGAGAGTTCTCATCTTAAGGGTCACATGGACCAGTCACAAGTCACACCTCACACCGGTCACGGCTGCCCCCGCACACGTTTTGCTGTAATGTAGCCGGGTGTGCACTGCGTGGACGGCGATGTTGCCTGCACATTTCTTGCAAGAGAGGAGGCTTAAAAGCCCACAGCTTCAATGCTGAAAAGCCCATCAGCCTACCTGTTGCTCTAATGGCAGATATAGAAGGTAAAGTGTGGGTGGAGGTGAAGAGAGCAGAAAGGATTCAGCACTACAGAACGAAGTTTTACAGAAACATGCAGGGCTTTAAAAAGCTTTTCACACCACGGGGAACGTACTACATCTAATAGCGCTCCAAGATGATGAACTGGATACGAACTGAGCCCTCTGTAGTGCTCCAAGAGGGTGCAGCTGCGACTCCGCAGACTGGAGCAAAGCACTCTGGGAAGGGGAGACAGAAGTTGCATTGACCCTGACGCCAATTGAAACGCCACAGGGCCTCGAACAGCTGACCAAACATTCAGTGTGTCTCTTCGAGAAACATATAACTGCATTTTCCTCTTTATTTAGATCAGGGGTTCTCAAAGTTTTGATAGGTGAGGGCCAATTTAGGAACCCAACATTGAACTGAGGGCCGCCAAAGTGGCGGGGGAGAAAACGAAGAAAAAAAAACTGAAAAGAAAATCCCATTTGAAATTATTTTAATGACCAGGTTGCATCTCTACAGTTTACATTAGTTGCAATAAACACATTTTAATTCATAACTGAGGCTAAACCTGACAAAACTTGTGAAAATTTTGGGGGGGAGAGAAAGAAACTTTTAAAATAGAAGCTTACCAAACAAGTCATCATCATCATTCATTTCTATCATTGCTTGTCAGTCGCGTTTCCATTATTGCAGATTTGCATATTATTATCTATCTTTTTTAACCCGTAACTGAAAAACGAAAAATGAACGGTTGTTGTCTTTTTAAAACGCAAAGTTGAACAAAATTTTAATTTGAACTGGCTTCACCAACTGCTGCGCAAAAAAAAGTAAATATCGACAGACTTTTTCAGATTTTTTTTTAAATGACTTTCTGCCCCTTTATTAAACATTTTAAATATTCACTAATTAATATGGAAAATATGTCGATTTTACTGGTTTTCTAAGGCCAAATTAGAACCTGGAATTTATATTTTTCCCGCAGTGATGAATGAGAAGAGCCATATAGCCTGTACGTGTCTGATCTAGCCTGATTTATAGGTGAGTTATAGGCTAATGATAATAAATGCGTCTGAAAAAACAGCGAGGCATTTTAATTGTTTATTAATAAACTATTGTTTTCTAAGTGTCGGCTAAAAACATCTCCATCTCCGCTGTTAAGCAGATGAATCCACCTTTCATACGGATTACATAATCAGGTATTTGCTTTCGATTCGAGTTTGTTTGTTTAAAAGTGCACATTTTAAGCTTTAGCCTACATAGGCTATATTTTGTTTCAGTTCTCGCGCTCCAGTTCACGGAGATCATGAAAGCGCGTAGTAGCCTAGGCTACTGATTGTTTTATTTTATTTTACAAAAGCACGTTTTCTTGTTATGAGTTTACACAAATAAAAGTAGTTGCGAATAATGCATTATTATTTTATGAATGACCAGAAATGATAGACTAGTTTAAGTTGTTTGCACTGTTGATAGGAAAATGCAAGTGTTCGCGCCCGCGAACATTTTGAAAGGTAATGGAAACGCGGCTATTAATAAGCTTGACATTGTTAAGATTATTATTAAGTCACATTGAATATTGATTACTTGGTCAACATACCCTTTTAAATTGCAATGGGATTTGTGGTGCTGGTTTCGGTTGGCCACGATTCCTATTCCTGTGTAGACAACCACTGTTCCTGGTGGCCTTGGGAGTGAGGTCAAGTGCGATCGGTCGGTCGGACCATGTAATTACCGCTTATGCCTATGGATGCCGCTAAACACCACTAAACGGAGATATTCATATTTTTCAAAGCAATAGTTTTAACAGTTTTACAGATGTTATCGCGGGCCGCCAGAAATGTTTCGGCGGGCCGCCATTGGCCCGCGGGCCGCAGTTTGAGAACCTATGATTTAGATCATCTCTTAAGGTCAACCGCAAGTGAAATTGCGGTTGAATGGTTTTGCGAGAGAAACGATACCGCCAGCAGCCGGGTCGATACGAGGGCATTAATAGTTTACCAAACACCATATATATATATATATATATATATATAAACTAGTTTTTACATTTTCTATGAAAATGTGAGGAGTGCCTCCTGCCCAAAACTTGCCAACACAATGTGAAGGTGTTCTAACGTGTTCTAGGTGTTTTTAACATGTTGCTATGTGGTTGCTTAAAGGTACAATATGTAAGATTTTTGTAATAAAATATTCAAAAACCACTTTCACTGTGTGATATATTTCATGCAGTTGTGTACTTACATTATCCCAAAAGTTCCCAAGGATTTGTAAATCCAGAGAAATTCCAGTTTTAAATAATAGCTCGTCCCTTGTCATTGTCGCCTATCAATAATGTAATATCCGCGCTATCCTCGGTTTCCACTTGTAGAAACCATTGATTTACATATGGCGCTTTTCCACTGCTGGTACGGCTCGGTTCGGCTCGGTACGGTTCGACTCGGCGCGGAACGGTTCGGCTCGCTTCGCTTTTCCACTGCGTGGTACGACTCGACTCGGTACGGCACGGTTCGGTTCGCTTTAGCTCGGTTGCTTTTCCACCGCAGTTAGCACCTCTTCAAAGTGGGTGGGACTGATCGTTATTTTGTCCCTACACTGTTTGTAGGTCCGGTGATAGCCGTGTGCGGCTAAGAGCTGAGCTACTTCTTGGAACACTTTTTCATTCCGTTTTGCCCCATCCAGCTCTCGCTGGATCCGCTCCTCGGCAACCAACGAGAGGAACGTCTGCACCTCGTCCACTGACCACGATTCAACCATTTCTTTTTAAAGTTTAAAAAAACAGATGCTACCGTGTTGGCTGTTGTCTACTGGTTATTTAAATCTAGCGGGTTTAGTGTCCAATGACGCTGGTAGTGACGATTCTGTCTGACCAATCAGTGATCTGCAGTGTTTTTACGTCACATTTTAGTACCGGTACGGTACGCTTGGAACCTCAACAGACCAGGTACCATTTAAAGCGAGCCGAAGCGAGCCGTACCGTACCGGACCATGCAGTGGAAAAGCGCCAAAGCGTGCCGTACCGAACCGAACCGTACCGTACTATGCAGTGGAAAAGCGCCAATAGATACCTCATTAGTGGCCGTTTCAATGGGCCGCTAACGTAAGCCACCAATGAGGATCTATGTATTTATATATCTATGAAATAGTATCTTGTACGCCGCTGTTGTGTCGTTCAGTCATCATGGTTCACGATTATTGATTGCGAGTACAGAAAATAAAAAAAATGAAAACCGTAATCAACTGAGGCAAGCAGGCTAGAGAAATAAAACAAGGATCAATATCGGCGTGGTGTTTTCAGGATGGAGATAGCTTCGCGACAAACTTGGACTTGATAGTGTTTTAATAGACAAGTAAGCAAATATATATTATTTATTGTACACATACAGTTATATAGCACTTTGTTTGTACTTAAGTAACGCTATTTATCAAGTCTGGTGACCAAATATGGCAGTGAATTTGAATACAGCATGTGTTGCACAAAAATATTTACCAATTACTTGCAAATACTGTGGGTTTGTTCAAATGTACTTTTAGTACGATTGTTTTAAACGTATACAACTGCGCAGCATTAACCCACCAAATAATTTGATACATATCAGGTCACATATCAGTAGTAACAGTCTACTATAGCATTACATTTCACGTTCCTTGCAGCTAATTTATTACGATGGCATAAAATAGTGTGATCAAACTTTCAGGTAATACGAAAACTAATTTATTAGCTGATGTATAATTTTTTTTTTTTTTAATTTACTTTATTTTTATACATTTGAACAAATTACAACAACGAACTAAACATTCCTTGACAACAACGGTGGCCCAAATAAAAAAGATATAGAAATAGGAAAAGTGAAAAATAAAATATATAAAACACTATAACAATAGTAAAATGAAAGAAAATAAAAAAAATTAAATTATATATATATATTTGTTTTAATGCCTCAATATATACGGATATATACTCAATATATTCAATGCCTATATATATATATACTAATAGGTATCCACCTTTGTATGAAAATGTCCAGTTTCAGTTGGAGTTGGGCAGTCATATTCCATTATTCCATATACATGCAGAATATATCTCTGGTTTTGACAATAAAAATCCTGGGGTATTCCTTCAAGCAGGGGCGTCACTAGGCCCTTTTTAGGGGGGCTTCAGCCCCCCTAAACTTCTGCCTAGCCCCCCTAAAAATGTGCGATTAATGTAGGCTACACAAATTCGTGTTCGCTTCAGTCTTGTTATAATCAGATTCAGCGCGTTTTTCATCTTCAATCCGCAGCGGCGCCGAGCAGAGAGCACGTCAGAACAGAGGACAGTGTGTGTGTGTGTGTGTGTGTGTTCATCTGAGCCTCATTGGTCTGTCACTGCTCGTCAATGTCAGAATATTTGAGATGACCAATCAAATCAAAGTAGGCGGGCTTTATGTTCACAGACGCTGCTGAGCGCGAATTTTTTAACAGTGCGACTCGACGCGTATGGTCAAGTGCGAGATAAGATGTAAGTAGCTAAACTTAACATTTCATATTTTACTTTTTTAGGTCATAAATGTGAAACGAATGACAAAAAATAATCAGGCAAACTAATATAGTTTTGTCTAATTTCGCCATTTTGAACTGAAAATAGGCCTATGTAACGTGACTCATGTAATGTAATAATTAGTTTACAAGAAACGTTAACAAAGCCGTTTTCATCATGTTAGGCACAAGATTAATAATGAATGTGTACATATTGAGAATATAATACAAATTGTAGCCTTTAGTAAATTAAAAAAGCTCAGCTTTAGGAGGGGAAGAGAAAGGGATGAAGAGACTGAGAAAAAAAGAAAGAGTGATAGAGATGAGAAGAGAGCAGGTATTGACAAATAATCTGCCCACTGACATGGTTTTAAAGCTATTTCTTATCCTTTTTTGGTCTTCAAACGTCTTGAAATGCACATATCAGAGAAATAAAAAATTTGAACCCCCTACCAAACTCAAATTTAGGACCTCTGTGACTAAAGCCCTGTCTACGGCCCTGTATTAGGCATTAGATCAATGATAAATGTGTAGCCGACATATTGTGAATGCATTTAATAAACTTAATTACCTTTAGTAGCTTTCAGTAAATAAACGCGTCTGAGAAAATGATTCATAGGCAAAATCAACCTATCAGTTGACCCTATGTTTACTTTCTTCACTGACAGACAAAAATGAAAAGCCTATATCAGTCAAAGCTCAGCTTTAGGAGGGGAAGAGACAGGGCAAGAGAAAAACAAAGAGAAAAAGAGTGTGATGCTGATGAGGAGAGAAAAATAATCAGCTGCCCACTATCCAAGTTTTTTGGCGTTCAGAACATCTAAAAATCCACATATCAGAGATCAGAGAAATCAAAATTTTCTCGGGGAGACCCCAAACCCCCCTATTTGTCCTACCTCACATTTGGGACCACAGTTATTATAAAACCGTGCCTTTGCATCGTAATGAAAATGGTTAATAGTGATCTTTAGATCCTAAACTAAAGTGTTACCTTTTTTATATATTTTTTTAAATCATATTGGGGGCTTAGCCCCCCTAAAATGAAAATCCTAGTGACGCCCCTGCCTTCAAGCAAAAAATACAAGGGAGTAAAAGGCAGGTCTACATGCAAAATTTTCATAATCTCATCCCTAACCCCTTGCCAAATTAATGTAACTAATTTTGGACATTCCTAAAATATGTGTGTGTGGTCTCCTACCTTCCCACACTCCCTCCAACGTGTCTCTATTTCTGGATTATCCAAAAATTTTGATATCACCTGTGGTGTTCTAAAAAACCTGTTTTTTGTTTTCCAGTCAAACTCTTTCCAATTATGACTGTTGATGCCCTTATTACATCCCGTGCATATGTTTTCCCAAGTCTCAACCTCTATATGATCGTTCATTTCAAACTCCCACTTTATCTTTATAAGGAACGTATTATCTGTTGAATCAAGCAGTAGTCTGCTGTATATGTGCGACATTTGTTTTTTATGTTGTGGGTGTTGTTTCTTTATAGCATTGAAATACTGTTCCACATAGTCGGGGCTTCCTTATTAATTTCCTTTCCTTATGATAGCTGATATATAATTTATATTCGTGAATTCCACACATCTCTGCATGGTGAAAACGACATCTCCCATCGGTCCACTCTCCTTCATCAAGCTTCGTCTTTGGTATTGTTTTGAAAATGCGACCTCTGGCGGCGAAAAAATTACAGATTGTACCTTTAATGGCAAAATCAAAAAGAGCCCATCAACAAGTCTCTATGATATTCTGGTCCATAGATATGACTCCAGAGTCTCTTTCAATGCAAGTCTGTGGGATATTTGTTGCCCATTTTATTGTACACTATGAATCAAAAGTTGGAGGTCAGTAAGATTTTTTTTTTTTAAGTTTTAAGTTTATTATCCACACCACACCAAAAATACAGTAAAATGTGATGTGATATTACAATTTCAAATTTGAATATATTTTAAAATGTAATTTATTTTTAGCAGCCATTTCTCCAGTCTTCAGTGTCACATGATCCTTCAGAAATCATTCTAATATGCTGATTTGGTGCACAAGAATCATTTCTTATTATTATCAATGTTGAAAACAGTTGTGCTGCTTAATATTTTCGTGGAAATCATAATTTTTTGCAGGATTGAAAAGAAACCTCAAAAGAACAGCATTTATTTGAAATAGAAATCTTTTGTAACATTCATATCTTTACGGTCACTTTTGATTAAATTAATGTGTCTTTGCTGAATAAAATAATTAATTTCTTTAAAAAAAAAAAAAATCTTACTGACTCCAAACTTTTGAACAGTAGTATATTCAAGATGAAAATCTTAGAAAGTTTATAGCACACCTCTTCTCAACAAGCCACATGATTCGATGTATCATTCATGTCCGTAGCACATACAAGCAAAACGTCCCGGGTTACGTATGTAACCCTAGTTCCCCGAAGGGACGGACGCTGCGTGTAATCGCAGTGGGAACGCCCTCAGCGTGACGCGTCTGAAGCATGAATGAAATCAGTCAATGGAGAGAATGAGCGTACGGCGAGTGACGTCATCGACCAGGAAGCTATAAATATCCCCTGAGTACACAATACGCCAGCTTAAAAGTTACTGAAGCAGCGACCCAAGGGGATGCCGAGAGTATGGCAGGACACGCAGCGTCCGTCCCTTCGGGGAACTAGGGTTACATACGTAACCCGGGACGTTCCCCTTCAGGGACTACCGCTGCGTGTAATCGCAGTGGGAACGCAATACCCACATCCCCATACGACCAAATCCCCGTCGTGTGTCATTAGGAGACACAAGCCGACGAGAGAACCTGAGCCCCGGGAGTGGAGCTAAGATCGAGGGAATAAAATCTAACGAAAGTGTGCGGTGAGGACCAGCCTGCCGCATCACAAACGTCCTGAAGAGAAGCTCCTGAAAGAAGAGCTGTAGAAGCAGCCATACTCCGGGTGGAACGAGCCCTTACAGCCAAAGGTGAAGGCTGATGGGCCGACCCATAAGCAAGTGGGATGGCCTCGACCACCCACTTGCTCATCCTTTGCCTAGATGCAGGACACCCTTTCTTAGGTGACCCAAACAGACGAACAGTTGTTCCGATCTCCTCCACAGGGCAGCTCTGTGGACGTAAGCATCTAAAACCCAAACTGGGCACAGCAAATTAATTTTCTCCTGGTCTGACGTCAGAAAAGGCGGAGGACAGAAAACCTGCAGAACTATAGGTCTAACAGAAACAGTTGGAACCTTAGGAACATAACCTGGTCTCGGAAAGAGAAAGGCCTTAACCAACCAGGAGCAAATTCCAGGCACGAGGGAGCCACCGAAAGTGCTTGAATATCTCCAATTCTTTTTAGAGATGAGATAGCGAGAAAAAGGATAGTCTTAGAGTAAGAAACTTTTCCGAAACTTCCTCGATGGGCTCGAAAGGAGCAAGGGAGAGACCTTCTAAGATGATGGCCAGATCCCAAGCTGGTACCCTCGTGCGAACTGCAGGCCTCAGCCTCAAGGTGCCACGAAGGAAGCGAGACATAAGTGGGTGTTTCCCGAGGGAACCTCCATTTGAAGGGGTGTGGTAAGCAGCTAAGGCCGCCACATACACCTTCAGTGTGGAGTGGGATAACCCTGTGGAGAGACGGTCCTGCAGGAAATCCAGCACTGTACCAACCGGGCAGTTAACTGGGTCCTGCTGGCGCTCTCCACACCAAGAGGTGAAAAGTTTCCACCTCGCGCATATAACTTCCTCGTGGAGGGAGCTCTGGATCGGAGGATGGTCTCAACGACCTCAGCCGAGAGACCAGAATCTATGAGCTGGGCCCCCTCAGAGGCCAAGCCCACAGCCTCCATAGCTCTAGACGGGGGTGAAGGATCGACCCACTCGCCTGAGAGAGCAGATCTCTCCTGATCGGTATCTCTAGGGGAGAGCCGTCGAGGAGAGACACTAGGTCCGCAAACCATACCCGGGCCGACCAGAACGGGGCTATTAGCAGGAGACTGAGCCCGTCCCGGCGAACCCTCTCCAGAACTCCTGGGAGCAGAGCGATCGGGGAAAAAGCGTACAAGCGTGACCTCGGCCACGGATGTACCATCGCATCCAACCCCAGCGAGGCTGGATGGCTGCGAGAGAACCACAGCGGGCAGTGTGATGTTTCTCGAGAAGCAAATAGGTCTACCTCGGCAAGACCGAAATGTTTCCATAGGAGTTCCACCACCTCGGGGTGAAGACTCCATTCCCCGGGCCTCGGCCCCTGTCTTGACAGGATGTCTGCCCCCTGATTAAAATACCCCGGGAGATAAATAGCTCTCAGAGAAAGAATTTTCCCCTGGGACCATAGAAGGATCTGACGTGCCAGTTTGTAAAGCGGGCGAGAACGCAAACCCCCCTGATAGTTGATATAAGAAACCACCGATGTGTTGTCTGTCCGGACAAGAACATGGTGGCCCCTTAGGTCTGGGAGGAAGTGTTTCAGAGCCTGAAACACCGCCAACATCTCTAGGCAGTTTATGTGCCACAGACGATGATGGTCCTCCCACAGACCCTGAGCCGGGCGACCATCCATGATCGCCCCCCCAACCCGTGAGAGAAGCATCTGTCGTTAGCATAACGCGACGACAAGGAGCTCCTAACACAGGGCCTTGGGACAGAAACCAAGGATCTTTCCACATGATCAGGGCGTGATGACACCGTCGCGAACTCACGATCATGCGAAGCGGATTTCCCCTCGGGGAGAATCCCTTGGTCCTGAGCCACCACTGTAACAGTCTCATGTGCAAGAGGCCAAGAGGTATCACGTTGGACGCAGCTGCCATGAAACCTAACAGTCTCTGGAACTGTTTTACAGTGGATGACTGGCCTAGCTTGACCTGATCTACTGCAGCGAGAATCAAAGCAATACGAGCAGGTGACAATAGTGCCTGCATCGTCGTTGAATCCCACACTACACCTAGAAAAGTGGTTCTCTGTAATGGAGAAAGAACACTCTTTTTGGCGTTGAGCCTCAGCCCCAGTCACTTGATATGAGCAAGAACGACATCTCGGTGCCGAACCGCCTGTTGTTCCGATTGAGCTAGAATCAAGCAATCGTCTAAATAGTACAGAAAGCGGATGCCCTGTAACCTCAGCGGGGCTATAGCAGCATCCATACACTTCGTGAATGTTCGGGGTGACAGTGCTAGGCCGAACGGAAGAACCCGATATTGGTACGCTTCGCCCCCGAAAGCGAACCTCAGGAACTTCCTGTGTTGAGGGAGGATAGATACATGGAAGTAAACGTCCTTTAGATCTATCATGACAAACCAGTCCTCGGATCTGATTTGAACATCCCCTGTGACAGACACAGCGCCCTGTAACGTACTGGCAGGGAACAGCTGGCCTGGGCACTCCACAACCCTCCTCGGAGGGGGCGAGCGTCCCTCGGGAAATCGCTCGCAGAGTCTCTCTACGCCCTGTATAGGCAGGGTTAGTAGAACAGACCCCTGAGGGCATCGAGAAAGACAGGGCACCGTGTTTTTGTGCGGTGAACTCAGGTCTTTCACGATAGGGACCACCCTCAGAGTCCTGACGTTTAGCACGTCAGGATTTTTCTTTTTCCCGATGAAGTAGTATCCTAACTCCCTGCTGGGTGGGGGACCCATTCCGCCAGGAGCTCTACTAAGGGAACCAGCCTCTCGAGGCTGGCCTCTGGATGAACATCCCGAGTGACAGACACAGCGCCCTGTAACATACTGGCAGGAAACAGCTGGTCTGAACACTCCACAACCCTCCTTGGAGGGGGCGAGCGTCCCTCGGGAAATCGCTCGCCGAGTCTCTCTACGCCCTGTATAGGCAGGGTTAGTAGAACAGACCCCTGAGGGCATCGAGAAAGACAGGGCACCGTGTTTTTGTGCGGTGAACTCAAGTTTTTCCCGATGGGGACCACCCTCAGAGTCCTGACGTTCAGCCCGT
This sequence comes from Rhinichthys klamathensis goyatoka, assembly GCF_029890125.1. Classification (NCBI taxonomy): domain Eukaryota; kingdom Metazoa; phylum Chordata; class Actinopteri; order Cypriniformes; family Leuciscidae; genus Rhinichthys; species Rhinichthys klamathensis. The sequence continues at coordinate 1,375,597 of NW_026606796.1, read as the reverse complement.
CAGGACTTTTTCGACGCGGCCTTTCTGGCGACAATGACTGTCCTCAGATCAGTCCTGCCCCGAGAAGGCCGCGCCGGAGAGCGCCCGCCTCGTCCCTCCAGTTTCTCTGCAGGAGGGCACGAGACTTGACACTCCGCTTCTGCTGTGCTCTTTTGGAAGACGAACTCGACGAAAAACTTTGCTCTGGTTGAACATTCTGCGTGACAGACACAGTGCCCTGTAACGGCGCACCAGCAGGGAACGACTGGTCTGAACACACTAGAACCCTCCTTAGAGGCGGCGAGCGTCCCTCGGGAAAGCACTCGCCAGACCCTTCTACGCCCTGTTTCGGCAGGGTTAGTAGGACGGGCCCCTGAGGGCGCCGGGAGAGACAGGGCACCCTTAAGGGAGGTGAACGCAAGTCTCTCTCGGCGGGGAACCCCCTCAGATTTTCCTTTGATCGGCCTGAAAAGCCTGCATAAAAGTCTTTTTATTTTTATTTTTATTTTTTCGTATGCAAACATGCAGCCGCCTGCCCAGCCACCGAGTAAGCCTTCCCCACCAGCACAGAGGTATATATATTTATTTATTTATTTATTTTTGGTGGAAGAGCCGGTGCTTTAAGTGAAGACGATGAAGCAGGAGAGAGATAGCTCGCGAGCGTCTCCTCCGCCTACAGTATCGTCACATAACCAGCAGATTTAGCACCAACAATGTTACCATAAGCATTGGACTGATTTGTGTAAATTCTGCTTGAAACCGGTCTAACCCAGGTCTTTGACACCTCAGTATGAAGATCTGGGAAGAACGGTAAGCACCGGCGAGAAGGTTGAAGTCGTGCAGACAGAAATCTATCATCTAGATTGCTTTTAATTCTAGAAACCTGTCTATCAGCTGGCCACTCGATACTGTTTTTTTTTTTTTTTTCAGCTTTTCAACAGCCCGAGATAACACATCCATCAAACCTTCTTCATTTGCAGTATAATGTGATAAACTAGTTTTCTCTGATGCAAAACTTTCGACATCCAGCTCCTCAGAACTGGAAAATCTCAATTCAACATCATCATGTGCCTCCACCCGGGCAGAAGTAACCGCCGCAGCGCGTGCTTCCAGAGCCGGGTGAGAGGCACTAGATCTCGGCGGAGATAGCTGAGATAGGCCGGAGCCCGTCTCAACGTCGCCAGTGAGATCCATCTGCGAGCCCCAAGACAAGCGCCGCCGCTCTGCCTCAACAGAAGCGGGACCCGAGCCTTGGGGAGCTCGCAGCAAATCACTCTCCTCGAAGAGCGATCGCCGCGAGCGCAGAGTTCTCAAGGGAAAACACTCGCAATGCTGACAATCGACTCCCTCGAGAGCCGACTGGGCATTGCTGCACTTCCCAACACACTTCTTATACTGCTCGCTCATATTGGTTTTTTTATATAAAATATATATAGTGAAAACTCCTGACAAAACAGACAAACACAATCGACAGATTCAGACACACACAGAGCTGCTGAAGTAACTAAAAGCTGGCGTATTGTGTACTCAGGGGATATTTATAGCTTCCTGGTCGATGACGTCACTCGCCGTACGCTCATTCTCTCCATTGACTGATTTCATTCATGCTTCAGACGCGTCACGCTGAGGGCGTTCCCACTGCGATTACACGCAGCGGTAGTCCCTGAAGGGGAACTTAAGTTTATTAATTTAAACAAACCCCCAACATTAAGCATAATCTAATGTAATCGTGACAACAGCATGGACTAGTTGTACTGGGAAATTTGTTTAATTGACACGCAGCAGAAGGATCAGAACGTACTGCTATCATATTAACGGTCTAATAAAATCATTAAAGTCAAATTAATCTTGCATAGAATCCTGAAGCTCTTTGGATTTGGGTTTATGTAACAGACACTTCTGAGGCTCTGAGATAGAATCCAAAGGGCTAGTGGGAGCCTGTTCTTTATAACTCATAGAAAATAACTATTTCCAAACACCGATTTCCATCCCTCAATGCCCTACATACTTCAACTCCCACATGATGTTCTAATGTGGGTGTTTCAAGCTTCCATAGTGAGCACAACGCACCGAAAATAGATTTTTGGATATTGCTCAGACTTTTTTTTTTTTTTTTTTCTGTACAGGGCTTCTAAGAAAATAATGCATTTTCAGCATTTACCATTCATGTACAGAGCACCTGCATCTCACCTTTAAGGGTCTAATGGTACATGTGCCCAGAGCTCCCCCCTGTGGCATATCTAACACAGTGCGGTGACAATGTCAAAAAACAAAAACAAAATAAGATGTATGAAAATTTAAGGTAAAAGGCCTGCTTCACACTTGTTTAACAGCAAAATCATGCTATTTCTGAGCTTTCACCATGGAAATCAAACCCATTATTGTAGTTATAAACTACAATCATTTGTTAATTTGTCTAGATTAAGTTTTATTACATTTATTATTATAAAGTGCGGTTTGAGCCTGTCGTTGCATGTAGAACTTGCTTCAACAACTTTAAAAAAAATTAATTATTTTGTTGCCTTATAAAGTCCTGATAAATAGGTTGCAAACTCTTCTTGCAGCTAAGCTTTTGCATTGCGCTGTGTACACATGCAGTGTGAATATTGTAACCTGCTAATATGAACAACAAAATTAATGTGTGCCATGTACATTGTTTACGGTGCGTAACAGGCCTAAGAATGAGTTGCGTACCTGTTTAACTTTTGTCAGTTCTTGCTGCATCTTATGATTAAGGCTCTCGGATTCTGCAAGCTTATCCTGTTAGAACAGAGATCTTCACATGAGTCAGCATTAGAGTTAGCTCACTCATTCTCGCAAACAGGATTAATGAGAGCCTCGCTCAATAACACATGAATGAATGTCACACATTCCAGCATGTGACAGTGTTTAAAACTGTTATCAAAGTGGTACCTGTATTCTCTTGAGCTCTCTCAAGGCCTCAATGTGGTCTTTTCTTAGTCTCTCCATCTCATCCAGATCATCAGAGTCCGATAACGATGGCTTATAAAAGAATAAATAATATATATATATATATATACACTCACCGGCCACTTTATTAGGTACACCTGTCCAACTGCTCGTTAACACTTAATTTCTAAGCAGCCAATCACATGGCGGCAACTCAGTGCATTTAGGCATGTAGACATGGTCAAGACAATCTCCTGCAGTTCAAACCGAGCATCAGTATGGGGAAGAAAGGTGATTTGAGTGACTTTGAACGTGGCATGATTGTTGGTGCCAGAAGGGCTGGTCTGAGTATTTCAGAAACTGCTAATCTACTGGGATTTTCACGCACAACCATCTCTAGGGTTTACAGAGAATGGTCCGAAAAAGAAAAAACATCCAGTGAGCGGCAGTTCTGTGGGCGGAAATGCCTTGTTGATGCCAGAGGTCAGAGGAGAATGGCCAGACTGGTTCGAGCTGATAGAAGGGCAACAGTGACTGAAATAACCACTCGTTACAACCGAGGTATGCAGCAAAGCATTTGTGAAGCCACAACACGCACAACCTTGAGGCGGATGGGCTACAACAGCAGAAGACTCCACCGGGTACCACTCATCTCCACTACAAATAGGAAAAAGAGGCTACAATTTGCAAGAGCTCACCAAAATTGAACAGTTGAAGACTGGAAAAATGTTGCCTGGTCTGATGAGTCTCGATTTCTGTTGAGACATTCAGATGTTAGAGTCAGAATTTGGCGTAAACAGAATGAGAACATGGAACCATCATGCCTTGTTACCACTGTGCAGGCTGGTGGTGGTGGTGTAATGGTGTGGGGGATGTTTTCCTGGCACACTTTAGGCCCCTTAGTGCCAATTGGGCATCGTTTAAATGCCACGGCCTACCTGAGCATTGTTTCTGACCATGTCCATCCCTTTATGGCCACCATGTACCCATCCTCTGATGGCTACTTCCACCATGTCACAAAGCTCTAATCATTTCAAATTGGTTTCTTGAACATGACAATGAGTTCACTGTACTAAAATGGCCTCCACAGTCACCAGATCTCAACCCAATAGAGCATCTTTGGGATGTGGTGGAACGGGAGATTCGCATCATGGATGTGCAGCCGACAAATCTGCGGCAACTGTGTGATGCCATCATGTCAATATGGACCAAACTCCCTAAAGAATGCTTCCAGCACCTTGTTGAATCTATGCCACGAAGAATTGAGGCAGTTCTGAAGGCAAAAGGGGGTCCAACCCGTTACTAGCATGGGGTACCTAATAAAGTGGCCGGTGAGTGTAATTATAAATATTATAAACACTGTAAAATACAAAGCCCCGCAAGACATGCAGTAAAAATATGTATATCGTTCCCATGATGACTCACTAATACATCAGCACAATATAATAAATTGTTCACTCATTTTACTAAATCGTGGCCACACGCACACACACACACACACACACATATATATATATATATATATATATATATATATATATATATATATACAGTATAATTTTTTTGTCCGCATGTAATATGCAGAGCTCCTTAAAAAAATAATAAAAACATAATATATCATATGAAACATTATATAAAAGTAATATTCTATACAAATAATATATAAATTATAATTTTAAAAACATTGACAAATAATAAAAAAAATTTACTGTATAATTTTATATATATTATAATATTATATATATATATATATATATACACAATTATAATTTATCAATGCACATTTAGTATGCGTGTTTCTGCTGCAATAATAAAAATCATTTGCACTTACTGTAGGGTTTGAAGGAGACTCACTGAGATCATCTGATGTCAATCTCGCTACTTCCTGTTCCGATTCAGACTTGGACGGTAGTTTAAAGAGTTCCTTTGTCACTCTCTCAAAATCTTACAGGAGAAAAATTCTTATGAAAATACATTCAGTCACACAAAACGTTAAAATAAAAGTTTTTTTAGAGGTTTATTTTTTTAAACAAACCTGGAATAAATGTACTGAACAAGTAAGGAGAGGTAAAAAGCCACCAGTACATAAACCACTACAACATAATGAGGACTGACAGAAATTATTCTCACCGCCATAAGCCACTGTCCCTCCTGGGTTCAAACGCAGTCTTTCTCTCAGAGTCAGGACCTGAGAGTCATTCGGCTTCAATCCCAGTGCCTCCAGTGTCTGTGAACAGAACAACCGCCCTTAAGTTACACCAGCATAACGTGCTCACTGTCTCTCTCTCTCTCTCTCTCTCTCTCTCTCTCTCTCTCTCTCTCTCTCTCTCTCTCTCTCTCTCTCACATCAATGTCTTTGTATAAAATATAATTTTATTTTATTTTGATCAATTCATCCACTAAATAAATATAAATAAATAAATGTATTTTTACAGTTAGTATATATATATATATATATATATATATATACACACAATTATATAAATATATATAATTATATAATATATTGTAGATATAGTTTTATATATCTACAAATTTTAGAAAGATTTCTACTCCAGAAGGTTGTTTTACAGTAATATGTAAATCTTTCTAAAAATTGTCCATGCTTTAGACTGTTTCCTATATCAACAGATCTACAGACTGCGCTGTACTGCACTGAAGCTGTGGCACAGTCTCTATTGATTTTCCCATCATACCACAGTAGAAGTGGATATGGGATCGTACGCTAACTGCACATATTGTTCAACAGTGGGATTAACTCCCTCCACACATGATAGTAAAAACCAAAAAAGATCAATACAGTACAGAGACTGATGGGTAACTAATCATTAAAGCCCGCCGGGGGGGATGACCAGCGCTTGACCTTGCCGTAAACAAGAGATGTTTCTGTAATTCGGTACTTTGACAGACACCATCATTCTCTAATTGAAAGGATATGATTATGCAGACCTGCTCTGTTTTCTCGGGCTTGAGTTCGAAGCTGGGAATTGAGGATGGAGGTTTTGAGGGTCTCCAGGTATTGCTGGGATTACAGGCAGCAGTTGCATCTGGGCAAAGAGAAAGAGAATACAAATAAGTTAAACTGCACAAAAAAAGCTCTTTTGCAAAACAGCTGTTTGTAATTTTGGTAAAGCACATCACATATTTTAGTAAGACTCTTACATAACTCAATGAGAGTATAATCTATCCGAGTAGATTGCTCAGAGTGGGGGCCCAATAAAGTATTTGTGCAAAAAAAAGTGTCTCTGCATTATATAACAAAATATCAAACAAAGTGGTATTTATTTTATATATATATATATATATATATATATATATATATATATATAAATAGTTCACACTTTTCAAGTTAAACATTTCACAAGAATATGTATTGTTCAAAATATATTCACTTTCTAGCTGTCAGACATTAGTGCAACATGTTCATAATTAATCATTTGTTTGCAGAAGGCATTTGCTATGATATTTTGGATCTAATGCAATGACATTTATACACTCTTACGCTACCATTCAAAAGTTTGGGGTCAGTGAGTTTTTTTTATTTTTTTTAAGAAATTAATACTTCTATTCAGCAAGTATGCATTAAAGAGTAAAGACTTTTTTTAGCCATATTTTTAATCAAATAAATGCAGCCTTGGTGAGCATAACAGACTTCTTTGTAAAACATCTTACAGTCTTACAAACCTTTTAACAGTAGTTTAAGTGTTACTCCAAAAACATCTGAGGCACTTTGGGTCAACAATTTAAACTCTCATTCAAATATTACACCATTATATTTGATCCCTTTGTATAAATGCTTTGTGTACAACAGGAATTAATATTGTTTGAACAGGCTGGTTTTTTTCCTCCATAAACCCAACCCCGACCAGACCTGTGGACTGGAGAGAAAGTACAATGCTTTGCTCAAAATAGTGCTAACCTTGTCAAATCCTCTTACGATGAATAACTGCAGAGTGTAACTGAACTCATAGGTGTGTGACCTGACCATGAACTCACTATCTCATCATTTATTGTTCACTCATTCATTATCCGCATATTTATTTTTCTTTTTTGGAGGGGGATTTATTTCCTGACAATGATTTCTTGGAAATTCAAAGCCCTTTTAGAATAATATCAGACAGTTGCCTTCACAAATGTGGCATAAAAGGGGGTCTCAATTACGTTTTTATGCAATGTGAAGTGACTCATTTTCTACCTGAGACTTGAATATTATGGAGAGGGGACATGGTGGTGGAAAAAAAAAGTATGAGATGGGAGGAAAAATATTAAGTCAATGGTTTTGCGTTCTCTAGCAAATGTTTTGTGTTCCCCAGATAAACTTTTCATTTCATGTTTGTTGTTCAGTACAGCTGGTTAAATCTGGTAAAAAAAAAAAAAAAAAACACAGCTGAGAGGAGCTTTATCGAAGGTTCTCGTCAATGAAATGAAACCCTGTCCTGAACAGAGCTCGGTATCCTCGAGTTCACCTGGAGTTATGTCATGTTGATGCTAATATCCATTTTCAGAACCATGCCAGCTGGATTATTTTGAGTTTCAAACACAGCATCTAATCGGCACATGGCTGTCTAAACGTCTGCTGAACAGGTAGTCTAATCCAGGTTATGACAGAATGTTCCTTATCTATGAGTATCAGATTGTTCACAAGTAAAATTCCATTCACAATGCATCAGAATGTCCTACACCATCTGTGAATAACAATGGGAGTGCCTATGGTTAGTTCTGGGTTCAATACAAGTTAAGATTGCAACATTTGTGGCATACTGTTACCACAGAAAAGATCTGCGCATTTTTTCATTTTGCAAATGTAGAATTAATTTAGACTATTTTAAAGCAAAATGTAGTTATAGTAAAGCACTTACCATCTTGTATTTGTTTAAAGTACCGGTATGTTGTTTTTTATTGACGCATATATACGTTGTTTAATTGACAAATGTAAGTATTTCAGGTGCAAAGTATTGGGTCACTTTAGTTTAGGGTCCAATTCTCCCTATCAACTAACTATTAACTACGACTTTTGCCTCAATAAACTCCTAATTAATGCTTATTAATAGTTAGTAAGGTGGTTAAGTTTAGGTATTGGGTAGGATTAAGGGATGTAGAGTATGGCCAAGCAGAATAAGGCATTAATATGTGCTTTATAAGTACTAATAAACAGCCAATGTCTTAGTAATATGCATGATAATAAACAACTAGTTAATAGTGAGAATTGGACCCATTCAAAAAATACCAAGTATTTATTTATCATTGTAGCATTTTAATTTATGCTGTTTAAAAAAAAAAAAAAAAAATTTTTTTTTTTTGATTTTGAGGTGAAATGTGACCTGTTTTATGAGAATGCATATAGAACAGCATATGTATATATAGTTTCAAAACTAATGTATTTGAATGCTTCTTTGCCTCCATGTATTTTCATTGTATGATCCTTACTGTACTATTTGTGTCCCTTTGGATAATTTTCTGTAATAACCTACTTTATGACACAAACTTAGTATTAAACTTAGGGGATTCTTATAGGGGGACTAGGGTACCAGTACCAGAGTTGGCCACTGTGGTGCAGGCACTCTCAAGTGAGGACACGGGGGTGAGATTAGGCTTTCCTATTGCTGGTCGTACCTGTAAGGAAAGACAAAATGAAGCCTTTAAGAAAGCATTATCTCAAGCAGTGCCGAAGAACATTATTGAATCTCTCTTACCAGACTGGAATCAGCCACAGTCTTATGTCTAACCTTAGTAAGGTCTACAGAAGGCAACGTCTCACTTCCAGAGTTGGGGGTGCTGGCTATCTTGGGAACGAGAACTCCAGGGGGCCTGAGTTGGGGAGTTGAACTGCAGGGAGGTTGAATGGAGATGGGGCTGTGGGGTCCACTGCTGGAGCCAGAAGAAGACCTTCGTCTGATAAACGCTATCTCTACTGTAGGGTCTGGTCTGTAGGGTCAAACAGTGACATGTGTAAACATATGACCTTACAGTCTCTCACCATACAGCTGCATTTGTCTTGGACAGAAGCAAACTCTCTATGTATATTTTCCCTATGTTGTCATTCAGGGAAGGTTGTCTTGAACGGTTGTGTGTTTATATAGACATATGTCTGAGTTTTAACCTGAGTTTTGTTCGAGTGAGTAGGATTTTGGCTTCTTCATGTGTTACTCCAACGAGAGACTCCTTATTGATGGATATGAGCTGGTCCCCGGCCTTTAGTCTCCCATCCTAGAGTCACAAAGAGAAAAACATTTTACTCAATTTAAAATTTCTTCAGCTTAATTTACTTCACTTCACTTTACATTACTATTCAAAAGTTTTGTTTTTGAAAGAAGTCTAATATGCTCACTAAAGCTGCATATGTGTGATACTGTAAAATATAGAAAAACAGTAATGTTGCAAAATATTATTACAATTTGAAATAACTGTTGTCTATCGTAATGAATTTTAAAATATAATTTATTGCTGTGATGGCAACGCTGAAGATTCAGCATCATTATTCCAGTCTTCAGTGTCACATAATCCTTCAGAAATCCTTCTAATATGCTGATGAAACATTTCTTCTTATTATCAAAGTAGAAAAGAGTTATGCAGCTCAATATTTTTGTGGAAACTGTGTTTTTTTTTCCAGCACTCTTTGATAAATAGAAAGTTAAACAGAACAATACATTTTTAATAGAATTGTTTGTAAAATTTTTACTGTTACTTTTGATTAATGTAATGCATCTTTGCTAAATAAAGTATTCATTTATTGTTTTAAAACATACTGACCCCAAAATTTTGAACAGTCGTGCAATTTACTCACTTAACTTCACCTTCATTTATCTCACATTCACAAACTACTACAGTGTTTCACAAGCCAAGAATCAACACAGGCAAATTATGTACAATTTGTTTTATTTGTTTGTTTGGTCAATAACCGGTTTGTTTTCTCAAACTCAAAAAAATACGATCTTAGATTTTTTTTTTTGCAGTTTTACAAAATAACAATAAGAATAAATAAACATACTTTTTGGCAGTCGCTCCCTTGCATTATTTCCTGAACGAACACCATTGGCCCCTCTGCACGGTTAGCTCCGCCCCTGATGACCAAGCCTAATCCTGTCCCTTTGGCAACACATATCAACTGAATCATGCAGTCTCTGGGGAAAGAGAGGTTAACATAAGGGCTTGGATCAACAGCAGAAACAATGAATCCTGAGGTGATTAGTTTTTTTTTTTCAATAACCATAAATTAATCTGTTGTGGGATTTCACTCTCACTCGGGCTAGGTCAGGTGTTTTCAGGCTTAAACTCTTCAATCAGGACACTATTAATTGCATTAGTGTGAGAAACCTGCTGGGTTCTATCATTCATTTTGATAGTAGAATTTTTTTAAGTATATGCGAAAGGATCATACTAAAGCACCGGATAAAATCTGAATTAGATCTACAGTGTGTCTTTTTGTTCTTACGTGCAGACTTGTGGAGGTGGGGAGGTAATGCAGGCAGTGGTGTATACTGGGTTTGGGTCTTTAGGGCTCAGAAGCAGAGGACTGGTAGACCTGGAAGATGAGGAGGAGGAGGCAGTGTCGGTCATCTTTCCTGAAGACAAGAGATTTGATTTTTAATACTCTCAATCTATACTTCTGCTACTCTTTCACTTAAAAATAACACAAATGCTACAATAGAAATACCACAGGTCTCCTACGCTCACCAAGGCTGCATTTATTTGATCAAAAATAAACTGT